>NW_027286795.1:0-352577 GCF_022747635.1 Hetaerina americana | reverse complement strand
AAAGTGCAAATACCCCCCCCTTTGGGTTCTAGGTGAAATTCTAACTCGGCACAAATCAAACAAAAATGTTTCCATGGTGTGTATTGTTGTTCATTTTCATCAAATAAACAAAATAAAACCCAGAATAAATCATTAAAGACAGAAAATGAGCATAAAAGATGCCTCGCCGCAAGTGTTAATGTTAGTCAAAGAGCCCAAATTTCAAAAAATATTGCGAAAAACAACAATCTTCCATTATAGAGTGAATGTTTGAGGTGTATAGAAGGCATTTATTTCATTTTTAGAAATTTTAATTTTTCACATTTTTCCATGAAAAGTGCCAATACCCCGCCCTTTGGGTTCTAGGTGAAAATCTCACTCGACACAAATCAAACAAAAATGTTTCCATGGTGTGTATTGTTGTTCATTTTCATCAAATAAACAAAATAAAACCCAGAGTTAATCATTAAAGACAGGAAATGAGCATAAAAGATGCCTAAGCGCAAGTGTTAATGTTAGTAAAAGAGCCCAAATTTCAAAAAATATTGTTAAAAACAACAATCTTCCATTATAGAGTGAATGTTTCAGGTGTATAGAAGGCATTTATTTCATTTTTGAAATTTTAATTTTTCACATTTTTCCATGAAAAGTGCCAATACCCCCCCCTTCGGGTTCTAGGTGAAATTCTCACTCGACACAAAACAAACAAAAATGTTTCCATGGTGTATATTGTTGTTCATTTTCATCAAATAAACAAAATAAAACCCAGAGTTAATCATTAAACACAGGAAATGAGCATAAAAGATGCCTAAGCGCAAGTGTTAATGTTAGTAAAAGAGCCCAAATTTCAAAAAATATTGCAAAAAACAACAATCTACCATTATAGAGTGAATGTTTGAGGTGTAAAGAAGGCATTTATTTTTCATTTTTAGTAATTTTAATTTTTCACATTTTTCCATGAAAAGTGCCAATACCCCCCCCCTTTGGGTTCTAGGTGAAATTCTCACTCGACACAAAACAAACAAAAATGTTTCCATGGTGTGTTTTGTTGTTCATTTTCTTTAAATAAACAAAATAAAACCCAGAATAAATCATTGAAAACAAGAAATGAGCATAAAAGATACCTCAGCGCAAGTGTTTATGTTAGTAAAAGAGCCCAAATTTCTAAAATATTGCGAAAAACAACAATCTTCCATTATAGAGTGAATGTTTGAGGTGTATAGAAGGCATTTATTTCATTTTTAGAAATTTTAATTTTTCACATTTTTCCATGAAAAGTGCCAATACCCCCCCTTTGGGTTCTAGGTGAAATTCTCACTCGATATAAATCAAACAAAAATGTTTCCATGGTGTGTATTGTTGTTCAATTTCATCAAATAAACAAAATAAAACCCAGAATAAATCATTAAAGACAAGAAATGAGCATAAAAGATGCCTCAGCGCAAGTGTTTATGGTAGAAAAAGAGCCCAAATTTCTAAAAATTTGCGGAAAACAACAATCTTCCATTATAGAGTGAATGTTTGAGGTGTATAGAAGGCATTTATTTCATTTTTAGAAATTTTAATTTTTCACATTTTTCCATGAAAAGTGCCATACCCCCCCCTTGGGTTCTAGGTGAAATTCTCACTCGACACATATCAAACAAAAATGTTTCCATGGTGTGTACTGTTGTTCATTTTCATCAAATAAACAAAATAAAACCCAGAATAAATCATTAAAGACAAGAAATGAGCTTAAAAGATGCCTCAGCGCAAGTGTTAATTTTAGTAAAAGAGCCCAAATTTCAAAAAATATAGCGAAAAACAACAATCTTCCATTATAGAGTAAATGTTTGAGGTGTATAGAAGGCATTTATTTCATTTTTAGAAATTTTTTTTTTTCACATTTTTCCATGAAAAGTGCCAATACCCCCCCCTTTGGGTTCTTGGTGAAATTCTCACTCGGCACAAATCAAACAAAAATGTTTCCATGGTGTGTGTTGTTGTTCATTTTCACCAAATAAACAAAATAAAACCCAGAATAAATCATTAAAGACAAGAAATGAGCTTAAAAGATGCCTCAGCGCAAGTGTTAATGTTAGTAAAAGAGCCCAAATTTCAAAAAATATTGCGAAAAACAACAATCTTCCATTATAGAGTAAATGTTTGAGGTGTATAGAAGGCATTTATTTCATTTTTAGAAATTTTAATTTTTCACATTTTTCCATGAAAAGTGCCAATACCCCCCCCCCTTTGGGTTCTTGGTGAAATTCTCACTCGGCACAAATCAAACAAAAATGTTTCCATGGTGTGTATTGTTGTTCATTTTCATCAAATAAACAAAATAAAACCCAGAGTTAATCATTAAAGACAGGAAATGAGCATAAAAGATGCCTCAGCGCAAGTGTTAATGTTAGTAAAAGAGCCCAAATTTTCAAAAAATATTGCGAAAAACAACAATCTTCCATTATAGAGTGAATGTTTGAGGTGTATAGAAGGCATTTATTTCATTTTTAGAAATTTTAATTTTTCACATTTTTCCATGAAAAGTGCCAATACCCCGCCCTTTGGGTTCTAGGTGAAAATCTCACTCAACTCAAAACAAACAAAAATGTTTCCATGGTGTGTATTGTTGTTCATTTTCATCAAATAAACAAAATAAAACCCTGAGTTAATCATTAAACACAGGAAATGAGCATAAAAGATGCCTAAGCGCAAGTGTTAATGTTAGTAAAAGAGCCCAAATTTCAAAAAAAATTGTTAAAAACAACAATCTTCCATTATAGAGTGAATGTTTGAGGTGTATAGAAGGCATTTATTTCATTTTTAGAAATTTTAATTTTTCACATTTTTCCATGAAAAGTGCCAATACCCCCCCCTTTGGGTTCTAGGTGAAATTCTCACTCGACACAAAACAAACAAAAATGTTTCCATGGTGTGTATTGTTGTTCATTTTCATCAAATAAACAAAATAAAACCCAGAGTTAATCATTAAACACAGGAAATGAGCATAAAAGATGCCTAAGCGCAAGTGTTAATGTTAGTAAAAGAGCCCAAATTTCAAAAAATATTGCAAAAAACAACAATCTACCATTATAGAGTGAATGTTTGAGGTGTATAGAAGGCATTTATTTTTCATTTTTAGTAATTTTAATTTTTCACATTTTTCCATGAAAAGTGCCAATACCCCCCCCCTTTGGGTTCTTGGTGAAATTCTCACTCGGCACAAATCAAACAAAAATGTTTCCATGGTGTGTGTTGTTGTTCATTTTCACCAAATAAACAAAATAAAACCCAGAATAAATCATTAAAGACAAGAAATGAGCTTAAAAGATGCCTCAGCGCAAGTGTTAATGTTAGTAAAAGAGCCCAAATTTCTAAAAATATTGCGAAAAACAACAATCTTCCATTATAGAGTGAATGTTTGAGGTGTATAGAAGGCATTTATTTCATTTTTAGAAATTTTAATTTTTCACATTTCTCCATGAAAAGTGCCAAAACCCCCCCCCTTTGGGTTCTAGGTGAAATTCTCACTCGATATAAATCAAACAAAAATGTTTCCATGGTGTGTATTGTTGTTCAATTTCATCAAATAAACAAAATAAAACCCAGAATAAATCATTAAAGACAAGAAATGAGCATAAAAGATGCCTCAGCGCAAGTGTTTATGGTAGTAAAAGAGCCCAAATTTCTAAAAATATTGCGAAAAACAACAATCTTCCATTATAGAGTGAATGTTTGAGGTGTATAGAAGGCATTTATTTCATTTTTAGAAATTTTAATTTTTCACATTTTTCCATGAAAAGTGCCATACCCCCCCCCTTGGGTTCTAGGTGAAATTCTCACTCGACACATATCAAACAAAAATGTTTCCATGGTGTGTACTGTTGTTCATTTTCATCAAATAAACAAAATAAAACCCAGAGTAAATCATTAAAGACAAGAAATGAGCTTAAAAGATGCCTCAGCGCAAGTGTTAATTTTAGTAAAAGAGCCCAAATTTCAAAAAATATTGCGAAAAACAACAATCTTCCATTATAGAGTAAATGTTTGAGGTGTATAGAAGGCATTTATTTCATTTTTAGAAATTTTTTTTTTCACATTTTTCCATGAAAAGTGCCAATACCCCCCCCTTTGGGTTCTTGGTGAAATTCTCACTCGGCACAAATTAAAAACAAAAATGTTTCCATGGTGTGTGTTGGTGTTCATTTTCACCAAATAAACAAAATAAAACCCAGAATAAATCATTAAAGACAAGAAATGAGCATAAAAGATGCCTCGCCGCAAGTGTTAATGGTAGTCAAAGAGCCAAAATTTCAAAAAATATTGCGAAAAACAACAATCTTCCATTATAGAGTAAATGTTTGAGGTGTATAGAAGGCATTTATTTCATTTTTAGAAATTTTAATTTTTCACATTTTTCCATGAAAAGTGCCAATACCCCCCCCTTTGGGTTCTTGGTGAAATTCTCACTCGGCACAAATCAAACAAAAATGTTTCCATGGTGTGTATTGTTGTTCATTTTCATCAAATAAACAAAATAAAACCCAGAATAAATCATTAAAGACAGGAAATGAGCATAAAAGATACCTCAGCGCAAGTGTTAATATTAGTAAAAGAGCCCAAATTTCAAAAAATATTGCGAAAAACAATAATCTTCCATTATAGAGTGAATGTTTGAGGTGTATAGAAGGCATTTATTTCATTTTTAGAAATTTTAATTTTTCACATTTCTCCATGAAAAGTGCCAATACCCCCCCCTTTGGGTTCTTGATGAAATTCTCACTCGACACAAATCAAACAAAAATGTTTCCATGGTGTGTATTGTTGTTCATTTTCATCAAATAAATAAAATTAAACCCAGAATAAATCATTAAAGACAAGAAATGAGCATAAAAGATACCTCAGCACAAGTGTTAATGTTAGTAAAAGAGCCCAAATTTCAAAAATATTGCGAAAAACAATAATCTTCCATTATAGAGTGAATGTTTGAGGTGTATAGAAGGCATTTATTTCATTTTTAGAAATTTTAATTTTTCACATTTTTCCATGAAAAGTGCCAATACCCCCCCCTTTGGGTTCTTGGTGAAATTCTCACTCGGCACAAATCAAACAAAAATGTTTCCATGGTGTGTATTGTTGTTCATTTTCATCAAATAAACAAAATAAAACCCAGAATAAATCATTAAAGACTGGAAATGAGCATAAAAGATACCTCAGCGCAAGTGTTAATGTTAGTAAAAGAGCCCAAATTTCAAAAAATATTGCGAAAAACAACAATCTTCCAATATAGAGTGAATGTTTGAGGTGTATAGAAGGCATTTATTTCATTTTTAGAAATTTTAATTTTTCACATTTTTCCATGGAAAGTGCCAATAGCCCCCGCTTAGTGTTCTAGGTGAAAATCTCACTCGATACAAATCAAACAAAAATGTTTCCATGGTGGGTATTGTTGTTCATTTTCATCAAATAAACAAAATAAAACCCAGAATAAATTATTAAAGACAAGAAATGAGCTTAAAAGATGCCTCAGCGAAAGTGTTAATGTTAGTAAAAGAGCCCAAATTTCAAAAAATATTGCGAAAAATAACAATCTTCCATTATAGAGTGAATGTTTGAGGTGTATAGAAGGCATTTATTTCATTTTTAGAAATTTTAATTTTTCACATTTTTCCATGAAAAGTGCCAATACCCCCCCCTTAGGGTTCTAGGTGAAATTCTCACTCGACACAAATCAAACAAAAATGTTTCCATGGTGTGTATTGTTGTTCATTTTCATCAAATAAACAAAATTAAACCCAGAATAAATCATTAAAGACAAGAAATGAGCTTAAAAGATGCCTCAGCGCAAGTGTTAATGTTAGTAAAAGAGCCCAAATTTCAAAAAATATTGCGAAAAGCAACAATCTTCCTTTATAGAGTAAATGTTTGAGGTGTATAGATGGCATTTATTTCATTTTTAGAGATTTTAATTTTTCAAATTTTTCCATGAAAAGTGCCAATACCCCCCCCTTTGGGTTCTTGGTGAAATTCTCACTCGGCACAAATCAAACAAAAATGTTTCCATGGTGTGGCTTGTTGTTCATTTTCATCAAATAAACAAAATTAAACCCAGAATAAATCATTAAAGACAAGAAATGAACTTAAAAGATGCCTCAGCGCAAGTGTTAATGTTAGTAAAAGAGCCCAAATTTCAAAAAATATTGCGAAAAACAACAATCTTCCATTATACAGTAAATGTTTGAGGTGTATAGAAGGCATTTATTTCATTTTTAGAAATTTTAATTTTTCACATTTTTCCATGAAAAGTGCCAATACCCCCCCCTTTGGGTTCTAGGTGAAATTCTAACTCGGCACAAATCAAACAAAAATGTTTCCATGGTGTGTATTGTTGTTCATTTTCATCAAATAAACAAAATAAAACCCAGAATAAATCATTAAAGACAGAAAATGAGCATAAAAGATGCCTCGCCGCAAGTGTTAATGTTAGTCAAAGAGCCCAAATTTCAAAAAATATTGCGAAAAACAACAATCTTCCATTATAGAGTGAATGTTTGAGGTGTATAGAAGGCATTTATTTCATTTTTAGAAATTTTAATTTTTCACATTTTTCCATGAAAAGTGCCAATACCCCGCCCTTTGGGTTCTAGGTGAAAATCTCACTCGACACAAATCAAACAAAAATGTTTCCATGGTGTGTATTGTTGTTCATTTTCATCAAATAAACAAAATAAAACCCAGAGTTAATCATTAAAGACAGGAAATGAGCATAAAAGATGCCTAAGCGCAAGTGTTAATGTTAGTAAAAGAGCCCAAATTTCAAAAAATATTGTTAAAAACAACAATCTTCCATTATAGAGTGAATGTTTCAGGTGTATAGAAGGCATTTATTTCATTTTTAGAAATTTTAATTTTTCACATTTTTCCATGAAAAGTGCCAATACCCCCCCCTTTGGGTTCTAGGTGAAATTCTCACTCGACACAAAACAAACAAAAATGTTTCCATGGTGTATATTGTTGTTCATTTTCATCAAATAAACAAAATAAAACCCAGAGTTAATCATTAAACACAGGAAATGAGCATAAAAGATGCCTAAGCGCAAGTGTTAATGTTAGTAAAAGAGCCCAAATTTCAAAAAATATTGCAAAAAACAACAATCTACCATTATAGAGTGAATGTTTGAGGTGTAAAGAAGGCATTTATTTTTCATTTTTAGTAATTTTAATTTTTCACATTTTTCCATGAAAAGTGCCAATACCCCCCCCCCTTTGGGTTCTAGGTGAAATTCTCACTCGACACAAAACAAACAAAAAATGTTTCCATGGTGTGTTTTGTTGTTCATTTTCTTTAAATAAACAAAATAAAACCCAGAATAAATCATTGAAAACAAGAAATGAGCATAAAAGATACCTCAGCGCAAGTGTTTATGTTAGTAAAAGAGCCCAAATTTCTAAAAATATTGCGAAAAACAACAATCTTCCATTATAGAGTGAATGTTTGAGGTGTATAGAAGGCATTTATTTCATTTTTAGAAATTTTTAATTTTTCACATTTTTCCATGAAAAGTGCCAATACCCCCCCTTTGGGTTCTAGGTGAAATTCTCACTCGATATAAATCAAACAAAAATGTTTCCATGGTGTGTATTGTTGTTCAATTTCATCAAATAAACAAAATAAAACCCAGAATAAATCATTAAAGACAAGAAATGAGCATAAAAGATGCCTCAGCGCAAGTGTTTATGGTAGAAAAAGAGCCCAAATTTCTAAAAATTTGCGGAAAACAACAATCTTCCATTATAGAGTGAATGTTTGAGGTGTATAGAAGGCATTTATTTCATTTTTAGAAATTTTAATTTTTCACATTTTTCCATGAAAAGTGCCATACCCCCCCCTTGGGTTCTAGGTGAAATTCTCACTCGACACATATCAAACAAAAATGTTTCCATGGTGTGTACTGTTGTTCATTTTCATCAAATAAACAAAATAAAACCCAGAATAAATCATTAAAGACAAGAAATGAGCTTAAAAGATGCCTCAGCGCAAGTGTTAATTTTAGTAAAAGAGCCCAAATTTCAAAAAATATAGCGAAAAACAACAATCTTCCATTATAGAGTAAATGTTTGAGGTGTATAGAAGGCATTTATTTCATTTTTAGAAATTTTTTTTTTTCACATTTTTCCATGAAAAGTGCCAATACCCCCCCCTTTGGGTTCTTGGTGAAATTCTCACTCGGCACAAATCAAACAAAAATGTTTCCATGGTGTGTGTTGTTGTTCATTTTCACCAAATAAACAAAATAAAACCCAGAATAAATCATTAAAGACAAGAAATGAGCTTAAAAGATGCCTCAGCGCAAGTGTTAATGTTAGTAAAAGAGCCCAAATTTCAAAAAATATTGCGAAAAACAACAATCTTCCATTATAGAGTAAATGTTTGAGGTGTATAGAAGGCATTTATTTCATTTTTAGAAATTTTAATTTTTCACATTTTTCCATGAAAAGTGCCAATACCCCCCCCCCTTTGGGTTCTTGGTGAAATTCTCACTCGGCACAAATCAAACAAAAATGTTTCCATGGTGTGTATTGTTGTTCATTTTCATCAAATAAACAAAATAAAACCCAGAGTTAATCATTAAAGACAGGAAATGAGCATAAAAGATGCCTCAGCGCAAGTGTTAATGTTAGTAAAAGAGCCCAAATTTTCAAAAAATATTGCGAAAAACAACAATCTTCCATTATAGAGTGAATGTTTGAGGTGTATAGAAGGCATTTATTTCATTTTTAGAAATTTTAATTTTTCACATTTTTCCATGAAAAGTGCCAATACCCCGCCCTTTGGGTTCTAGGTGAAAATCTCACTCAACTCAAAACAAACAAAAATGTTTCCATGGTGTGTATTGTTGTTCATTTTCATCAAATAAACAAAATAAAACCCTGAGTTAATCATTAAACACAGGAAATGAGCATAAAAGATGCCTAAGCGCAAGTGTTAATGTTAGTAAAAGAGCCCAAATTTCAAAAAAAATTGTTAAAAACAACAATCTTCCATTATAGAGTGAATGTTTGAGGTGTATAGAAGGCATTTATTTCATTTTTAGAAATTTTAATTTTTCACATTTTTCCATGAAAAGTGCCAATACCCCCCCCTTTGGGTTCTAGGTGAAATTCTCACTCGACACAAAACAAACAAAAATGTTTCCATGGTGTGTATTGTTGTTCATTTTCATCAAATAAACAAAATAAAACCCAGAGTTAATCATTAAACACAGGAAATGAGCATAAAAGATGCCTAAGCGCAAGTGTTAATGTTAGTAAAAGAGCCCAAATTTCTAAAAATATTGCGAAAAACAACAATCTTCCATTATAGAGTGAATGTTTGAGGTGTATAGAAGGCATTTATTTCATTTTTAGAAATTTTAATTTTTCACATTTCTCCATGAAAAGTGCCAAAACCCCCCCCCCCTTTGGGTTCTAGGTGAAATTCTCACTCGATATAAATCAAACAAAAATGTTTCCATGGTGTGTATTGTTGTTCAATTTCATCAAATAAACAAAATAAAACCCAGAATAAATCATTAAAGACAAGAAATGAGCATAAAAGATGCCTCAGCGCAAGTGTTTATGGTAGTAAAAGAGCCCAAATTTCTAAAAATATTGCGAAAAACAACAATCTTCCATTATAGAGTGAATGTTTGAGGTGTATAGAAGGCATTTATTTCATTTTTAGAAATTTTAATTTTTCACATTTTTCCATGAAAAGTGCCATACCCCCCCCTTGGGTTCTAGGTGAAATTCTCACTCGACACATATCAAACAAAAATGTTTCCATGGTGTGTACTGTTGTTCATTTTCATCAAATAAACAAAATAAAACCCAGAGTAAATCATTAAAGACAAGAAATGAGCTTAAAAGATGCCTCAGCGCAAGTGTTAATTTTAGTAAAAGAGCCCAAATTTCAAAAAATATTGCGAAAAACAACAATCTTCCATTATAGAGTAAATGTTTGAGGTGTATAGAAGGCATTTATTTCATTTTTAGAAATTTTTTTTTTCACATTTTTCCATGAAAAGTGCCAATACCCCCCCCTTTGGGTTCTTGGTGAAATTCTCACTCGGCACAAATTAAAAACAAAAATGTTTCCATGGTGTGTGTTGGTGTTCATTTTCACCAAATAAACAAAATAAAACCCAGAATAAATCATTAAAGACAAGAAATGAGCATAAAAGATGCCTCGCCGCAAGTGTTAATGGTAGTCAAAGAGCCAAAATTTCAAAAAATATTGCGAAAAACAACAATCTTCCATTATAGAGTAAATGTTTGAGGTGTATAGAAGGCATTTATTTCATTTTTAGAAATTTTAATTTTTCACATTTTTCCATGAAAAGTGCCAATACCCCCCCCTTTGGGTTCTTGGTGAAATTCTCACTCGGCACAAATCAAACAAAAATGTTTCCATGGTGTGTATTGTTGTTCATTTTCATCAAATAAACAAAATAAAACCCAGAGTTAATCATTAAAGACAGGAAATGAGCATAAAAGATGCCTCAGCGCAAGTGTTAATGTTAGTAAAAGAGCCCAAATTTCAAAAAATATTGCGAAAAACAACAATCTTCCATTTTAGAGTGAATGTTTGAGGTGTATAGAAGGCATTTATTTCATTTTTAGAAATTTTAATTTTTCACATTTTTCCATGAAAAGTGCCAATACCCCGCCCTTTGGGTTCTAGGTGAAAATCTCACTCAACACAAAACAAACAAAAATGTTTCCATGGTGTGTATTGTTGTTCATTTTCATCAAATAAACAAAATAAAACCCTGAGTTAATCATTAAACACAGGAAATGAGCATAAAAGATGCCTAAGCGCAAGTGTTAATGTTAGTAAAAGAGCCCAAATTTCAAAAAATATTGTTAAAAACAACAATCTTCCATTATAGAGTGAATGTTTGAGGTGTATAGAAGGCATTTATTTCATTTTTAGAAATTTTAATTTTTCACATTTTTCCATGAAAAGTGCCAATACCCCCCCTTTGGATTCTAGGTGAAATTCTCACTCGACACAAAACAAACAAAAATGTTTCCATGGTGTGTATTGTTGTTCATTTTCTTTAAATAAACAAAATAAAACCCAGAATAAATCATTGAAAACAAGAAATGAGCATAAAAGATACCTCAGCACAAGTGTTTATGTTAGTAAAAGAGCCCAAATTTCTAAAAATATTGCGAAAAACAACAATCTTCTATTATACAGTGAATGTTTGAGGTGTATAGAAGGCATTTATTTCATTTTTAGAAATTTTAATTTTTCACATTTTTCCATGAAAAGTGCCAATACCCCCCCTTTGGGTTCTAGGTGAAATTCTCACTCGATATAAATCAAACAAAAATGTTTCCATGGTGTGTATTGTTGTTCAATTTCATCAAATAAACAAAAAAAACCCAGAATAAATCATTAAAGACAAGAAATGAGCATAAAAGATGCCTCAGCGCAAGTGTTTATGGTAGTAAAAGAGCCCAAATTTCTAAAAATATTGCGAAAAACAACAATCTTCCATTATAGAGTGAATGTTTGAGGTGTATAGAAGGCATTTATTTCATTTTTAGAAATTTTAATTTTTCACATTTTTCCATGAAAAGTGCCAATACCCCCCCCTTGGGTTCTAGGTGAAATTCTCACTCGACACAAATCAAACAAAAATGTTTCCATGGTGTGTATTGTTGTTCATTTTCATCAAAAAAAACAAAATAAAACCCAGAATAAATCATTAAAGACAAGAAATGAGCTTAAAAGATGCCTCAGCGCAAGTGTTAATTTTAGTAAAAGAGCCCAAATTTCAAAAAATATTGCGAAAAACAACAATCTTCCATTAAAGAGTAAATGTTTGAGGTGTATACAAGGCATTAATTTCATTTTTAGAAATTTTAATTTTTCACATTTTTCCATGAAAAGTGCCAATACCCCCCCCTTTGGGTTCTTGGTGAAATTCTCACTCGGCACAAATCCAACAAAAATGTTTCCATGGTGTGTGTTGTTGTTCATTTTCACCAAATAAACAAAATAAAACCCAGAATAAATCATTAAAGACAAGAAATGAGCTTAAAAGATGCCTCAGCGCAAGTGTTAATGTTAGTTAAAGAGCCCAAATTTCAAAAAATATTGCGAAAAACAACAATCTTCCATTATAGAGTAAATGTTTGAGGTGTATAGAAGGCATTTATTTCATTTTTAGAAATTTTAATTTTTCACATTTTTCCATGAAAAGTGCCAATACCCCCCCCTTTGGGTTCTTGGTGAAATTCTCACTCGGCACAAATCAAACAAAAATGTTTCCATGGTGTGTGTTGTTGTTCATTTTCACCAAATAAACAAAATAAAACCCAGAATAAATCATTAAAGACAAGAAATGAGCTTAAAAGATGCCTCAGCGCAAGTGTTAATGTTAGTAAAAGAGCCCAAATTTCAAAAAATATTGCGAAAAACAACAATCTTCCATTATAGAGTAAATGTTTGAGGTGTATAGAAGGCATTTATTTCATTTTTAGAAATTTTAATTTTTCACATTTTTCCATGAAAAGTGCCAATACCCCCCCCCCCTTTGGGTTCTTGGTGAAATTCTCACTCGGCACAAATCAAACAAAAATGTTTCCATGGTGTGTATTGTTGTTCATTTTCATCAAATAAACAAAATAAAACCCAGAGTTAATCATTAAAGACAGGAAATGAGCATAAAAGATGCCTCAGCGCAAGTGTTAATGTTAGTAAAAGAGCCCAAATTTTCAAAAAATATTGCGAAAAACAACAATCTTCCATTATAGAGTGAATGTTTGAGGTGTATAGAAGGCATTTATTTCATTTTTAGAAATTTTAATTTTTCACATTTTTCCATGAAAAGTGCCAATACCCCGCCCTTTGGGTTCTAGGTGAAAATCTCACTCAACTCAAAACAAACAAAAATGTTTCCATGGTGTGTATTGTTGTTCATTTTCATCAAATAAACAAAATAAAACCCTGAGTTAATCATTAAACACAGGAAATGAGCATAAAAGATGCCTAAGCGCAAGTGTTAATGTTAGTAAAAGAGCCCAAATTTCAAAAAAAATTGTTAAAAACAACAATCTTCCATTATAGAGTGAATGTTTGAGGTGTATAGAAGGCATTTATTTCATTTTTAGAAATTTTAATTTTTCACATTTTTCCATGAAAAGTGCCAATACCCCCCCCTTTGGGTTCTAGGTGAAATTCTCACTCGACACAAAACAAACAAAAATGTTTCCATGGTGTGTATTGTTGTTCATTTTCATCAAATAAACAAAATAAAACCCAGAGTTAATCATTAAACACAGGAAATGAGCATAAAAGATGCCTAAGCGCAAGTGTTAATGTTAGTAAAAGAGCCCAAATTTCTAAAAATATTGCGAAAAACAACAATCTTCCATTATAGAGTGAATGTTTGAGGTGTATAGAAGGCATTTATTTCATTTTAGAAATTTTAATTTTTCACATTTCTCCATGAAAAGTGCCAAAACCCCCCCCCCCTTTGGGTTCTAGGTGAAATTCTCACTCGATATAAATCAAACAAAAATGTTTCCATGGTGTGTATTGTTGTTCAATTTCATCAAATAAACAAAATAAAACCCAGAATAAATCATTAAAGACAAGAAATGAGCATAAAAGATGCCTCAGCGCAAGTGTTTATGGTAGTAAAAGAGCCCAAATTTCTAAAAATATTGCGAAAAACAACAATCTTCCATTATAGAGTGAATGTTTGAGGTGTATAGAAGGCATTTATTTCATTTTTAGAAATTTTAATTTTTCACATTTTTCCATGAAAAGTGCCATACCCCCCCCTTGGGTTCTAGGTGAAATTCTCACTCGACACATATCAAACAAAAATGTTTCCATGGTGTGTACTGTTGTTCATTTTCATCAAATAAACAAAATAAAACCCAGAGTAAATCATTAAAGACAAGAAATGAGCTTAAAAGATGCCTCAGCGCAAGTGTTAATTTTAGTAAAAGAGCCCAAATTTCAAAAAATATTGCGAAAAACAACAATCTTCCATTATAGAGTAAATGTTTGAGGTGTATAGAAGGCATTTATTTCATTTTTAGAAATTTTTTTTTTCACATTTTTCCATGAAAAGTGCCAATACCCCCCCCTTTGGGTTCTTGGTGAAATTCTCACTCGGCACAAATTAAAAACAAAAATGTTTCCATGGTGTGTGTTGGTGTTCATTTTCACCAAATAAACAAAATAAAACCCAGAATAAATCATTAAAGACAAGAAATGAGCATAAAAGATGCCTCGCCGCAAGTGTTAATGGTAGTCAAAGAGCCAAAATTTCAAAAAATATTGCGAAAAAACAACAATCTTCCATTATAGAGTAAATGTTTGAGGTGTATAGAAGGCATTTATTTCATTTTTAGAAATTTTAATTTTTCACATTTTTCCATGAAAAGTGCCAATACCCCCCCCTTTGGGTTCTTGGTGAAATTCTCACTCGGCACAAATCAAACAAAAATGTTTCCATGGTGTGTATTGTTGTTCATTTTCATCAAATAAACAAAATAAAACCCAGAGTTAATCATTAAAGACAGGAAATGAGCATAAAAGATGCCTCAGCGCAAGTGTTAATGTTAGTAAAAGAGCCCAAATTTCAAAAAATATTGCGAAAAACAACAATCTTCCATTTTAGAGTGAATGTTTGAGGTGTATAGAAGGCATTTATTTCATTTTTAGAAATTTTAATTTTTCACATTTTTCCATGAAAAGTGCCAATACCCCGCCCTTTGGGTTCTAGGTGAAAATCTCACTCAACACAAAACAAACAAAAATGTTTCCATGGTGTGTATTGTTGTTCATTTTCATCAAATAAACAAAATAAAACCCTGAGTTAATCATTAAACACAGGAAATGAGCATAAAAGATGCCTAAGCGCAAGTGTTAATGTTAGTAAAAGAGCCCAAATTTCAAAAAATATTGTTAAAAACAACAATCTTCCATTATAGAGTGAATGTTTGAGGTGTATAGAAGGCATTTATTTCATTTTTAGAAATTTTAATTTTTCACATTTTTCCATGAAAAGTGCCAATACCCCCCCTTTGGATTCTAGGTGAAATTCTCACTCGACACAAAACAAACAAAAATGTTTCCATGGTGTGTATTGTTGTTCATTTTCTTTAAATAAACAAAATAAAACCCAGAATAAATCATTGAAAACAAGAAATGAGCATAAAAGATACCTCAGCACAAGTGTTTATGTTAGTAAAAGAGCCCAAATTTCTAAAAATATTGCGAAAAACAACAATCTTCTATTATACAGTGAATGTTTGAGGTGTATAGAAGGCATTTATTTCATTTTTAGAAATTTTAATTTTTCACATTTTTCCATGAAAAGTGCCAATACCCCCCCTTTGGGTTCTAGGTGAAATTCTCACTCGATATAAATCAAACAAAAATGTTTCCATGGTGTGTATTGTTGTTCAATTTCATCAAATAAACAAAAAAAACCCAGAATAAATCATTAAAGACAAGAAATGAGCATAAAAGATGCCTCAGCGCAAGTGTTTATGGTAGTAAAAGAGCCCAAATTTCTAAAATATTGCGAAAAACAACAATCTTCCATTATAGAGTGAATGTTTGAGGTGTATAGAAGGCATTTATTTCATTTTTAGAAATTTTAATTTTTCACATTTTTCCATGAAAAGTGCCAATACCCCCCCCTTGGGTTCTAGGTGAAATTCTCACTCGACACAAATCAAACAAAAATGTTTCCATGGTGTGTATTGTTGTTCATTTTCATCAAAAAAAACAAAATAAAACCCAGAATAAATCATTAAAGACAAGAAATGAGCTTAAAAGATGCCTCAGCGCAAGTGTTAATTTTAGTAAAAGAGCCCAAATTTCAAAAAATATTGCGAAAAACAACAATCTTCCATTAAAGAGTAAATGTTTGAGGTGTATACAAGGCATTTATTTCATTTTTAGAAATTTTAATTTTTCACATTTTTCCATGAAAAGTGCCAATACCCCCCCCTTTGGGTTCTTGGTGAAATTCTCACTCGGCACAAATCCAACAAAAATGTTTCCATGGTGTGTGTTGTTGTTCATTTTCACCAAATAAACAAAATAAAACCCAGAATAAATCATTAAAGACAAGAAATGAGCTTAAAAGATGCCTCAGCGCAAGTGTTAATGTTAGTTAAAGAGCCCAAATTTCAAAAAATATTGCGAAAAACAACAATCTTCCATTATAGAGTAAATGTTTGAGGTGTATAGAAGGCATTTATTTCATTTTTAGAAATTTTAATTTTTCACATTTTTCCATGAAAAGTGCCAATACCCCCCCCTTTGGGTTCTTGGTGAAATTGTCACTAGGCACAAATCGAACAAAAATGTTTCCATGGTGTGTATTGTTGTTCATTTTCATCAAATAAACAAAATAAAACCCAGAGTTAATCATTAAAGACAGGAAATGAGCTTAAAAGATGCCTCAGCGCAGGTGTTAATGTTAGTAAAAGAGCCCAAATTTCAAAAAATATTGTGAAAAACAACAATCTTCCATTATAGAGTTAATGTTTGAGGTGTATAGAAGGCATTTATTTCATTTTTAGAAATTTTAATTTTTCACATTTTTCCATGAAAAGTGCCAATACCCCGCCCTTTGGGTTCTAGGTGAAAATCTCACTCGACACAAATCAAACAAAAATGTTTCCATGGTGTGTATTGTTGTTCATTTTCATCAAATAAACAAAATAAAACCCAGAGTTAATCATTAAAGACAGGAAATGAGCATTAAAGATGCCTAAGCGCAAGTGTTAATGTTGGTAAAAGAGCCCAAATTTCAAAAAATATTGTTAAAAACAACAATCTTCCATTAGAGAGTGAATGTTTGAGGTGTATAGAAGGCATTTATTTCATTTTTAGAAATTTTAATTTTTCACATTTTTCCATGAAAAGTGCCAATACCCCCCCCTTTGGGTTCTAGGTGAAATTCTCACTCGACACAAAACAAACAAAAATGTTTCCATGGTGTGTATTGTTGTTCATTTTCTTTAAATAAACAAAATAAAACCCAGAATAAATCATTGAAAACAAGAAATGAGCATAAAAGATACCTCAGCGCAAGTGTTTATGTTAGTAAAAGAGCCCAAATTTCTAAAAATATTGCGAAAAACAACAATCTTCTATTATAGAGTGAATGTTTGAGGTGTATAGAAGGCATTTATTTCATTTTTAGAAATTTTAATTTTTCACATTTTTCCATGAAAAGTGCCCTTTGGGTTCTAGGGGAAATTCTCACTCGACACAATTCAAACAAAAATGTTTCCATGGTTTGTATTGTTGTTCATTTTCATCAAATAAAAAAAATAAAACCAAGGGTTAATCATTAAAGACAAGAAATGAGCATAAAAGATGCCTCAGCGCAAGTGTTAATGTTGGTAAAAGAGCCCAAATTTCAAAAAATATTCCAAAAAACAACAATCTTCCATTATAGAGTGAATATTTGAGGTGTATAGAAGGCATTTATTTCATTTTTAGAAATTTTAATTTTTCACATTTTTCCATGAAAAGTGCCAATACCCCCCCCTTTGGGTTCTAGGTGAAATTCTCACTCGACAAAAATCAAACAAAAATGTTTCCATGGTGTGTATTGTTGTTCATTTTCATCAAATAAACAAAATAAAACCCAGAGTTTATCATTAAAGACAAGAAATGAGCATAAAAGATGCCTCAGCGCCAGTGGTAATGTTAGTAAAAGAGCCCAAATTTCTAAAAATATTGAGAAAAACAACATCTTCCATTAGAGAGTGAATGTTTGAGGTGTATAGAAGGCATTTATTTCATTTTTAGAAATTTTATTTTTCACATTGTTCCATGAAAAGTGCCAATACCCCCCCCTTTGGGTTCTACACAAAAATCCTCACTCGACACAAATCAAACAAAAATGTTTCCATGTGTGTCTTGTTGTTCATTTTCATCAAATAAAAAAATAAAACCCAGGATAAATCATAAAGACAGGAAATGAGCATAAAAGATGCCTCGCCGCAAGTGTTAATGTTAGTCAAAGAGCCCAAATTTCAAAAATATTGCGAAAAACAACAATCTTCCATTAGAGAGTAAATGTTTGAGGTGTATAGAAGGCATTTATTTCATTTTTAGAAATTTTATTTTTCACATTGTTCCATGAAAAATGCCAATACCCCCCCCTTTGGGTTCTACACGAAAATCACACTCGACACAAATCAAACAAAAATGTTTCCATGGTGTGTCTTGTTGTTCATTTTCATCAAATAAACAAAATAAAACCCAGAGTTAATCATTAAAGACAAGAAATGAGCATAAATGATGCCTAAGCGCAAGTGTTAATGTTAGTAAAAGAGCCCAATTTTCTAAAAATATTGCGAAAAATAACAATCTTCCATTATAGAGTGAATGTTTGAGGTGTATAGAAGGCATTTATTTCATTTTTAGAAATTTTAATTTTTCTCATTTTTCCATGAAAAGCGCCAATACCCCCCCCTTTGGGTTCTACACGAAAATCACACTCGACACAAATCAAACAAAAATGTTTCCATGGTGTGTCTTGTTGTTCATTTTCATCAAATAAACAAAATAAAACCCAGAATAAATCATTGAAGACAAGAAATGAGCATAAAAGATACCTCAGCGCAAGTGTTTATGTTAGTAAAAGAGCCCAAATTTCAAAAAATATTGCGAAAAACAACAATCTTCCATTATAGAGTGAATGTTTGAGGTGTATAGAAGGCATTTATTTCATTTTTAGAAATTTTAATTTTTCACATTTTTCCATGAAAAGTGCCAATACCCCCCCCTTTGGGTTCTAGGTGAAATTCTCACTCGACACAAATCAAACAAAAATGTTTCCATGGTGTGTATTGTTGTTCATTTTCATCAAATAAACACAATAAAACCCAGAGTTAATCATTAAAGACAGGAATTGAGCATAAAAGATGCCTAAGCGCAAATGTTAATGTTAGTAAAAGAGCCCAAATTTCAAAAAATATTGCGAAAAACAACAATCTTCCATTATAGAGTGAATGTTTGAGGTGTATAGAAGGCATTTATTTCATTTTTATAAATTTTAATTTTTCACATTTTTCCATGAAAAGTGCACATACCCCCCCCTTTGGGTTCTAGGTGAAATTCTCACTCGACACAAAAGAAACAAAAATGTTTCCATGGTGTGTATTGTTGTTCATTTTCATCAAATAAACAAAATAAAACCCAGAGTTAAACATTAAAGACAAGAAATGAACATAAAAGATGCCTCAGCGCAAGTGTTAATGTTAGTAAAAGAGCCCAAATTTCAAAAAATATTGTGAAAAACAACAATCTTCCATTATAGAGTGAATGTTTGAGGTGTATAGAAGGCATTTATTTCATTTTTAGAAATTTTAATTTTTCACATTTTTCCATGAAAAGTGCCAATACCCCCCCCTTTGGGTTCTACATGAAAATCTTACTCGACACAAATCAAACAAAAATGTTTCCATGGTGTGTCTTGTTGTTCATTTTCATCAAATAAACAAAATAAAACCCAGAATAAATCATTAAAGACAAGAAATGAGCATAAAAGATACCTCAGCACAAGTGTTAATGTTAGTAAAAGAGCCCAAATTTCAAAAAATATTGCGAAAAACAACAATCTTCCATTATAGAGTGAATGTTTGAGGTGTATAGAAGGCATTTATTTCATTTTTAGAAATTTTAATTTTTCACATTTTTCCATGAAAAGTGCCAATACCCCCCCCCTTAGGGTTCTAGGTGAAAATCTCACTCGACTCAAATCAAACAAAAATGTTTCCATGGTGTGTATTGTTGTTCATTTTCATCAAATAAACAAAATAAAACCCAGAATAAATCATTAAAGACAAGAAATGAGCTTAAAAGATGCCTCAGCGCAAGTGTTAATGTTAGTAAAAGAGCCCAAATTTCTAAAAATATTGCGAAAAACAACAATCTTCCATTATAGAGTGAATGTTTGAGGTGTATAGAAGGCATTTATTTCATTTTTAGAAATTTTAATTTTTCACATTTTTCCATGAAAAGTGCCATTACCTCCCCCTTTGGGTTCTACATGAAAATCTCACTCGGCACAAATCAAACAAAAATGTTTCCATGGTGTGTATTGTTGTTCATTTTCATTAAATAAACAAAATTAAACCCAGAATAAATCATTAAAGACAAGAAATGAGCTTAAAAGATGCCTCAGCGCAAGTGTTAATGTTAGTAAAAGAGCCCAAATTTCAAAAAATATTGCGAAAAACAACAATCTTCCTTTATAGAGTAAATGTTTGAGGTGTATAGAAGGCAATTATTTCATTTTTAGAAATTTTAATTTTTCACATTTTTCCATGAAAAGTGCCAATACCCCCCCTTTGGGTTCTTGGTGAAATTCTCACTCGGCACAAATCAAACAAAAATTTTTCCATGTTGTGTATTGTTGTTCATTTTCATCAAATAAACAAAATAAAACCCAGAATAAATCATTAAAGACAAGAAATGATCATAAAAGATGCCTCAGCGCAAGTGTTAATGTTAGTAAAAGAGCCCAAATTTCAAAAAATATTGCGAAAAACAACAATCTTCCATTATAGAGTAAATGTTTGAGGTGTATAGAAGGCATTTATTTCATTTTTAGAAATTTTAATATTTCACATTTTTCCATGAAAAGTGCCAATAGGTAGGTCCCTTAGGTTTCTAGGTGAAATTCTCACTCGACACAAATCAAACAAAAATGTTTCCATGGTGTGTATTGTTGTTCATTTTCATCAAATAAACAAAATAAAACCCAGAATAAATCATTAAAGACAGGAAATGAGCATAAAAGATGCCTCGCCGCAAGTGTTAATGTTAGTAAAAGAGCCCAAATTTCAAAAAATATTGCGAAAAACAACAATTTTCCATTATAGAGTGAATGTTTGAGGTGTATAAAAAGGCATTTATTTCATTTTTAGAAATTTTAATTTTTCACATTTTTCCATGAAAAGTGCCAATACCCCCCCCCCTTAGGGTTCTAGGTGAAATTCTCACTCGACACAAATCAAACAAAAATGTTTCCATGGTGTGTATTGTTGTTCATTTTCTTTAAATAAAAAAAATAAAACCCAGAATAATTCATTAAAGACAGGAAATGAGCATAAAAGATGCCTAAGCGCAAGTGTTTATGTTAGTAAAAGAGCCCAAATTTCAAAAAATATTGCGAAAAACAACAATCTTCCATTATAGAGTGAATGTTTGAGGTGTATAGAAGGCATTTATTTCATTTTTAGAAATTTTAATTTTTCACATTTTTCCATGAAAAGTGCCAATACCCCCTCTTTGGGTTCTAGGTGAAATTCTCACTCGATATAAATCAAACAAAAATGTTTCCATGGTGTGTTGTTGTTCAATTTCATCAAATAAAGAAAATAAAACCCAGAATAAATCATTAAAGACAAGAAATGAGCATAAAAGATGCCTCAGCGCAAGTGTTTATGGTAGTAAAAGAGCCCAAATTTCTAAAAATATTGCGAAAAACAACAATCTTCCATTATAGAGTGCATGTTTGAGGTGTATAGAAGGCATTTATTTCATTTTTAGAAATTTTAATTTTTCACATTTTTCCATGAAAAGTGCCAATACCCCCCCCCCTTGGGTTCTAGGTGAAATTCTCACTCGACACAAATCAAACAAAAATGTTTCCATGGTGTGTATTGTTGTTCATTTTCATCAAATAAACAAAATAAAACCCAGAATAAATCATTAAAGACAAGAAATGAGCTTAAAAGATGCCTCAGCGAAAGTGTTAATTTTAGTCAAAGAGCCCAAATTTCAAAAAATATTGCGAAAAACAACAATCTTCCATTCTAGAGTGAATGTTTGAGGTGTATAGAAGGCATTTATTTCATTTTTAGAAATTTTATTTTTCACATTGTTCCATGAAAAGTGCCAATACCCCCCCCCCTTTGGGTTCTACACGAAAATCACACTCGACACAAATCAAACAAAAATGTTTCCATGGTGTGTCTTGTTGTTCATTTTCATCAAATAAACAAAATAAAACCCAGAGTTAATCATTAAAGACAAGAAATGAGCATAAAAGATAACTCAGCGCAAGTGTTAATGTTAGTAAAAGAGCCCAAATTTCAAAAAATATTGTGAAAAACAACAATTTTCCATTATAGAGTGAATGTTTGAGGTGTATAGAAGGCATTTATTTCATTTTTAGAAATTTTAATTTTTCACATTTTTCCATGAAAAGTGCCAATACCCCCCCCTTAGGGTTCTAGGTGAAAATCTCACTCGACACAAATCAAACAAAAATGTTTCCATGGTGTGTATTGTTGTTCATTTTCATCAAATAAACAAAATAAAACCCAGAATAAATCATTAAAGACAAGAAATGAGCTTAAAAGATACCTCAGCACAAGTGTTAATGTTAGTAAAAGAGCCCAAATTTCAAACAATATTGCGAAAAACAACAATCTTCCATTATAGAGTGAATGTATGAGGTGTATAGAAGGCATTTATTTCATTTTTAGAAATTTTAATTTTTTACATTTTTCCATGAAAAGTGCCAATACCCCCCCCTTAGGGTTCTAGGTGAAAATCTCACTCGACACAAATCAAACAAAAATGTTTCCATGGTGTGTATTGTTGTTCATTTTCATCAAATAAACAAAATAAAACCCAGAATAAATCATTAAAGACAAGAAATGAGCTTAAAATATGCCTCAGCGCAAGTGTTAATGTTAGTAAAAGAGCCCAAATTTCAAAAAATATTGCGAAAAACAACAATCTTCCATTATAGAGTGAATGTTTGAGGTGTATAGAAGGCATTTATTTCATTTTTAGAAATTTTAATTTTTCACATTTTTCCATGAAAAGTGCCAATATCTCCCCCTTTGGGTTCTACATGAAAATCTCACTCGGCACAAATCAAACAAAAATGTATCCATGGTGTGTATTGTTGTTCATTTTCATCAAATAAACAAAATTAAACCCAGAATAAATCATTAAAGACATGAAATGAGCTTAAAAGATGCCTCAGCGCAAGTGTTAATGTTAGTAAAAGAGCCCAAATTTCAAAAAATATTGCGAAAAACAACAATCTTCCTTTATAGAGTAAATGTTTGAGGTGTATAGAAGGCAATTATTTCATTTTTAGAAATTTTAATTTTTCACATTTTTCCATGAAAAGTGCCAATACCCCCCCCCCCCTTTGGGTTCTTGGTGAAATTCTCACTCGGCACAAATCAAACAAAAATTTTTCCATGGTGTGTATCGTTGTTCATTTTCATCAAATAAACAAAATAAAACCCAGAATAAATCATTAAAGACAGGAAATGAGCATAAAAGATGCCTAAGCGCAAGTGTTAATGTTAGTAAAAGAGCCCAAATTTCAAAAAATATTGCGAAAAACAACAATCTTCCATTATAGAGTGAATGTTTGAGGTGTATAGAAGGCATTTATTTCATTTTTAGAAATTTTAATTTTTCACATTTTTCCATGAAAAGTGCCAATACCCCCCCTTTGGGTTCTAGGTGAAATTCTCACTCGATATAAATCAAACAAAAATGTTTCCATGGTGTGTATTGTTGTTCAATTTCATCAAATAAACAAAATAAAACCCAGAATAAATCATTAAAGACAAGAAATGAGCATAAAAGATGCCTCAGCGCAAGTGTTTATGGTAGTAAAAGAGCCCAAATTTCTAAAAATATTGCGAAAAACAACAATCTTCCATTATAGAGTGAATGTTTGAGGTGTATAGAAGGCATTTATTTCATTTTTAGAAATTTTAATTTTTCACATTTTTCCATGAAAAGTGCCAATGCCCCCCCCCCTTGGGTTCTTGGTGAAATTCTCACTCGACACAAATCAAACAACAATGTTTCCATGGTGTGTATTGTTGTTCATTTTCATCAAATAAACAAAAAAAACCCAGAGTTAATCATTAAAGACAAGAAATGAGCATAAAAGATGCCTCAGCGCAAGTGTTAATGTTAGTAAAAGAGCCCAAATTTCAAAAAATATTGTGAAAAACAACAATCTTCCATTATAGAGTGAATGTTTGAGGTGTATAGAAGGCATTTATTTCATTTTTAGAAATTTTAATTTTTCACATTTTTCCATGAAAAGTGCCAATACCCCCCCCTTAGGGTTCTAGGTGAAAATCTCACTCGACACAAATCAAACAAAAATGTTTCCATGGTGTGTCTTGTTGTTCATTTTCATCAAATAAACAAAATAAAACCCAGAGTTAATCATCAAAGACAGGAAATGAGCATAAAAGATGCCTCAGCGCTTAGTAAAAGAGCCCAAATTTCAAAAAATATTGCGAAAAACAACAATCTTCCATTATAGAGTGAATGTTTGAGGTGTATAGAAGGCATTTATTTCATTTTTAGAAATTTTAATTTTTCACATTTTTCCATGAAAAGTGCCAATACCCCCCCCTTTGGGTTCTAGGTGAAATTTTCACTCGACACATATCAAACAAAAATGTTTCCATGGTGTGTATTGTTGTTCATTTTCATCAAATAAACAAAATAAAACCCAGAATAAATCATTAAATACAAGAAATGAGCTTAAAAGATGCCTCAGCGCAAGTGTTAATGTTAGTAAAAGAGCCCAAATTTCAAAAAATATTACTAAAAACAACAATCTTCCATTATAGATTGAATGTTTGAGGTGTATAGAAGGCATTTATTTCATTTTTAGAAATTTTAATTTTTCACATTTTTCCATGAAAAGTGCCAATACCCCCCCCCCCCCCTTTGGGTTCTAGGTGAAATTCTCACTCGACACAAATCAAACAAAAATGTTTCCATGGTGTGTATTGTTGTTCATTTTCATCAAATAAACAAAATAAAACCCAGAATAAATCATTAAAGACAAGAAATGAGCATAAAAGATGCCTCAGCGCAAGTGTTAATGTTAGTAAAAGAGCCCAAATTTCAAAAAATATTGCGAAAAACAACAATCTTCCATTATAGAGTAAATGTTTGAGGTGTATAGAAGGCATTTATTTCATTTTTAGAAATTTTAATTTTTCACATTTTTCCATGAAAAGTGCCAATACCCCCCCCCTTTGGGTTCTTGGTGAAATTCTCACTCGGCACAAATCAAACAAAAATGTTTCCATGGTGTGTATTGTTGTTCATTTTCTTTAAATAAAAAAAATAAAACCCTAAATAAATCATTAAAGACAAAAAATGAGCATAAAAGATGCCTAAGCGCAAGTGTTAATGTTAGTAAAAGAGCCCAAATTTCAAAAAATATTGCGAAAAACAACAATCTTCCATTATAGAGTGAATGTTTGAGGTGTATAGAAGGCATTTATTTCATTTTTAGAAATTTTAATTTTTCACATTTTTCCATGAAAAGTGCCAATACCCCCCCTTTGGGTTCTAGGTGAAATTCTCACTCGATATAAATCAAACAAAAATGTTTCCATGGTGTGTATTGTTGTTCAATTTCATCAAATAAACAAAATAAAACCCAGAATAAATCATTAAAGACAAGAAATGAGCATAAAAGATGCCTCAGCGCAAGTGTTTATGGTAGTAAAAGAGCCCAATTTTCTAAAAATATTGCGAAAAACAACAATCTTCCATTATAGAGTGAATGTTTGAGGTGTATAGAAGGCATTTATTTCATTTTTAGAAATTTTAATTTTTCACATTTTTCCATGAAAAGTGCCAATACCCCCCCCTTGGGTTCTAGTTGAAATTCTCACTCGACACAAATCAAACAAAAATGTTTCCATGGTGTGTCTTGTTGTTCATTTTCATCATATAAACAAAATGAAACCCAGAATAAATCATTAAAGACAAGAAATGAGCTTAAAAGATGCCTCAGCGAAAGTGTTAATTTTAGTCAAAGAGCCCAAATTTCAAAAAATATTTTGAAAAACAACTATCTTCCATTATAGAGTGAATGTTTGAGGTGTATAGAAGGCATTTATTTTATTTTTAGAAATTTTAATTTTTCACATTTTTCCATGAAAAGTGCCAATGCCCCCCCCCTTGGGTTCTTGGTGAAATTCTCACTCGACACAAATCAAACAACAATGTTTCCATGGTGTGTATTGTTGTTCATTTTCATCAAATAAACAAAAAAAAACCCAGAGTTAATCATTAAAGACAAGAAATGAGCATAAAAGATGCCTCAGCGCAAGTGTTAATGTTAGTAAAAGAGCCCAAATTTCAAAAAATATTGTGAAAAACAACAATCTTCCATTATAGAGTGAATGTTTGAGGTGTATAGAAGGCATTTATTTCATTTTTAGAAATTTTAATTTTTAACATTTTTCCATGAAAAGTGCCAATACCCCCCCCTTAGGGTTCTAGGTGAAATTCTCACTCGACACAAATCAAACAAAAATGTTTCCATGGTGTGTCTTGTTGTTCATTTTCATCAAATAAACAAAATAAAACCCAGAGTTAATCATCAAAGACAGGAAATGAGCATAAAAGATGCCTCAGCGCTTAGTAAAAGAGCCCAAATTTCAAAAAATATTGCGAAAAACAACAATCTTCCATTATAGAGTGAATGTTTGAGGTGTATAGAAGGCATTTATTTCATTTTTAGAAATTTTAATTTTTCATATTTTTCCATGAAAAGTGCCAATACCCCCCCCTTTGGGTTCTTGGTGAAATTCTCACTCGACACAAATCAAACAAAAATGTTTCCATGGTGTGTCTTGTTGTTCATTTTCATCAAATAAACAAAATTAAACCCAGAATAAATCATTAAAGACAAGAAATGAACTTAAAAGATGCCTCAGTGCAAGTGTTAATGTTAGTAAAAGAGCCCAAATTTCAAAAAATATTGCGAAAAACAACAATCTTCCATTATACAGTAAATGTTTGAGGTGTATAGAAGGCATTTATTTCATTTTTAGAAATTTTAATTTTTCACATTTTTCCTTGAAAAGTGCCAATACCCTTATAGTGCCAATACCCTTATAGTGCCCTTTGGGTTCTAGGTGAAATTCTCACTCGGCACAAATCAAACAAAAATGTTTCCATGGTGTGTATTGTTGTTCATTTTCATCAAATAAACAAAATAAAACCCAGAATAAATCATTAAAGACAGGAAATGAGCATAAAAGATGCCTCGCCGCAAGTGTTAATGTTAGTCAAAGAGCCCAAATTTCAAAAAATATTGCGAAAAACAACAATCTTCCATTATAGAGTGAATGTTTGAGGTGTATAGAAGGTTTTTATTTCATTTTTAGAAATTTTAATTTTTCACATTTTTCCATGAAAAGTGCCAATACCCCCCCCCCCTTAGGGTTCTAGGTGAAATTCTCACTCGACACAAATCAAACAAAAATGTTTCCATGGTGTGTATTGTTGTTCATTTTCTTTAAATAAAAAAAATAAAACCCAGAATAAATCATTAAAGACAGGAAATGAGCATAAAAGATGCCTAAGCGCAAGTGTTAATGTTAGTAAAAGAGCCCAAATTTCAAAAAATATTGCGAAAAACAACAATCTTCCATTATAGAGTGAATGTTTGAGGTGTATAGAAGGCATTTATTTCATTTTTAGAAATTTTAATTTTTCACATTTTTCCATGAAAAGTGCCAATACCCCCCCTTAGGGTTCTAGGTGAAATTCTCACTCGACACAAATCAAACAAAAATGTTTCCATGGTGTGTCTTGTTGTTCATTTTCATCAAATAAACAAAATTAAACCCAGAATAAATCATTAAAGACAAGAAATGAACTTAAAAGATGCCTCGGCGCAAGTGTTAATGTTAGTAAAAGAGCCCAAATTTCAAAAAATATTGCGAAAAACAACAATCTTCCATTATACAGTAAATGTTTGAGGTGTATAGAAGGCATTTATTTCATTTTTAGCAATTTTAATTTTTCACATTTTTCCTTGAAAAGTGCCAATACCCCCCCCCTTTGGGTTCTAGGTGAAATTCTCACTCGATATAAATCAAACAAAAATGTTTCCATGGTGTGTATTGTTGTTCAATTTCATCAAATAAACAAAATAAAACCCAGAATAAATCATTAAAGACAAGAAATGAGCATAAAAGATGCCTCAGCGCAAGGGTTTATGGTAGTAAAAAAGCCCAAATTTCTAAAAATATTGCGAAAAACAACAATCTTCCATTATAGAGTGAATGTTTGAGGTGTATAGAAGGCATTTATTTCATTTTTAGAAATTTTAATTTTTCACATTTTTCCATGAAAAGTGCCAATACCCCCCCCTTGGGTTCTAGGTGAAATTCTCACTCGACACAAATCAAACAAAAATGTTTCCATGGTGTGTATTGTTGTTCATTTTCATCAAATAAACAAAATAAAACCCAGAATAAATCATTAAAGACAAGAAATGAGCTTAAAAGATGCCTCAGCGCAAGTGTTAATGTTAGTAAAAGAGCCCAAATTTCAAAAAATATTGCGAAAAACAACAATCTTCCATTAGAGAGTAAATGTTTGAGGTGTATAGAAGGCATTTATTTCATTTTTAGAAATTTTAATTTTTCACATTTTTCCATGAAAAGTGGCAATACCCCCTTTTAGGGTTCTAGGTGAAATTCTCACTCGACACAAATCAAACAAAAATGTTTCCATGGTGTGTCTTGTTGTTCATTTTCATCAAATAAACAAAATTAAACCCAGAATAAATCATTAAAGACAAGAAATGAACTTAAAAGATGCCTCGGCGCAAGAGTTAATGTTAGTAAAAGAGCCCAAATTTCAAAAAATATTGCGAAAAACAACAATCTTCCATTATACAGTAAATGTTTGAGGTGTATAGAAGGCATTTATTTCATTTTTAGCAATTTTAATTTTTCACGTTTTTCCTTGAAAAGTGCCAATACCCCCCCCTTTGGGTTCTAGGTGAAATTCTCACTCGGCACAAATCAAACAAAAATGTTTCCATGGTGTGTATTGTTGTTCATTTTCATCAAATAAACAAAATAAAACCCAGAATAAATCATTAAAGACAGGAAATGAGCATAAAAGATGCCTCGCCGCAAGTGTTAATGTTAGTCAAAGAGCCCAAATTTCAAAAAATATTGCGAAAAACAACAATCTTCCATTATAGAGTGAATGTTTGAGGTGTATACAAGGCATTTATTTCATTTTTAGAAATTTTAATTTTTCACATTTTTCCATGAAAAGTGCCAATACCCCCCCCCCTTTGGGTTCTAGGTGAAATTCTCACTCGACACAAATCAAACAAAAATGTTTCCATGGTGTGTATTGTTGTTCATTTTCTTTAAATAAAAAAAATAAAACCCAGAATAAATCATTAAAGAAAGGAAATGAGCATAAAAGATGCCTAAGCGCAAGTGTTAATGTTAGTAAAAGAGCCCAAATTTCAAAAAATATTGCGAAAAACAACAATCTTCCATTATAGAGTGAATGTTTGAGGTGTATAGAAGGCATTTATTTCATTTTTAGAAATTTTAATTTTTCACATTTTTCCATGAAAAGTGCACATACCCCCCCCTTTGGGTTCTAGGTGAAATTCTCACTCGACACAAAAGAAAAAAAAATGTTTCCATGGTGTGTATTGTTGTTCATTTTCATCAAATAAACAAAATAAAACCCAGAGTTAAACATTAAAGACAAGAAATGAACATAAAAGATGCCTCAGCGCAAGTGTTAATGTTAGTAAAAGAGCCCAAATTTCAAAAAATATTGTGAAAAACAACAATCTTCCATTATAGAGTGAATGTTTGAGGTGTATAGAAGGCAATTATTTCATTTTTAGAAATTTTAATTTTTCACATTTTTCCATGAAAAGTGCCAATACCCCCCCCTTTGGGTTCTTGGTGAAATTCTCACTCGGCACAAATCAAACAAAAATTTTTCCATGTTGTGTATTGTTGTTCATTTTCATCAAATAAACAAAATAAAACCCAGAATAAATCATTAAAGACAAGAAATGATCATAAAAGATGCCTCAGCGCAAGTGTTAATTTTAGTCAAAGAGCCCAAATTTCAAAAAATATTGCGAAAAACAACAATCTTCCATTCTAGAGTGAATGTTTGAGGTGTATAGAAGGCATTTATTTCATTTTTAGAAATTTTAATTTTTCACATTTTTCCATGAAAAGTGCCAATACCCCCCCCTTAGGGTTCTAGGTGAAAATCTCACTCGACTCAAATCAAACAAAAATGTTTCCATGGTGTGTATTGTTGTTCATTTTCATCAAATAAACAAAATAAAACCCAGAATAAATCATTAAAGACAAGAAATGAGCTTAAAAGATGCCTCAGCGCAAGTGTTAATGTTAGTAAAAGAGCCCAAATTTCTAAAAATATTGCGAAAAACAACAATCTTCCATTATAGAGTGAATGTTTGAGGTGTATAGAAGGCATTTATTTCATTTTTAGAAATTTTAATTTTTCACATTTTTCCATGAAAAGTGCCAATTCCCCCCCTTTGGGTTCTAGGTGAAATTCTCACTCGATATAAATCAAACAAAAATGTTTCCATGGTTTGTATTGTTATTCAATTTCATCAAATAAACAAAATAAAACCCAGAATAAATCATTAAAGACAAGAAATGAGCATAAAAGATGCCTCAGCGCAAGTGTTTATGGTAGTAAAAGAGCCCAAATTTCAAAAAATATTGCGAAAAACAACAATCTTCCTTTATAGAGTAAATGTTTGAGGTGTATAGAAGGCAATTATTTCATTTTTAGAAATTTTAATTTTTCACATTTTTCCATGAAAAGTGCCAATACCCCCCCCCTTTGGGTTCTTGGTGAAATTCTCACTCGGCACAAATCAAACAAAAATTTTTCCATGTTGTGTATTGTTGTTCATTTTCATCAAATAAACAAAATTAAACCCAGAAAAAATCATTAAAGACAAGAAATGAACTTAAAAGATGCCTCAGCGCAAGTGTTAATGTTAGTAAAAGAGCCCAAATTTCAAAAAATATTGCGAAAAACAACAATCTTCCATTATACAGTAAATGTTTGAGGTGTATAGAAGGCATTTATTTCATTTTTAGAAATTTTAATTTTTCACATTTTTCCTTGAAAAGTGCCAATACCCTTATAGTGCCAATACCCTTATAGTGCCCTTTGGGTTCTAGGTGAAATTCTCACTCGGCACAAATCAAACAAAAATGTTTCCATGGTGTGTATTGTTGTTCATTTTCATCAAATAAACAAAATAAAACCCAGAATAAATCATTAAAGACAGGAAATGAGCATAAAAGATGCCTCGCCGCAAGTGTTAATGTTAGTCAAAGAGCCCAAATTTCAAAAAATATTGCGAAAAACAACAATCTTCCATTATAGAGTGAATGTTTGAGGTGTATAGAAGGTTTTTATTTCATTTTTAGAAATTTTAATTTTTCACATTTTTCCATGAAAAGTGCCAATACCCCCCCCCCTTAGGGTTCTAGGTGAAATTCTCACTCGACACAAATCAAACAAAAATGTTTCCATGGTGTGTATTGTTGTTCATTTTCTTTAAATAAAAAAAATAAAACCCAGAATAAATCATTAAAGACAGGAAATGAGCATAAAAGATGCCTAAGCGCAAGTGTTAATGTTAGTAAAAGAGCCCAAATTTCAAAAAATATTGCGAAAAACAACAATCTTCCATTATAGAGTGAATGTTTGAGGTGTATAGAAGGCATTTATTTCATTTTTAGAAATTTTAATTTTTCACATTTTTCCATGAAAAGTGCCAATACCCCCCCTTAGGGTTCTAGGTGAAATTCTCACTCGACACAAATCAAACAAAAATGTTTCCATGGTGTGTCTTGTTGTTCATTTTCATCAAATAAACAAAATTAAACCCAGAATAAATCATTAAAGACAAGAAATGAACTTAAAAGATGCCTCGGCGCAAGTGTTAATGTTAGTAAAAGAGCCCAAATTTCAAAAAATATTGCGAAAAACAACAATCTTCCATTATACAGTAAATGTTTGAGGTGTATAGAAGGCATTTATTTCATTTTTAGCAATTTTAATTTTTCACATTTTTCCTTGAAAAGTGCCAATACCCCCCCCCTTTGGGTTCTAGGTAAAATTCTCACTCGATATAAATCAAACAAAAATGTTTCCATGGTGTGTATTGTTGTTCAATTTCATCAAATAAACAAAATAAAACCCAGAATAAATCATTAAAGACAAGAAATGAGCATAAAAGATGCCTCAGCGCAAGGGTTTATGGTAGTAAAAAAGCCCAAATTTCTAAAAATATTGCGAAAAACAACAATCTTCCATTATAGAGTGAATGTTTGAGGTGTATAGAAGGCATTTATTTCATTTTTAGAAATTTTAATTTTTCACATTTTTCCATGAAAAGTGCCAATACCCCCCCCTTGGGTTCTAGGTGAAATTCTCACTCGACACAAATCAAACAAAAATGTTTCCATGGTGTGTATTGTTGTTCATTTTCATCAAATAAACAAAATAAAACCCAGAATAAATCATTAAAGACAAGAAATGAGCTTAAAAGATGCCTCAGCGCAAGTGTTAATGTTAGTAAAAGAGCCCAAATTTCAAAAAATATTGCGAAAAACAACAATCTTCCATTAGAGAGTAAATGTTTGAGGTGTATAGAAGGCCTTTCTTTCATTTTTAGAAATTTTAATTTTTCACATTTTTCCATGAAAAGTGGCAATACCCCCTTTTAGGGTTCTAGGTGAAATTCTCACTCGACACAAATCAAACAAAAATGTTTCCATGGTGTGTCTTGTTGTTCATTTTCATCAAATAAACAAAATTAAACCCAGAATAAATCATTAAAGACAAGAAATGAACTTAAAAGATGCCTCGGCGCAAGAGTTAATGTTAGTAAAAGAGCCCAAATTTCAAAAAATATTGCGAAAAACAACAATCTTCCATTATACAGTAAATGTTTGAGGTGTATAGAAGGCATTTATTTCATTTTTAGCAATTTCAATTTTTCACGTTTTTCCTTGAAAAGTGCCAATACCCCCCCCTTTGGGTTCTAGGTGAAATTCTCACTCGGCACAAATCAAACAAAAATGTTTCCATGGTGTGTATTGTTGTTCATTTTCATCAAATAAACAAAATAAAACCCAGAATAAATCATTAAAGACAGGAAATGAGCATAAAAGATGCCTCGCCGCAAGTGTTAATGTTAGTCAAAGAGCCCAAATTTCAAAAAATATTGCGAAAAACAACAATCTTCCATTATAGAGTGAATGTTTGAGGTGTATACAAGGCATTTATTTCATTTTTAGAAATTTTAATTTTTCACATTTTTCCATGAAAAGTGCCAATACCCCCCCCCCTTTGGGTTCTAGGTGAAATTCTCACTCGACACAAATCAAACAAAAATGTTTCCATGGTGTGTATTGTTGTTCATTTTCTTTAAATAAAAAAAATAAAACCCAGAATAAATCATTAAAGAAAGGAAATGAGCATAAAAGATGCCTAAGCGCAAGTGTTAATGTTAGTAAAAGAGCCCAAATTTCAAAAAATATTGCGAAAAACAACAATCTTCCATTATAGAGTGAATGTTTGAGGTGTATAGAAGGCATTTATTTCATTTTTAGAAATTTTAATTTTTCACATTTTTCCATGAAAAGTGCACATACCCCCCCCTTTGGGTTCTAGGTGAAATTCTCACTCGACACAAAAGAAAAAAAAATGTTTCCATGGTGTGTATTGTTGTTCATTTTCATCAAATAAACAAAATAAAACCCAGAGTTAAACATTAAAGACAAGAAATGAACATAAAAGATGCCTCAGCGCAAGTGTTAATGTTAGTAAAAGAGCCCAAATTTCAAAAAATATTGTGAAAAACAACAATCTTCCATTATAGAGTGAATGTTTGAGGTGTATAGAAGGCAATTATTTCATTTTTAGAAATTTTAATTTTTCACATTTTTCCATGAAAAGTGCCAATACCCCATCCTTTGGGTTCTTGGTGAAATTCTCACTCGGCACAAATCAAACAAAAATTTTTCCATGTTGTGTATTGTTGTTCATTTTCATCAAATAAACAAAATAAAACCCAGAATAAATCATTAAAGACAAGAAATGATCATAAAAGATGCCTCAGCGCAAGTGTTAATTTTAGTCAAAGAGCCCAAATTTCAAAAAATATTGCGAAAAACAACAATCTTCCATTCTAGAGTGAATGTTTGAGGTGTATAGAAGGCATTTATTTCATTTTTAGAAATTTTAATTTTTCACATTTTTCCATGAAAAGTGCCAATACCCCCCCCTTAGGGTTCTAGGTGAAAATCTCACTCGACTCAAATCAAACAAAAATGTTTCCATGGTGTGTATTGTTGTTCATTTTCATCAAATAAACAAAATAAAACCCAGAATAAATCATTAAAGACAAGAAATGAGCTTAAAAGATGCCTCAGCGCAAGTGTTAATGTTAGTAAAAGAGCCCAAATTTCTAAAAATATTGCGAAAAACAACAATCTTCCATTATAGAGTGAATGTTTGAGGTGTATAGAAGGCATTTATTTCATTTTTAGAAATTTTAATTTTTCACATTTTTCCATGAAAAGTGCCAATTCCCCCCCTTTGGGTTCTAGGTGAAATTCTCACTCGATATAAATCAAACAAAAATGTTTCCATGGTTTGTATTGTTATTCAATTTCATCAAATAAACAAAATAAAACCCAGAATAAATCATTAAAGACAAGAAATGAGCATAAAAGATGCCTCAGCGCAAGTGTTTATGGTAGTAAAAGAGCCCAAATTTCAAAAAATATTGCGAAAAACAACAATCTTCCTTTAAAGAGTAAATGTTTGAGGTGTATAGAAGGCAATTATTTCATTTTTAGAAATTTTAATTTTTCACATTTTTCCATGAAAAGTGCCAATACCCCCCCCCTTTGGGTTCTTGGTGAAATTCTCACTCGGCACAAATCAAACAAAAATTTTTCCATGTTGTGTATTGTTGTTCATTTTCATCAAATAAACAAAATAAAACCCAGAATAAATCATTAAAGACAAGAAATGATCATAAAAGATGCCTCAGCGCAAGTGTTAATTTTAGTCAAAGAGCCCAAATTTCAAAAAATATTGCGAAAAACAACAATCTTCCATTATAGAGTGAATGTTTGAGGTGTATAGAAGGCATTTATTTCATTTTTAGAAATTTTAATTTTTCACATTTTTCCATGAAAAGTGCCAATACCCCCCCCTTTGGGTTCTTGGTGAAATTCTCACTCGGCACAAATCAAACAAAAATGTTTCCATGGTGTGTATTGTTGTTCATTTTCATCAAATAAACAAAATAAAACCCAGAATAAATCATTAAATACAAGAAATGAGCTTAAAAGATGCCTCAGCGCAAGTGTTAATGTTAGTAAAAGAGCCAAAATTTCAAAAAATATTGCGAAAAACAACAATCTTCCATTATAGAGTGAATGTTTGAGGTGTATAGAAGGCATTTATTTCATTTTTAGAAATTTTAATTTTTCACATTTTTCCATGAAAAGTGCCAATACCCCCCCCCCTTTGGGTTCTAGGTGAAATTCTCACTCGACACAAATCAAACAAAAATGTTTCCATGGTGTGTATTGTTGTTCATTTTCATCAAATAAACAAAATAAAACCCAGAGTTAATCATTAAAGACAGGAAATGAGCATAAAAGATGCCTAAGCGCAAGTGTTTATGTTAGTAAAAGAGCCCAAATTTCAAAAAATATTGCGAAAAACAACAATCTTCCATTATAGAGTGAATGTTTAAGGTGTATAGAAGGCATTTATTTTATTTTTAGAAATTTAAATTTTTCACATTTTTCCATGAAAAGTGCCAATACCCCCCCCCCCTTTGGGTTCTAGGTGAAATTCTTACTCGACACAAATCAAACAACAATGTTTCCATGGTGTGTATTGTTTTTCATTTTCATCAAATAAACAAAATAAAACCCAGAGTTAATCATTAAAGACAAGAAATGAGCATAAAAGATGCCTCAGCGCAAGTGTTAATGTTAGTAAAAGAGCCCAAATTTCAAAAAATATTGTGAAAAACAACAATCTTCCATTATAGAGTGAATGTTTGAGGTGTATAGAAGGTATTTATTTCATTTTTAGAAATTTTAATTTTTCACATTTTTCCATGAAAAGTGCCCATTGCCCCCTCTTTGGGTTCTAGGGGAAATTCTCACTCGACACAATTCAAACAAAAATGTTTCCATGGTTTGTATTGTTGTTCATTTTCATCAAATAAAAAAAATAAAACCCCGAGTTAATCATTAAAGACAAGAAATGAGCATAAAAGATTCCTAAGCGCAAGTGTTAATGTTGGTAAAAGAGCCCAAATTTCAAAAAATATTGCAAAAAACAACAATCTTCCATTATAGAGTGAATGTTTAAGGTGTATAGAAGGCATTTATTTCATTTTTAGAAATTTTAATTTTTCACATTTTTCCATGAAAAGTGCATATACCCCCCCCTTTGGGTTCTAGGTGAAATTCTCACTCGACACAAATCAAACAAAAATGTTTCCATGGTGTGTATTGTTGTTCATTTTCATCAAATAAACAAAATAAAACCCAGAGTTTATCATTAAAGACAAGAAATGAGCATAAAAGATGCCTCAGCGTAAGTGGTAATGTTAGTAAAAGAGCCCAAATTTCTAAAAATATTGCGAAAAACAACAATCTTCCATTAGAGAGTGAATATTTGAGGTGTACAGAAGGCATTTATTTCATTTTTAGAAATTTTATTTTTCACATTGTTCCATGAAAAGTGCCAATACCCCCCCTTTGGGTTCTACACGAAAATCCTCACTCGACACAAATCAAACAAAAATGTTTCCATGGTGTGTCTTGTTGTTCATTTTCATCAAATAAACAAAATAAAACCCAGAGTTAATCATTAAAGACAGGAAATGAGCATAAAAGATGCCTAAGCGCAAGTGTTTATGTTAGTAAAAGAGCCCAAATTTCAAAAAATATTGCGAAAAACAACAATCTTCCATTCTAGAGTGAATGTTTGAGGTGTATAGAAGGCATTTATTTCATTTTTAGAAATTTTATTTTTCACATTGTTCCATAAAAAGTGCCAATACCCCCCCCTTTGGGTTCTACACGAAAATCACACTCGACATAAATCAAACAAAAATGTTTTCATGGTGTGTCTTGTTGTTCATTTTCATCAAATAAACAAAATAAAACCCAGAGTTAATCATTAAAGACAAGAAAAGAGCATAAATGATGCCTAAGCGCAAGTGTTAATATTAGTAAAAGAGCCCAAATTTCCAAAAATATTGCGAAAAACAACAATCTTCCATTATAGAGTGAATGTTTGAGGTGTATAGAAGGCATTTATTTCATTTTTAGAAATTTTAATTTTTCACATTTTTCCATGAAAAGTGCCAATACCCCCCCTTTGGGTTCTAGGTGAATTTCTCACTCGACACAAATCAAACAAAAATGTTTCCATGGTGTGTATTGTTCATTTACATCAAATAAACAAAATGAAACCGAGAATAAATCATTAAAGACAAGAAATGAGCTTAAAAGATGCCTCAGCGAAAGTGTTAATTTAAGTCAAAGAGCCCAAATTTCAAAAAATATTGCGAAAAACAACAATCTTCCATTCTAGAGTGAATGTTTGAGGTGTATAGAAGGCATTTATTTCATTTTTAGAAATTTTATTTTTCACATTGTTCCATGAAAAGTGCCAATACCCCCCCCCTTTGGGTTCTACACGAAAATCACACTCGACACAAATCAAACAAAAATGTTTCCATGGTGTGTCTTGTTGTTCATTTTCATCAAATAAACAAAATAAAACCCAGAGTTAATCATTAAAGACAAGAAATGAGCATAAATGATGCCTAAGCGCAAGTGTTAATGTAAGTAAAAGAGCCCAAATTTCCAAAAATATTGCGGAAAACAACAATCTTCCATTATAGAGTGAATGTTTGAGGTGTATAGAAGGCATTTATTTCATTTTTAGAAATTTTAATTTTTCACATTTTTCCATGAAAAGTGCCAATACCCCCCCCTTTGGGTTCTTGGTGAAATTCTCACTCGGCACAAATCAAACAAAAATGTTTCCATGGTGTGTATTGTTGTTCATTTTCATCAAATAAACAAAATAAAACCCAGAATAAATCATTAAATACAAGAAATGAGCTTAAAAGATGCCTCAGCGCAAGTGTTAATGTTAGTAAAAGAGCCCAAATTTCAAAAAATATTGCGAAAAACAACAATCTTCCATTATAGAGTGAATGTTTGAGGTGTATAGAAGGCATTTATTTCATTTTTAGAAATTTTAATTTTTCACATTTTTCCATGAAAAGTGCCAATACCCCCCCCCCCTTTGGGTTCTAGGTGAAATTCTCACTCGTCACAAATCAAACAAAAATGTTTCCATGGTGTGTATTGTTGTTCATTTTCATCAAATAAACAAAATAAAACCCAGAGTTAATCATTAAAGACAGGAAATGAGCATAAAAGATGCCTAAGCGCAAGTGTTTATGTTAGTAAAAGAGCCCAAATTTCAAAAAATATTGCGAAAAACAACAATCTTCCATTATAGAGTGAATGTTTAAGGTGTATAGAAGGCATTTATTTTATTTTTAGAAATTTAAATTTTTCACATTTTTCCATGAAAAGTGCCAATACCCCCCCCCCTTTGGGTTCTAGGTGAAATTCTTACTCGACACAAATCAAACAACAATGTTTCCATGGTGTGTATTGTTTTTCATTTTCATCAAATAAACAAAATAAAACCCAGAGTTAATCATTAAAGACAAGAAATGAGCATAAAAGATGCCTCAGCGCAAGTGTTAATGTTAGTAAAAGAGCCCAAATTTCAAAAAATATTGTGAAAAACAACAATCTTCCATTATAGAGTGAATGTTTGAGGTGTATAGAAGGTATTTATTTCATTTTTAGAAATTTTAATTTTTCACATTTTTCCATGAAAAGTGCCCATTGCCCCCTCTTTGGGTTCTAGGGGAAATTCTCACTCGACACAATTCAAACAAAAATGTTTCCATGGTTTGTATTGTTGTTCATTTTCATCAAATAAAAAAAATAAAACCCCAAGTTAATCATTAAAGACAAGAAATGAGCATAAAAGATTCCTAAGCGCAAGTGTTAATGTTGGTAAAAGAGCCCAAATTTCAAAAAATATTGCAAAAAACAACAATCTTCCATTATAGAGTGAATGTTTAAGGTGTATAGAAGGCATTTATTTCATTTTTAGAAATTTTAATTTTTCACATTTTTCCATGAAAAGTGCATATACCCCCCCCTTTGGGTTCTAGGTGAAATTCTCACTCGACACAAATCAAACAAAAATGTTTCCATGGTGTGTCTTGTTGTTCATTTTCATCAAATAAACAAAATAAAACCCAGAATAAATCATTAAAGACAGGAAATGAGCATAAAAGATGCCTCGCCGCAAGTGTTAATGTTAGTCAAAGAGCCCAAATTTCAAAAAATATTGCGAAAAACAACAATCTTCCATTCTAGAGTGAATGTTTGAGGTGTATAGAAGGCATTTATTTCATTTTTAGAAATTTTATTTTTCACATTGTTCCATAAAAAGTGCCAATACCCCCCCCTTTGGGTTCTACACGAAAATCACACTCGACACAAATCAAACAAAAATGTTTTCATGGTGTGTCTTGTTGTTCATTTTCATCAAATAAACAAAATAAAACCCAGAGTTAATCATTAAAGACAAGAAAAGAGCATAAATGATGCCTAAGCGCAAGTGTTAATGTTAGTAAAAGAGCCCAAATTTCCAAAAATATTGCGAAAAACAACAATCTTCCATTATAGAGTGAATGTTTGAGGTGTATAGAAGGCATTTATTTCATTTTTAGAAATTTTAATTTTTCACATTTTTCCATGAAAAGTGCCAATACCCCCCCTTTGGGTTCTTGGTGAAATTCTCACTCGGCACAAATCAAACAAAAATGTTTCCATGGTGTGTATTGTTGTTCATTTTCATCAAATAAACAAAATAAAACCCAGAATAAATCATTAAAGACAAGAAATGAGCTTAAAAGATGCCTCAGCGCAAGTGTTAATGTTAGTAAAAGAGCCCAAATTTCAAAAAATATTGCGAAAAACAACAATCTTCCATTATAGAGTGAATGTTTGAGGTGTATAGAAGGCATTTATTTCATTTTTAGAAATTTTAATTTTTCACATTTTTCCATGAAAAGTGCCAATACCCCCCCCTTTGGGTTCTAGGTGAAATTCTCACTCGACACAAATCAAACAAAAATGTTTCCATGGTGTGTATTGTTGTTCATTTTCATCAAATAAACAAAATAAAACCCAGAGTTAATCATTAAAGACAGGAAATGAGCATAAGAGATGCCTAAGCGCAAATGTTAATGTTAGTAAAAGAGCCCAAATTTCTAAAAATATTGCGAAAAACAACAATCTTCCATTATAGAGTGAATGTTTGAGGTGTATAGAAGGCATTTATTTCATTTTTAGAAATTTTAATTTTAACATTTTTCCATGAAAAGTGCCAATACCCCCCCTTTGGGTTCTTGGTGAAATTCTCACTCGACACAAATAAAACATAAATGTTTCCATGGTGTGTATTGTTGTTCATTTTCATCAAATACACAAAATAAAACCCAGAGTTAATCATTAAAGACAGGAAATGAGCATAAAAGATGCCTAAGCGCAAATGTTAATGTTAGTAAAAGAGCCCAAATTTCAAAAAATATTGCGAAAAACAACAATCTTCCATTATAGAGTGAATGTTTGAGGTGTATAGAAGGCATTTATTTCATTTTTAGAAATTTTAATTTTTCACATTTTTCCATGAAAAGTGCACATACCCCAATTCTCACTCGACACAAAACAAACAAAAATGTTTCCATGGTGTGTATTGTTGTTCATTTTCTTTAAATAAAAAAAATAAAACCCAGAGTTAATCATAAAAGACAGGAAATGAGCATTAAAGATGCCTAAGCGCAAGTGTTTATGTTAGTAAAAGAGCCCAAATTTCAAAAAATATTGCGAAAAACAACAATCTTCCATTATAGAGTGAATGTTTGAGGTGTATAGAAGGCATTTATTTTATTTTTAGAAATTTCAATTTTTCACATTTTTCCATGAAAAGTGCCAATACCCCCCCCTTTGGGTTCTAGGTGAAATTCTCACTCGACACAAATCAAACAACAATGTTTCCATGGTGTGTCTTGTTGTTCATTTTCATCAAATAAACAAAATAAAACCCAGGATAAATCATTAAAGACAGGAAATGAGCATAAAAGATGCCTCGCCGCAAGTGTTAATGTTAGTCAAAGAGCCCAAATTTCAAAAAATATTGCGAAAAACAACAATCTTCCATTATAGAGTGAATGTTTGAGGTGTATAGAAGGCATTTATTTCATTTTTAGAAATTTTAATATTTCACATTTTTCCATGTAAAGTGCCAATACCCCCCCCTTTGGGTTCTAGGTGAAATTCTGACTCGACACAAATCAAACAAAAATGTTTCCATGGTGTGTATTGTTGTTCATTTTCATCAAATAAACAAAATAAAACCCAGAGTTAATCATTAAAGACAGGAAATGAGCATACAAGATGCCTAAGCGCAAGTGTTAATGTTAGTAAAAGAGCCCAAATTTCAAAAAATATTGCGAAAAACAACAATCTTCCATTATAGAGTAAAAGTTTGAGGTGTATAGAAGGCATTTATTTCATTTTTAGAAATTTTAATTTTTCACATTTTTCCATGAAAAGTGCCCATTGCCCCCCCTTTGGGTTCTAGGTGAAATTCTCACTCGATACAAATCAAACAAAAATGTTTCCATGGTGTGTCTTGTTGTTCATTTTCATCAAATAAACAAAATAAAACCCAGAATAAATCATTAAAGACAGGAAATGAGCATAAAAGATGCCTCGCCGCAAGTGTTAATTTTAGTCAAAGAGCCCAAATTTCAAAAAATATTGCGAAAAACAACAATCTTCCATTATAGAGTGAATGTTTGAGGTGTATACAAGGCATTTATTTCATTTTTAGAAATTTTAATTTTTCACATTTTTCCATGAAAAGTGCCAATACCCCCCCCTGTGGGTTCTAGGTGAATTCTCACTCGGCACAAATCAAACAAAAATGTTTCCATGGTGTGTATTGTTGTTCATTTTCTTTAAATAAACAAAATAAAACCCAGAGTTAATCATTATAGACAGGAAATGAGCATAAAAGATGCCTAAGCGCAAGTGTTAATGTTAGTAAAAGAGCCCAAATTTCTAAAAATATTGCGAAAAACAACAATCTTCCATTATAGAGTGATTGTTAGAGGTGTATAGAAGGCATTTATTTCATTTTTAGAAATTTTAATTTTTCACATTTTTCCATGAAAAGTGCCAATACCTCCCCCTTTGGGTTCTACATAAAAATCACACTCGACACAAATCAAACAAAAATGTTTCCATGGTGTGTCTTGTTGTTCATTTTCATCAAATAAACAAAATAAAACCCAGAAAAAATCATTCAAGACAGGAAATGGGCATAAAAGATGCCTCGCCGCAAGTGTTAATGTTAGTCAAAGAGCCCAAATTTCAAAAAATATTGCGAAAAACAACAATCTTCCATTATAGAGTGAATGTTTGAGGTGTATAGAAGGCATTTATTTCATTTTTAGAAATTTTAATTTTTCACATTTTTCCATGAAAAGTGCCAATACTCCCCCCTTTGGGTTCTAGGTGAAATTCTCACTCGGCACAAATCAAACAAAAATGTTTCCATGGTGTGTATTGTTGTTCATTTTCTTTAAATAAACAAAATAAAACCCAGATTTAATCATTAAAGACAGGAAATGAGCATAAAAGATGCCTAAGCGCAAGTGTTAATGTTAGTAAAAGAGCCCAAATTTCTAAAAATATTGCGAAAAACAACAATCTTCCATTATAGAGTGAATGTTTGAGGTGTATAGAAGGCATTTATTTCATTTTTAAAAATTTTAATTTTTCACATTATTCCATGAAAAGTGCCAATACCCCCCCCTTGGGTTCTAGGTGAAATTCTCACTCAACACAAATCAAACAAAAATGTTTCTATGGTGTGTATTGTTGTTCATTTTCATCAAATAAACAAAATAAAACCCAGAGTTAATCATTAAAGACAGGAAATGAGCAAAAAAGATGCCTCAGCGCAAGTGTTAATGTTAGTAAAAGAGCCCAAATTTCAAAAAATATTGCGAAAAACTACAATCTTCCAATATAGAGTGAATGTTTGAGGTGTATAGAAGGCATTTATTTCATTTTTAGAAATTTTAATTTTTCACATTTTTCCATGAAAAGTGCACATTGCCCCTCTTTGGGTTCTAGGGGAAATTCTCACTCGACACAATTCAAACAAAAATGTTTCCATGGTTTGTATTGTTGTTCATTTTCATCAAATAAAAGAAATAAAACCCAGAGTTAATCATTAGAAGACAAGAAATGAGCATAAAAGATGCCTCAGCGCAAGTGGTAATGTTAGTAAAAGAGCCCAAATTTCTAAAAATATTGCGAAAAACAACAATCTTCCATTAGAGAGTGAATGTTTGAGGTGTATAGAAGGCATTTATTTCATTTTTAGAAATTTTATTTTTCACATTGTTCCATGAAAAGTGCCAATACCCCCCCCTTTGGGTTCTACACGAAAATCCCCACTCGACACAAATCAAACAAAAATGTTTCCATGGTGTGTCTTGTTGTTCATTTTCATCAAAAAAAAAAATAAAACCCAGAATAAATCATTAAAGACAGGAAATGAGCATAAAAGATGCCTCGCAGCAAGTGTTAATGTTAGTCAAAGAGCCCAAATTTCAAAAAACATTGCGAAAAACAACAATCTTCCATTAGAGAGTAAATGTTTGAGGTGTATAGAAGGCATTTATTTCATTTTTAGAAACTTTATTTTTCACATTGTTCCATGAAAAGTGCAAATACCCCCCCCTTTGGGTTCTACACGAAAATCACACACGACACAAATCAAACAAAAATGTTTCCATGGTGTGTCTTGTTGTTCATTTTCATCAAATAAACAAAATAAAACCCAGAGTTAATCATTAAAGACAAGAAATGAGCATAAATGATGCCTAAGCGCAAGTGTTAATGTTAGTAAAAGAGCCCAAATTTCTAAAAATATTGCGAAAAACAACAATCTTCCATTATAGAGTGAATGTTTGAGGTGTATAGAAGGCATTTATTTCATTTTTAGAAATTTTAATTATTCACATTTTTCCATGAAAGTGCCAATACCCCCCCCTTTGGGTTCTAGGTGAAATTCTCACTCGACACAAATCAAACAAAAATGTTTCCATGGTGTGTATTGTAGTTCATTTTCATCAAATAAACAAAATAAAACCCAGAGTTAATCATTAAAGACAAGAAATGAGCATAAAAGATAACTCAGCGCAAGTGTTAATGCTAGTAAAAGAGCCCAAATTTCAAAAAATATTGTGAAAAACAACAATCTTCCATAATAGAGTGAATGTTTGAGGTGTATAGAAGGTATTTATTTCATTTTTAGAAATTTTAATTTTTCACATTTTTCCATGAAAAGTGCCCATTGCCCCCTCTTTGGGTTCTAGGGGAAATTCTCACTCGACACAATTCAAACAAAAATGTTTCCATGGTTTGTATTGTTGTTCATTTTCTTTAAATAAACAAAATAAAACCCAGATTTAATCATTAAAGACAGGAAATGAGCATAAAAGATGCCTAAGCGCAAGTGTTAATGTTAGTAAAAGAGCCCAAATTTCTAAAAATATTGCGAAAAACAACAATCTTCCATTATAGAGTGAATGTTTGAGGTGTATAGAAGGCATTTATTTCATTTTTAAAAATTTTAATTTTTCACATTATTCCATGAAAAGTGCCAATACCCCCCCCTTGGGTTCTAGGTGAAATTCTCACTCAACACAAATCAAACAAAAATGTTTCTATGGTGTGTATTGTTGTTCATTTTCATCAAATAAACAAAATAAAACCCAGAGTTAATCATTAAAGACAGGAAATGAGCAAAAAAGATGCCTCAGCGCAAGTGTTAATGTTAGTAAAAGAGCCCAAATTTCAAAAAATATTGCGAAAAACTACAATCTTCCAATATAGAGTGAATGTTTGAGGTGTATAGAAGGCATTTATTTCATTTTTAGAAATTTTAATTTTTCACATTTTTCCATGAAAAGTGCCCATTGCCCCTCTTTGGGTTCTAGGGGAAATTCTCACTCGACACAATTCAAACAAAAATGTTTCCATGGTTTGTATTGTTGTTCATTTTCATCAAATAAAAGAAATAAAACCCAGAGTTAATCATTAGAACACAAGAAATGAGCATAAAAGATGCCTCAGCGCAAGTGGTAATGTTAGTAAAAGAGCCCAAATTTCTAAAAATATTGCGAAAAACAACAATCTTCCATTAGAGAGTGAATGTTTGAGGTGTATAGAAGGCATTTATTTCATTTTTAGAAATTTTATTTTTCACATTGTTCCATGAAAAGTGCCAATACCCCCCCCTTTGGGTTCTACACGAAAATCCCCACTCGACACAAATCAAACAAAAATGTTTCCATGGTGTGTCTTGTTGTTCATTTTCATCAAAAAAAAAAATAAAACCCAGAATAAATCATTAAAGACAGGAAATGAGCATAAAAGATGCCTCGCCGCAAGTGTTAATGTTAGTCAAAGAGCCCAAATTTCAAAAAACATTGCGAAAAACAACAATCTTCCATTAGAGAGTAAATGTTTGAGGTGTATAGAAGGCATTTATTTCATTTTTAGAAACTTTATTTTTCACATTGTTCCATGAAAAGTGCAAATACCCCCCCCTTTGGGTTCTACACGAAAATCACACACGACACAAATCAAACAAAAATGTTTCCATGGTGTGTCTTGTTGTTCATTTTCATCAAATAAACAAAATAAAACCCAGAGTTAATCATTAAAGACAAGAAATGAGCATAAATGATGCCTAAGCGCAAGTGTTAATGTTAGTAAAAGAGCCCAAATTTCTAAAAATATTGCGAAAAACAACAATCTTCCATTATAGAGTGAATGTTTGAGGTGTATAGAAGGCATTTATTTCATTTTTAGAAATTTTAATTATTCACATTTTTCCATGAAAGTGCCAATACCCCCCCCTTTGGGTTCTAGGTGAAATTCTCACTCGACACAAATCAAACAAAAATGTTTCCATGGTGTGTATTGTTGTTCATTTTCATCAAATAAACAAAATAAAACCCAGAGTTAATCATTAAAGACAAGAAATGAGCATAAAAGATAACTCAGCGCAAGTGTTAATGTTAGTAAAAGAGCCCAAATTTCAAAAATTATTGTGAAAAATAACAATCTTCCATTATAGAGTGAATGTTTGAGGTGTATAGAAGGTATTTATTTCATTTTTAGAAATTTTAATTTTTCACATTTTTCCATGAAAAGTGCCCATTGCCCCCTCTTTGGGTTCTAGGGGAAATTCTCACTCGACACAATTCAAACAAAAATGTTTCCATGGTTTGTATTGTTGTTCATTTTCATCAAATAAAAAAAATAAAACCCCGAGTTAATCATTAAAGACAAGAAATGAGCATAAAAGATTCCTAAGCGCAAGTGTTAATGTTGGTAAAAGAGCCCAAATTTCAAAAAATATTGCAAAAAACAACAATCTTCCATTATAGAGTGAATGTTTAAGGTGTATAGAAGGCATTTATTTCATTTTTAGAAATTTTAATTTTTCACATTTTTCCATGAAAAGTGCATATACCCCCCCCTTTGGGTTCTAGGTGAAATTCTCACTCGACACAAATCAAACAAAAATGTTTCCATGGTTTGTATTGTTGTTCATTTTCATCAAATAAACAAAATAAAACCCAGAGTTAATCATTAGAAGACAAGAAATGAGCATAAAAGATGCCTCAGCGCAAGTGGTAATGTTAGTAAAAGAGCCCAAATTTCTAAAAATATTGCGAAAAACAACAATCTTCCATGAGAGAGTGAATGTTTGAGGTGTATAGAAGGCATTTATTTCATTTTTAGAAATTTTAATTATTCACATTTTTCCATGAAAAGTGCCCATTGCCCCCTCTTTGGGTTCTAGGGGAAATTCTCACTCGACACAATTCAAACAAAAATGTTTCCATGGTTTGTATTGTTGTTCATTTTCATCAAATAAAAAAAATAAAACCCCGAGTTAATCATTAAAGACAAGAAATGAGCATTAAAGATGCCTCAGCGCAAGTGTTAATGTTAGTAAAAGAGCCCAAATTTCAAAAAATATTGCGAAAAACAACAATCTTCCATTATTCAGTAAATGTTTGAGGTGTATAGAAGGCATTTATTTCATTTTTAGAAATTTTATTTTTCACATTGTTCCATGAAAAGTGCCAATACCCCCCCCTTTGGGTTCTACGCGAAAATCACACTCGACACAAATCAAACAAAAATGTTTCCATGGTGTGTCTTGTTGTTCATTTTCATCAAATAAACAAAATAAAACCCAGAGTTAATCATTAAAGACAAGAAAAGAGCATAAATGATGCCTAAGCGCAAGTGTTAACGTTAGTAAAAGAGCCCAAATTTCCAAAAATATTGCGAAAAACAACAATCTTCCATTATAGAGTGAATGTTTGAGGTGTATAGAAGGCATTTATTTCATTTTTAGAAATTTTAATTTTTCACATTTTCCATGAAAAGTGCCAATACCCCCCCCTTTGGGTTCTTGGTGAAATTCTCACTCGGCACAAATCAAACAAAAATGTTTCCATGGTGTGTATTGTTGCTCATTTTCATCAAATAAACAAAATAAAACCCAGAATAAATAATTAAAGACAAGAAATGAGCTTAAAAGATGCCTCAGCGCAAGTGTTAATGTTAGTAAAAGAGCCCAAATTTCAAAAAATATTGCGAAAAACAACAATCTTCCATTATAGAGTGAATGTTTGAGGTGTATAGAAGGCATTTATTTCATTTTTAGAAATTTTAATTTTTCACATTTTTCCATGAAAAGTGCCAATACCTCCCCCTTTGGGTTCTAGGTGAAATTCTCACTCGACACAAATCAAACAAAAATGTTTCCATGGTGTGTATTGTTGTTCATTTTCATCAAATAAACAAAATAAAACCCAGAGTTAATCATTAAAGACAGGAAATGAGCATAAAAGATGCCTAAGCGCAAGTGTTTATGTTAGTAAAAGAGCCCAAATTTCAAAAAATATTGCGAAAAACAACAATCTTCCATTATAGAGTGAATGTTTAAGGTGTATAGAAGGCATTTATTTTATTTTTAGAAATTTTAATTTTTCACATTTTTCCATGAAAAGTGCCAATACCCCCCCCCCCCTTTGGGTTCTAGGTGAAATTCTTACTCGACACAAATCAAACAACAATGTTTCCATGGTGTGTATTGTTTTTCATTTTCATCAAATAAACAAAATAAAACCCAGAGTTAATCATTAAAGACAGGAAATGAGCATAAGAGATGCCTAAGCGCAAATGTTAATGTTAGTCAAAGAGCCCAAATTTCTAAAAATATTGCGAAAAACAACAATCTTCCATTATAGAGTGAATGTTTGAGGTGTATAGAAGGCATTTATTTCATTTTTAGAAATTTTAATTTTAACATTTTTCCATGAAAAGTGCCAATACCCCCCCCATTGGGTTCTTGGTGAAATTCTCACTCGACACAAATCAAAAAAAATGTTTCCATGGTGTGTATTGTTGTTCATTTTCATCAAATACACAAAATAAAACCCAGAGTTAATCATTAAAGACAGGAAATGAGCATAAAAGATGCCTAAGCGCAAATGTTAATGTTAGTAAAAGAGCCCAAATTTCAAAAAATATTGCGAAAAACAACAATCTTCCATTATAGAGTGAATGTTTGAGGTGTATAGAAGGCATTTATTTCATTTTTAGAAATTTTAATTTTTCACATTTTTCCATGAAAAGTGCACATACCCCCCCTTTGGGTTCTAGGTGAAATTCTCACTCGACACAAAACAAACAAAAATGTTTCCATGGTGTGTATTGTTGTTCATTTTCTTTAAATAAAAAAAATAAAACCAAGAGTTAATCATTAAAGACAGGAAATGAGCATTAAAGATGCCTAAGCGCAAGTGTTTATGTTAGTAAAAGAGCCCAAATTTCAAAAAATATTGCGAAAAACAACAATCTTCCATTAGAGAGTGAATGTTTGAGGTGTATAGAAGGCATTTATTTTATTTTTAGAAATTTCAATTTTTCACATTTTTCCATGAAAAGTGCCAATACCCCCCCCTTTGGGTTCTAGGTGAAATTCTCACTCGACACAAATCAAACAACAATGTTTCCATGGTGTGTCTTGTTGTTCATTTTCATCAAATAAACAAAATAAAACCCAGGATAAATCATTAAAGACAGGAAATGAGCATAAAAGATGCCTCGCCGCAAGTGTTAATGTTAGTCAAAGAGCCCAAATTTCAAAAAATATTGCGAAAAACAACAATCTTCCATTAGAGAGTAAATGTTTGAGGTGTATAGAAGGCATTTATTTCATTTTTAGAAATTTTATTTTTCACATTGTTCAATGAAAAGTGCCAATGCCCCCCCCTTTGGGTTCTACACGATAATCACACTCGACACAAATCAAACAAAAATGTTTCCATGGTGTGTCTTGTTGTTCATTTTCATCAAATAAACAAAATAAAACCCAGAGTTAATCATTAAAGACAAGAAATGAGCATAAATGATGCCTAAGCGCAAGTGTTAATGTTAGTCAAAGAGCCCAAATTTCAAAAAATATTGCGAAAAACAACAATATTCCATTATAGAGTGAATGCTTGAGGTGTATAGAAGGCATTTATTTCATTTTTAGAAATTTTAATTTTAACATTTTTCCATGAAAAGTGCCAATACCCCCCCCATTGGGTTCTTGGTGAAATTCTCACTCGACACAAATCAAAAAAAATGTTTCCATGGTGTGTATTGTTGTTCATTTTCATCAAATACACAAAATAAAACCCAGAGTTAATCATTAAAGACAGGAAATGAGCATAAAAGATGCCTAAGCGCAAATGTTAATGTTAGTAAAAGAGCCCAAATTTCAAAAAATATTGCGAAAAACAACAATCTTCCATTATAGAGTGAATGTTTGAGGTGTATAGAAGGCATTTATTTCATTTTTAGAAATTTTAATTTTTCACATTTTTCCATGAAAAGTGCACATACCCCCCCTTTGGGTTCTAGGTGAAATTCTCACTCGACACAAAACAAACAAAAATGTTTCCATGGTGTGTATTGTTGTTCATTTTCTTTAAATAAAAAAAATAAAACCAAGAGTTAATCATTAAAGACAGGAAATGAGCATTAAAGATGCCTAAGCGCAAGTGTTTATGTTAGTAAAAGAGCCCAAATTTCAAAAAATATTGCGAAAAACAACAATCTTCCATTAGAGAGTGAATGTTTGAGGTGTATAGAAGGCATTTATTTTATTTTTAGAAATTTCAATTTTTCACATTTTTCCATGAAAAGTGCCAATACCCCCCCCTTTGGGTTCTAGGTGAAATTCTCACTCGACACAAATCAAACAACAATGTTTCCATGGTGTGTCTTGTTGTTCATTTTCATCAAATAAACAAAATAAAACCCAGGATAAATCATTAAAGACAGGAAATGAGCATAAAAGATGCCTCGCCGCAAGTGTTAATGTTAGTCAAAGAGCCCAAATTTCAAAAAATATTGCGAAAAACAACAATCTTCCATTAGAGAGTAAATGTTTGAGGTGTATAGAAGGCATTTATTTCATTTTTAGAAATTTTATTTTTCACATTGTTCAATGAAAAGTGCCAATGCCCCCCCCTTTGGGTTCTACACGATAATCACACTCGACACAAATCAAACAAAAATGTTTCCATGGTGTGTCTTGTTGTTCATTTTCATCAAATAAACAAAATAAAACCCAGAGTTAATCATTAAAGACAAGAAATGAGCATAAATGATGCCTAAGCGCAAGTGTTAATGTTAGTCAAAGAGCCCAAATTTCAAAAAATATTGCGAAAAACAACAATATTCCATTATAGAGTGAATGTTTGAGGTGTATAGAAGGCATTTATTCCATTTTTAGAAATTTTAATTTTTCACATTTTTCCATGTAAAGTGCCAATACCCCCCCCCTTTGGGTTCTACACGAAAATCACACTCGACACAAATCAAACAAAAATGTTTCCATGGTGTGTCCCTTTGTTCATTTTCATCAAATAAACAAAATAAAACCCAGAATAAATCATTGAAGACAAGAAATGAGCATAAAAGATACCTCAGCGAAAGTGTTTATGTTAGTAAAAGAGCCCAAATTTCTAAAAATATTGCGAAAAACAACAATCTTCCATTATAGAGTGAATGTTTGAGGTGTATAGAAGGCATTTATTTCATTTTTAGAAATTTTAATTTTTCACATTTTTCAATGAAAAGTGCCAATACCCCCCCCTTTGGGTTCTACACAAAAATCACACTCGACACAAATCAAACAAAAATGTTTTTATGGTGTGTCTTGTTGTTCAATTTCATCAAATAAACAAAATAAAACCCAGAATAAATCATTGAAGACAAGAAATGAGCATAAAAGATACCTCAGCGCAAGTGTTTATGTTAGTAAAAGAGCCCAAATTTCTAAAAATATTGCGAAAAACAACAATCTTTCATTATAGAGTGAATGTTTGAGGTGTATAGAAGGCATTTATTTCATTTTTAGAAATTTTAATTTTTCACATTTTTCCATGAAAAGTGCCAATACCCCCCCCTTTGGGTTCTAGGTGAAATTCTCACTCGACACAAATCAAACAAAAATGTTTCCATGGTGTGTCTTGTTGTTCATTTTCATCAAATAAACAAAATAAAACCCAGGATATATCATTAAAGACAAGAAATGAGCTTTAAAGATGCCTCAGCGCAAGTGTTAATGTTAGTAAAAGAGCCCAAATTTCTAAAAATATTGCGAAAAACAACAATCTTCCATTATAGAGTGAATGTTTGAGGTGTATACAAGGCATTTATTTCATTTTTAGAAATTTTAATTTTTCACATTTTTCCATGAAAAGTGCCAATACCCCCCCCCTTTGGGTTCTACACGAAAATCACCCTCGACACAAATCAAACAAAAATGTTTCCATGGTGTGTATTGTTGTTCATTTTCATCAAATAAACAAAATAAAACCCAGAATAAATCATTAAAGACAAGAAATGAGCTTAAAAGATGCCTCAGCGCAAGTGTTAATGTTAGTAAAAGAGCCCAAATTTCAAAAAATATTGCGAAAAACAACAATCTTCCATTATAGAGTAAATGTTTGAGGTGTATAGAAGGCATTTATTTCATTTTTAGAAATTTTAATTTTTCACATTTTTCCATGAAAAGTGCCAATACCCCCCCCTTTGGGTTCTACACGAAAATCACACTCGGCACAAATCAAACAAAAATGTTTCCATGGTGTGTCTTCTTGTTCATTTTCATCAAATAAACAAAATAAAACCCAGAGTTAATCATTAAAGACAAGAAAAGAGCATAAATGATGCCTAAGCGCAAGTGTTAATGTTAGTAAAAGAGCCCAAATTTCCAAAAATATACCGAAAAACAACAATCTTCCATTATAGAGTGAATGTTTGAGGTGTATAGAAGGCATTTATTTCATTTTTAGAAATTTTAATTTTTCACATTTTTCCATGAAAAGTGCCAATACCCCCCCCTTTGGGTTCTTGGTGAAATTCTCACTCGGCACAAATCAAACAAAAATGTTTCCATGGTGTGTATTGTTGTTCATTTTCATCAAATAAACAAAATAAAACCCAGAATAAATAATTAAAGACAAGAAATGAGCTTAAAAGATGCCTCAGCGCAAGTGTTAATGTTAGTAAAAGAGCCCAAATTTCAAAAAATATTGCGAAAAACAACAATCTTCCATTATAGAGTGAATGTTTGAGGTGTATAGAAGGCATTTATTTCATTTTTAGAAATTTTAATTTTTCACATTTTTCCATGAAAAGTGCCAATACCTCCCCCTTTGGGTTCTAGGTGAAATTCTCACTCGACACAAATCAAACAAAAATGTTTCCATGGTGTGTATTGTTGTTCATTTTCATCAAATAAACAAAATAAAACCCAGAGTTAATCGTTAAAGACAGGAAAAGAGCATAAAAGATGCCTAAGCGCAAGTGTTTATGTTAGTAAAATAGCCCAAATTTCAAAAAATATTGCGAAAAACAACAATCTTCCATTATAGAGTGAATGTTTAAGGTGTATAGAAGGCATTTATTTTATTTTTAGAAATTTTAATTTTTCACATTTTTCCATGAAAAGTGCCAATACCCCCCCCCCCCCTTTGGGTTCTAGGTGAAATTCTTACTCGACACAAATCAAACAACAATGTTTCCATGGTGTGTATTGTTTTTCATTTTCATCAAATAAACAAAATAAAACCCAGAGTTAATCATTAAAGACAAGAAATGAGCATAAAAGATGCCTCAGCGCAAGTGTTAATGTTAGTAAAAGAGCCCAAATTTCTAAAAATATTGTGAAAAACAACAATCTTCCATTATAGAGTGAATGTTTGAGGTGTATAGAAGGTATTTATTTCATTTTTAGAAATTTTAATTTTTCACATTTTTCCATGAAAAGTGCCCATTGCCCCTCTTTGGGTTCTAGGGGAAATTCTCACTCGACACAATTCAAACAAAAATGTTTCCATGGTTTGTATTGTTGTTCATTTTCATCAAATAAAAAAAATAAAACCCAGAGTTAATCATTAGAAGACAAGAAATGAGCATAAAAGATGCCTCAGCGCAAGTGGTAATGTTAGTAAAAGAGCCCAAATTTCTAAAAATATTGCGAAAAACAACAATCTTCCATGAGAGAGTGAATGTTTGAGGTGTATAGAAGGCATTTATTTCATTTTTAGAAATTTTAATTATTCACATTTTTCCATGAAAAGTGCCCATTGCCCCCTCTTTGGGTTCTAGGGGAAATTCTCACTCGACACAATTAAAACAAAAATGTTTCCATGGTTTGTATTGTTGTTCATTTTCATCAAATAAAAAAAATAAAACCCCGAGTTAATCATTAAAGACAAGAAATGAGCATAAAAGATTCCTAAGCGCAAGTGTTAATGTTGGTAAAAGAGCCCAAATTTCAAAAAATATTGCAAAAAACAACAATCTTCCATTATAGAGTGAATGTTTAAGGTGTATAGAAGGCATTTATTTCATTTTTAGAAATTTTAATTTTTCACATTTTTCCATGAAACGTGCATATACCCCCCCCTTTGGGTTCTAGGTGAAATTCTCACTCGACACAAATCAAACAAAAATGTTTCCATGGTTTGTATTGTTGTTCATTTTCATCAAATAAACAAAATAAAACCCAGAGTTAATCATTAAAGACAAGAAATGAGCATAAATGATGCCTAAGCGCAAGTGTTAATGTTAGTAAAAGAGCCCAAATTTCTAAAAATATTGCGAAAAACAACAATCTTCCATTAAAGAGTGAATGTTTGAGGTGTATAGAAGGCATTTATTTCATTTTTAGGAATTTTAATTTTTCACATTTTTCCATGAAAGTGCCAATACCCCCCCCTTTGGGTTCTAGGTGAAATTCTCACTCGACACAAATCAAACAAAAATGTTTCCATGGTGTGTATTGTTGTTCATTTTCATCAAATAAACAAAATAAAACCCAGAGTTAATCATTAAAGACAAGAAATGAGCATTAAAGATGCCTCAGCGCAAGTGTTAATGTTAGTAAAAGAGCCCAAATTTCAAAAAATATTGCGAAAAACAACAATCTTCCATTATTCAGTAAATGTTTGAGGTGTATAGAAGGCATTTATTTCATTTTTAGAAATTTTATTTTTCACATTGTTCCATGAAAAGTGCCAATACCCCCCCCTTTGGGTTCTACGCGAAAATCACACTCGACACAAATCAAACAAAAATGTTTCCATGGTGTGTCTTGTTGTTCATTTTCATCAAATAAACAAAATAAAACCCAGAGTTAATCATTAAAGACAAGAAAAGAGCATAAATGATGCCTAAGCGCAAGTGTTAATGTTAGTAAAAGAGCCCAAATTTCCAAAAATATTGCGAAAAACAACAATCTTCCATTATAGAGTGAATGTTTGAGGTGTATAGAAGGCATTTATTTCATTTTTAGAAATTTTAATTTTTCACATTTTCCATGAAAAGTGCCAATACCCCCCCCTTTGGGTTCTTGGTGAAATTCTCACTCGGCACAAATCAAACAAAAATGTTTCCATGGTGTGTATTGTTGCTCATTTTCATCAAATAAACAAAATAAAACCCAGAATAAATCATTAAAGACAAGAAATGAGCTTAAAAGATGCCTCAGCGCAAGTGTTAATGTTAGTAAAAGAGCCCAAATTTAAAAAAATATTGCGAAAAACAACAATCTTCCATTATAGAGTGAATGTTTGAGGTGTATAGAAGGCATTTATTTCATTTTTAGAAATTTTAATTTTTCACATTTTTCCATGAAAAGTGCCAATACCCCCCCCTTTGGGTTCTAGGTGAAATTCTCACTCGACACAAATCAAACAAAAATGTTTCCATGGTGTGTATTGTTGTTCATTTTCATCAAATAAACAAAATAAAACCCAGATATTATCATTAAAGACAGGAAATGAGCATAAAAGATGCCTAAGCGCAAGTGTTTATGTTAGTAAAAGAGCCCAAATTTCAAAAAATATTGCGAAAAACAACAATCTTCCATTATAGAGTGAATGTTTAAGGTGTATAGAAGGCATTTATTTTATTTTTAGAAATTTTAATTTTTCACATTTTTCCATGAAAAGTGCCAATACCCCCACCCCTTTGGATTCTAGGTGAAATTCTTACTCGACACAAATCAAACTACAATGTTTCCATGGTGTGTATTGTTGTTCATTTTCATCAAATAAACAAAATAAAACCCAGAGTTAATCATTAAAGACAGGAAATGAGCATAAGAGATGCCTAAGCGCAAATGTTAATGTTAGTCAAAGAGCCCAAATTTCTAAAAATATTGCGAAAAACAACAATCTTCCATTATAGAGTGAATGTTTGAGGTGTATAGAAGGCATTTATTTCATTTTTAGAAATTTTAATTTTAACATTTTTCCATGAAAAGTGCCAATACCCCCCCCATTGGGTTCTTGGTGAAATTCTCACTCGACACAAATCAAAAAAAATGTTTCCATGGTGTGTATTGTTGTTCATTTTCATCAAATACACAAAATAAAACCCAGAGTTAATCATTAAAGACAGGAAATGAGCATAAAAGATGCCTAAGCGCAAATGTTAATGTTAGTAAAAGAGCCCAAATTTCAAAAAATATTGCGAAAAACAACAATCTTCCATTATAGAGTGAATGTTTGAGGTGTATAGAAGGCATTTATTTCATTTTTAGAAATTTTAATTTTTCACATTTTTCCATGAAAAGTGCACATACCCCCCCTTTGGGTTCTAGGTGAAATTCTCACTCGACACAAAACAAACAAAAATGTTTCCATGGTGTGTATTGTTGTTCATTTTCTTTAAATAAAAAAAATAAAACCAAGAGTTAATCATTAAAGACAGGAAATGAGCATTAAAGATGCCTAAGCGCAAGTGTTTATGTTAGTAAAAGAGCCCAAATTTCAAAAAATATTGCGAAAAACAACAATCTTCCATTAGAGAGTGAATGTTTGAGGTGTATAGAAGGCATTTATTTTATTTTTAGAAATTTCAATTTTTCACATTTTTCCATGAAAAGTGCCAATACCCCCCCCTTTGGGTTCTAGGTGAAATTCTCACTCGACACAAATCAAACAACAATGTTTCCATGGTGTGTCTTGTTGTTCATTTTCATCAAATAAACAAAATAAAACCCAGGATAAATCATTAAAGACAGGAAATGAGCATAAAAGATGCCTCGCCGCAAGTGTTAATGTTAGTCAAAGAGCCCAAATTTCAAAAAATATTGCGAAAAACAACAATCTTCCATTAGAGAGTAAATGTTTGAGGTGTATAGAAGGCATTTATTTCATTTTTAGAAATTTTATTTTTCACATTGTTCAATGAAAAGTGCCAATGCCCCCCCCTTTGGGTTCTACACGATAATCACACTCGACACAAATCAAACAAAAATGTTTCCATGGTGTGTCTTGTTGTTCATTTTCATCAAATAAACAAAATAAAACCCAGAGTTAATCATTAAAGACAAGAAATGAGCATAAATGATGCCTAAGCGCAAGTGTTAATGTTAGTCAAAGAGCCCAAATTTCAAAAAATATTGCGAAAAACAACAATATTCCATTATAGAGTGAATGCTTGAGGTGTATAGAAGGCATTTATTTCATTTTTAGAAATTTTAATTTTAACATTTTTCCATGAAAAGTGCCAATACCCCCCCCATTGGGTTCTTGGTGAAATTCTCACTCGACACAAATCAAAAAAAATGTTTCCATGGTGTGTATTGTTGTTCATTTTCATCAAATACACAAAATAAAACCCAGAGTTAATCATTAAAGACAGGAAATGAGCATAAAAGATGCCTAAGCGCAAATGTTAATGTTAGTAAAAGAGCCCAAATTTCAAAAAATATTGCGAAAAACAACAATCTTCCATTATAGAGTGAATGTTTGAGGTGTATAGAAGGCATTTATTTCATTTTTAGAAATTTTAATTTTTCACATTTTTCCATGAAAAGTGCACATACCCCCCCTTTGGGTTCTAGGTGAAATTCTCACTCGACACAAAACAAACAAAAATGTTTCCATGGTGTGTATTGTTGTTCATTTTCTTTAAATAAAAAAAATAAAACCAAGAGTTAATCATTAAAGACAGGAAATGAGCATTAAAGATGCCTAAGCGCAAGTGTTTATGTTAGTAAAAGAGCCCAAATTTCAAAAAATATTGCGAAAAACAACAATCTTCCATTAGAGAGTGAATGTTTGAGGTGTATAGAAGGCATTTATTTTATTTTTAGAAATTTCAATTTTTCACATTTTTCCATGAAAAGTGCCAATACCCCCCCCTTTGGGTTCTAGGTGAAATTCTCACTCGACACAAATCAAACAACAATGTTTCCATGGTGTGTCTTGTTGTTCATTTTCATCAAATAAACAAAATAAAACCCAGGATAAATCATTAAAGACAGGAAATGAGCATAAAAGATGCCTCGCCGCAAGTGTTAATGTTAGTCAAAGAGCCCAAATTTCAAAAAATATTGCGAAAAACAACAATCTTCCATTAGAGAGTAAATGTTTGAGGTGTATAGAAGGCATTTATTTCATTTTTAGAAATTTTATTTTTCACATTGTTCAATGAAAAGTGCCAATGCCCCCCCCTTTGGGTTCTACACGATAATCACACTCGACACAAATCAAACAAAAATGTTTCCATGGTGTGTCTTGTTGTTCATTTTCATCAAATAAACAAAATAAAACCCAGAGTTAATCATTAAAGACAAGAAATGAGCATAAATGATGCCTAAGCGCAAGTGTTAATGTTAGTCAAAGAGCCCAAATTTCAAAAAATATTGCGAAAAACAACAATATTCCATTATAGAGTGAATGTTTGAGGTGTATAGAAGGCATTTATTCCATTTTTAGAAATTTTAATTTTTCACATTTTTCCATGTAAAGTGCCAATACCCCCCCCCTTTGGGTTCTACACGAAAATCACACTCGACACAAATCAAACAAAAATGTTTCCATGGTGTGTCCCTTTGTTCATTTTCATCAAATAAACAAAATAAAACCCAGAATAAATCATTGAAGACAAGAAATGAGCATAAAAGATACCTCAGCGAAAGTGTTTATGTTAGTAAAAGAGCCCAAATTTCTAAAAATATTGCGAAAAACAACAATCTTCCATTATAGAGTGAATGTTTGAGGTGTATAGAAGGCATTTATTTCATTTTTAGAAATTTTAATTTTTCACATTTTTCAATGAAAAGTGCCAATACCCCCCCCTTTGGGTTCTACACAAAAATCACACTCGACACAAATCAAACAAAAATGTTTTTATGGTGTGTCTTGTTGTTCAATTTCATCAAATAAACAAAATAAAACCCAGAATAAATCATTGAAGACAAGAAATGAGCATAAAAGATACCTCAGCGCAAGTGTTTATGTTAGTAAAAGAGCCCAAATTTCTAAAAATATTGCGAAAAACAACAATCTTTCATTATAGAGTGAATGTTTGAGGTGTATAGAAGGCATTTATTTCATTTTTAGAAATTTTAATTTTTCACATTTTTCCATGAAAAGTGCCAATACCCCCCCCTTTGGGTTCTAGGTGAAATTCTCACTCGACACAAATCAAACAAAAATGTTTCCATGGTGTGTCTTGTTGTTCATTTTCATCAAATAAACAAAATAAAACCCAGGATATATCATTAAAGACAAGAAATGAGCTTTAAAGATGCCTCAGCGCAAGTGTTAATGTTAGTAAAAGAGCCCAAATTTCTAAAAATATTGCGAAAAACAACAATCTTCCATTATAGAGTGAATGTTTGAGGTGTATACAAGGCATTTATTTCATTTTTAGAAATTTTAATTTTTCACATTTTTCCATGAAAAGTGCCAATACCCCCCCCCTTTGGGTTCTACACGAAAATCACCCTCGACACAAATCAAACAAAAATGTTTCCATGGTGTGTATTGTTGTTCATTTTCATCAAATAAACAAAATAAAACCCAGAATAAATCATTAAAGACAAGAAATGAGCTTAAAAGATGCCTCAGCGCAAGTGTTAATGTTAGTAAAAGAGCCCAAATTTCAAAAAATATTGCGAAAAACAACAATCTTCCATTATAGAGTAAATGTTTGAGGTGTATAGAAGGCATTTATTTCATTTTTAGAAATTTTAATTTTTCACATTTTTCCATGAAAAGTGCCAATACCCCCCCTTTGGGTTCTTGGTGAAATTCTCACTCGGCACAAATCAAACAAAAATGTTTCCATTGTGTGTATTGTTGTTCATTTTCATCAAATAAACAAAATAAAACCCAGAATAAATCATTAAAGACAAGAAATGAGCTTAAAAGATGCCTCAGCGCAAGTGTTTATGTTAGTGAAAGAGCCCAAATTTCAAAAAATATTGCGAAAAACAACAATCTTCCATTATAGAGTAAATGTTTGAGGTGTATAGAAGGCATTTATTTCATTTTTAGAAATTTTAATTTTTCACATTTTTCCATGAAAAGTGCCAATACCCCCCCCTTTGGGTTCTAGGTGAAATTCTCACTCGACACAAATCAAACAAAAATGTTTCCATGGCGTGTATTGTTGTTCATTGTCTTTAAATAAAAAAAATAAAACCCAGACTTAATCATTAAAGACAGGATATGAGCATAAAAGATGCCTAAGCGCAAGTGTAAATGTTAGTAAAAGAGCCCAAATTTCAAAAAATATTGCGAAAAACAACCATCTTCCATTATAGAGTGAATGTTTGAGGTGTATAGAAGGCATTTATTTCATTTTTAGAAATGTTAGTTTTCACATTTTTCCATGAAAAGTGCCAATACCCCCCCTTTGGGTTTTAGGTGAAATTCTCACTCGACACAAATCAAACAAAAATGTTTCCATGGTGTGTATTGTTGTTCATTTTCATCAAATAAACAAAATAAAACCCAGAGTTAATCATTAAAGACAAGAAATGAGCATAAAAGATGCCTCAGCGCAAGTCTTAATACTAGTAAAAGAGCCCGAATTTCAAAAAATATTGCGAAAAACAACAATCTTCCATTATAGAGTGAATGTTTGAGGTGTATAGAAGGCATTTATTTCATTTTTAGAAATTTTAATTTTTCACATTTTTCCATGAAAAGTGCCAATACCCCCCCCTTTGGGTTCTACACGAAAATCACACTCGACACAAATCAAACAAAAATGTTTCCATGGTGTGTCTTGTTGTTCAATTTCATCAAATAAACAAAATAAAACCCAGAATAAATCATTGAAGACAAGAAATGAGCATAAAAGATACCTCAGCGCAAGTGTTTATGTTAGTAAAAGAGCCCAAATTTCTAAAAATATTGCGAAAAACAACAATCTTCCATTATAGAGTGAATGTTTGAGGTGTATAGAAGGCATTTATTTCATTTTTAGAAATTTTAATTTTTCACATTGTTCCATGAAAAGTGCCAATACCCCCCCCTTTGGGTTCTCCACGAAAATCTCACTCGACACAAATCAAACAAAAATGTTTCCATGGTGTGTATTGTTGTTCAATTTCATCAAATAAACAAAATAAACCCCAGAATAAATCATTAAAAACAAGAAATGAGCATAAAAGATGCCTCAGCGCAAAGGGTAATGTTAGTAAAAGAGCCCAAATTTCAAAAAATATTGCAAAAAACAACAATCTTCCATTATAGATTGAATGTTTGAGTTGTATAGAAGGCATTTATTTCATTTTTAGAAATTGTAATTTTTCACATTGTTCCATGAAAAGTGCCAATACCCCCCCTTTGGGTTCTAGGTGAAAATCTCACTCGACACAAATCAAACAAAAATGTTTCCATGGTGTGTATTGTTGTTCATTTTCATCAAATAAACAAAATAAAACCCAGAATAAATCATTAAAGACAAGAAATGAGCTTAAAAGATGCCTCAGCGCAGGTGTTAATGTTAGTAAAAGAGCCCAAATTTCAAAAAATATTGCGAAAAACAACAATCTTCCATTATAGAGTAAATGTTTGAGATGTATAGAAGGCATTTATTTCATTTTTAGAAATTTTAATTTTTCACATTTTTCCATGAAAAGTGCCAATACCCCCCCCTTTGGGTTCTAGGTGAAATTCTCACGCGACACAAATCAAACAAAAATGTTTCCATGGTGTGTATTGTTGTTCATTTTCAATCAAATAAACAAAATAAAACACAGAGTTAATACTTAAAGACAGGAAATGAGCATAAAAGATGCCTCAGCGCAAGTGTTAATGTTAGTAAAAGAGCCCAAATTTCAAAAAATATTGCGAAAAACAACAATCTTCCATTATAGAGTGAATGTTTGAGGTGTATAGAAGGCATTTATTTCATTTTTAGAAATTTTAATTTTTCACATTTTTCCATGAAAAGTGCCAATACCCCCCCCTTTGGGTTCTAGGTGAAATTCTCACTCGACACAAAACAAACAAAAATGTTTCCATGGTGTGTATTGTTGTTCATTTTCTTTAAATTAACAAAATAAAACCCAGAGTTAATCATTAAAGACAGGAAATGAGCATAAATGATGCCTAAGCGCAAGTGTTAATGTTAGTAAAAGAGCCCAAATTTCAAAAAATATTGCGAAAAACAACAATCTTCCATTATAGAGTGAATGTTTGAGGTGTATAGAAGGCATTTATTTCATTTTTAGAAATTTTAATTTTTTTCATTTTTCCATGAAAAGTGCCAATACCCCCCTTTGGGTTCTAAGTGAAATTCTCACTCGACACAAAACAAACAAAAATGTTTCCATGGTGTGTATTGTTGTTCATTTTCTTTAAATAAACAAAATAAAACCCAGAGTTAATCATTTAAGACAGGAAATGAGCATAAAAGATGCCTAAGCGCAAGTGTTAATGTTAGTAAAAGAGCCCAAATTTCAAAAAATATTGCGAAAAACAACAATCTTCCATTATAGAGTGAATGTTTGAGGTGTATAGAAGGCATTTATTTCATTTTTAGAAATTTTAATTTTTCACATTTTTCCATGAAAAGTGCCAATACCCCCCCCTTTGGGTTCTAGGTGAAATTCTCACTCGACACAAAACAAACAAAAATGTTTCCATGGTGTGTATTGTTGTTCATTTTCTTTAAATAAACAAAATAAAACCCAGAGTTAATCATTTAAGACAGGAAATGAGCATAAAAGATGCCTAAGCGCAAGTGTTAATGTTAGTAAAAGAGCCCAAATTTCAAAAAATATTGCGAAAAACAACAATCTTCCATTATAGAGTGAATGTTTGAGGTGTATACAAGGCATTTATTTCATTTTTAGAAATTTTAATTTTTCACATTTTTCCATGAAAAGTGCCAATACCCCCCCTTTGGGTTCTACAAGAAAATCTCACTCGACACAAATCAAACAAAAATGTTTCCATGGTGTGTATTGATGTTATATTTCATCAAATAAACAAAATAAAACCCAGAATAAATCATTAAAGACAAGAAATGAGCATAAAAGATGCCTCAGCGCAAAAAGTAATGTTAGTAAAAGAGCCCAAATTTCAAAAAATATTGCAAAAAACAACAATCTTCCATTATAGAGTGAATGTTTGAGGTGTATAGAAGGCATTTATTTCATTTTTAGAAATTGTAATTTTTCACATTGTTCCATGAAAAGTGCCAATACCCCCCCTTTAGGTTCTAGGTGAAAATCTCACTCGACACAAATCAAACAAAAATGTTTCCATGGTGTGTATTGTTGTTCATTTTCATCAAATAAACAAAATAAAACCCAGAATAAATCATTAAAGACAAGAAATGAGCTTAAAAGATGCCTCAGCGTAAGTGTTTATGTTAGTAAAAGAGCCCAAATTTCAAAAAATATTGCGAAAAACAACAATCTTCCATTATAGAGTAAATGTTTGAGGTGTATAGAAGGCATTTATTTCATTTTTAGAAATTTTAATTTTTCACATTTTTCCATGAAAAGTGCCAATACCCCCCCCTTTGGGTTCTAGGTGAAATTCTCACTCGACACAAATCAAACAAAAATGTTTCCATGGTGTGAATTGTTGTTCATTTTCTTTAAATAAAAAAAAATAAAACCCAGAGTTAATCATTAAAGACAGGATATGAGCATTAAAGTTGCCTAAGCGCAAGTGTTAATGTTAGTAAAAGAGCCCAAATTTCAAAAAATATTGCGAAAAACAACAATCTTCCATTATAGAGTGAATGTTGAGGTGTATAGAAGGCATTTATTTCATTTTTAGAAATGTTAATTTTTCACATTTTTCCATGAAAAGTGCCAATACCCCCCCCTTTGGGTTCTATGTGAAATTCTCACTCGACACAAATCAAACAAAAATGTTTCCATGGTGTGTATTGTTGTTCATTTTCATCAAATAAACAAAATAAAACCCAGAATAAATCATTAAAGACAAGAAATGAGCTTAAAAGATGCCTCAGCGCAAGTGTTAATGTTAGTAAAAGAGCCCAAATTTCAAAAAATAATGCGAAAAACAACAATCTTCCATTATAGAGTAAATGTTTGAGGTGTATAGAAGGCATTTATTTCATTTTTAGAAATTTTAATTTTTCACATTTTTCCATGAAAAGTGCCAATACCCCCCCCCTTTGGGTTCTAGGTGAAATTCTCACTCGACACAAATCAAACAAAAATGTTTCCATGGTGGGTATTGTTGTTCATTTTCATCAAATAAACAAAATAAAACCCAGAGTTAATCATTAAAGACAGGAAATGAGCATAAAAGATGCCTCAGCGCAAGTGTTAATGTTAGTAAAAGAGCCCAAATTTCAAAAAATATTGCGAAAAACAACAATCTTCCATTATAGAGTGAATGTTTGAGGTGTATAGAAGTAATTTATTTCATTTTTAGAAATTTTAATTTTTCACATTTTTCCATGAAAAGTGCCAATACCCCCCCCTTTGGGTTCTAGGTGAAAATCTCACTCGACACAAATCAAACAAAAATGTTTCCATGGTGTGTATTGTTGTTCATTTTCATCAAATAAACAAAATAAAACCCAGAATAAATCATTAAAGACAAGAAATGAGCATAAAAGATGCCTCAGCGCAAAGGGTAATGTTAGTAAAAGAGCCCAAATTTCAAAAAATATTGCAAAAAACAACAATCTTCCATTATAGAGTGAATGTTTGAGGTGTATAAAAGGAATTTATTTCATTTTTAGAAATTGTAATTTTTTACATTGTTCCATGAAAAGTGCCAATACCCCCCCTTTGGGTTCAAGGTGAAAATCTCACTCGACACAAATCAAACAAAAATGTTTCCATGGTGTGTATTGTTGTTCATTTTCATCAAATAAACAAAATAAAACCCAGAAATAATCATTAAAGACAAGAAATGAGCATAAAAGATGCCTCAGCGAAAGTGTTAATGTTAGTAAAAGAGCCCAAATTTCTCAAAATATTGCGAAAAACAACAATCATCCATTATAGAGTAAATAGTTGAGGTGTATAGAAGGCATTTATTTCATTTTTAGAAATTTTAATTTTTCACATTTTTCCATGAAAAGTGCCAATAACCCCCCCCTTTGGGTTCTTGGTGAAATTCTCACTCGGCACAAATCAAACAAAAATGTTTCCATGGTGTGTATTGTTGTTCATTTTCATCAAATAAACAAAATAAAACCCAGAATAAATCATTAAAGACAAGAAATGAGCTTAAAAGATGCCTCAGCGCAAGTGTTTATGTTAGTAAAAGAGCCCAAATTTCAAAAAATATTGCGAAAAACAACAATCTTCCATTATAGAGTAAATGTTTGAGGTGTATAGAAGGCATTTATTTCATTTTTAGAAATTTTAATTTTTCACATTTTTCCATGAAAAGTGCCAATACCCCCCCCCTTTGGGTTCTAGGTGAAATTCTCACTCGACACATATCAAACAAAAATGTTTCCATGGTGTGTATTGTTGTTCATTTTCATCAAATAAACAAAATAAAACCCAGAATAAATCATTAAAGACAAGAAATGAGCTTAAAAGATGCCTCAGCGCAAGTGTTAATGTTAGTAAAAGAGCCCAAATTTCAAAAAATAATGCGAAAAACAACAATCTTCCATTATAGAGTAAATGTTTGAGGTGTATAGAAGGCATTTATTTCATTTTTAGAAATTTTAATTTTTCACATTTTTCCATGAAAAGTGCCAATACCCCCCCCTTTGGGTTCTAGGTGAAATTCTTACTCGACACAAATCAAACAAAAATGTTTCCATGGTGTGTATTGTTGTTCATTATCATCAAATAAACAAAATAAAACCCAGAGTTAATCATTAAAGACAGGAAATGAGCTTAAAAGATGCCTCAGCGCAAGTGTTAATGTTAGTAAAAGAGCCCAAATTTCAAAAAATATTGCGAAAAACAACAATCTTCCATTATAGAGTGAATGTTTGAGGTGTATAGAAGGCATTTATTTCATTTTTAGAAATTTTAATTTTTCACATTTTTTCATGAAAAGTGCCAATACCCCCCCCTTTGGGTTCTAGGTGAAATTCTCACTCGACACAAAACAAACAAAAATGTTTCCATGGTGTGTATTGTTGTTCATTTTCTTTAAATAAACAAAATAAAACCCAGAATAAATCATTAAAGACAAGAAATGAGCTTAAAAGATGACTCAGCGCAAGTGTTAATGTTAGTAAAAGAGCCCAAATTTCAAAAAATATTGCGAAAAACAACAATCTTCCATTATAGAGTAAATGTTTGAGGTGTATAGAAGGCATTTATTTCATTTTTAGAAATTTTAATTTTTCACATTTTTCCATGAAAAGTGCCAATACCCCCCCCCTTTGGGTTCTTGGTGAAATTCTCACTCGGCACAAATCAAACAAAAATGTTTCCATGGTGTGTATTGTTGTTCATTTTCATCAAATAAACAAAATAAAACCCAGAATAAATCATTAAAGACAAGAAATGAGTTTAAAGGTGCCTCAGCGCAAGTGTTTATGTTAGTAAAAGAGCCCAAATTTCAAAAAATTTTGCGAAAAAACAACAATCTTCCATTATAGAGTAAATGTTTGAGGTGTATAGAAGGCATTTATTTCATTTTTAGAAATTTTAATTTTTCACATTTTTCCATGAAAAGTGCCAATACCCCCCCTTTGGGTTCTAGGTGAAATTCTCACTCGACACAAATCAAACAAAAATGTTTCCATGGTGTGTATTGTTGTTAATTTTCTTTAAATAAAAAAAATAAAACCCAGAGTTAATCATTAAAGACAGGATATGAGCATTAAAGTTTCCTAAGCGCAAGTGTTAATGTTAGTAAAAGAGCCCAAATTTCAAAAAATATTGCGAAAAACAAAAATCTTCCATTATAGAGTGAATGTTTGAGGTGTATAGAAGGCATTTATTTCATTTTTAGAAATGTTAATTTTTCACATTTTTCCATGAAAAGTGCCAATACCCCCCCCCTTTGGGTTCTAGGTGAAATTCTCACTCGACACAAATCAAACAAAAATGTTTCCATGGTGTGTATTGTTGTTCATTTTCATCAAATAAACAAAATAAAACCCAGAGTATTCATTAAAGACAAGAAATGAGCATAAAAGATGCCTCAGCGCAAGTCTTAATACTAGTAAAAAAGCCCAAATTTCAAAAAATATTGCGAAAAACAACAATCTTCCATTATAGAGTGAATGTTTGAGGTGTATAGAAGGCATTTATTTCATTTTTAGAAATTTTAATTTTTCACATTTTTCCATGAAAAGTGCCAATACCCTTTGGGTTCTAGGTGAAATTCTCACTCGACACAAATCAAACAAAAATGTTTCCATGGTGTGTATTGTTGTTCATTTTCATCAAATAAACAAAATAAAACCCAGAATAAATCATTAAAGACAAGAAATGAGCTTAAAAGATGCCACAGCTCAAGTGTTAATGTTAGCAAAAGAGCCCAAATTTCAAAAAATAATGCGAAAAACAACAATCTTCCATTATAGAGTAAATGTTTGAGGTGTATAGAAGGCATTTATTTCATTTTTAGAAATTTTAATTTTTCACATTTTTCCATGAAAAGTGCCAATACCCCCCCCTTTGGGTTCTAGGTGAAATTCTCACTCGACACAAATCAAACAAAAATGTTTCCATGGTGTGTATTGTGTTTCATTTTCATCAAATAAACAAAATAAAACACAGAGTTAATCATTAAAGACAGGAAATGAGCATAAAAGATGCCTCAGCGCAAGTGTTAATGTTAGTAAAAGAGCCCAAATTTCAAAAAATATTGCGAAAAACAACAATCTTCCATTATAGAGTGAATGTTTGAGGTGTATAGAAGGCCTTTATTTCATTTTTAGAAATTTTAATTTTTCACATTTTTCCATGAAAAGTGCCAATACCCCCCCCTTTGGGTTCTAGGTGAAATTCTCACTCGACACAAAACAAACAAAAATGTTTCCATGGTGTATATTGTTGTTCATTTTCTTTAAATAAACAAAATAAAACCCAGAGTTAATCATTAAAGACAGGAAATGAGCATAAAAGATGCCTAAGCGCAAGTGTTAATGTTAGTAAAAGAGCCCAAATTTCTAAAAATATTGCGAAAAACAACAATCTTCCATTATAGAGTGAATGTTTGAGGTGTATACAAGGCATTTATTTCATTTTTAGAAATTTTAATTTTTCACATTTTTCCATGAAAAGTGCCAATACCCCCCCCTTGGGTTCTAGGTGAAATTCTCACTCGACACAAATCAAACAAAAATGTTTCCATGGTGTGTATTGTTGTTCATTTTCATCAAATAAACAAAATAAAACCCAGAGTTAATCATTAAAGACAGGAAATGAGCATAAAAGATGCCTCAGCGCAAGTGTTAATGTTAGTAAAAGAGCCCAAATTTCAAAAAATATTGCGAAAAACAACAATCTTCCATTATAGAGTGAATGTTTGAGGTGTATAGAAGGCCTTTATTTCATTTTTAGAAATTTTAATTTTTCACATTTTTCCATGAAAAGTGCCAATACCCCCCCCTTTGGGTTCTAGGTGAAATTCTCACTCGACACAAAACAAATAAAAATGTTTCCATGGTGTGTATTGTTGTTCATTTTCTTTAAATAAACAAAATAAAACCCAGAATAAATCATTAAAGACAGGAAATGAGCATAAAAGATGCCTAAGCGCAAGTGTTAATGTTAGTAAAAGAGCCCAAATTTCTAAAAATATTGCGAAAAACGACAACCTTCCTTTATAGAGTGAATGTTTGAGGTGTATAGAAGGCATTTATTTCATTTTTAGAAATTTTAATTTTTCACATTTTTCCATGAAAAGTGCCAATACCCCCCCCCTTTGGGTTCTAGGTGAAAAAATCACTTGACACATATCAAACAAAAATGTTTCCATGGTGTGTATTGTTGTTCATTTTCATCAAATAAACAAAATAAAACCCAGAATAAATCATTAAAGACAAGAAATGAGCTTAAAAGATGCCTCAGCGCAAGTGTTAATGTTAGTAAAAGAGCCCAAATTTCAAAAAATATTGCGAAAAACAACAATCTTCCATTATAGAGTGAATGTTTGAGGTGTATAGAAGGCATTTATTTCATTTTTAGAAATTTTAATTTTTCACATTGTTCCATGAAAAGTGCCAATACCCCCCCTTTGGGTTCTAGGTGAAATTCTCACTCGACACAAATCAAACAAAAATGTTTCCATGGTGTGTATTGTTGTTCATTTTCATCAAATAAACAAAATAAAACCCATAAATAATCATTAAAGACAAGAAATGAGCATAAAAGATGCCTCAGCGCAAGTGTTAATGTTAGTAAAAGAGCCCAAATTTCTCAAAATATTGCGAAAAACAACAATCTTCCATTATAGAGTGAATGCTTGAGGTGTATAGAAGGCATTTATTTCATTTTTAGAAATTTTAATTTTTCACATTTTTCCATGAAAAGTGCCAATACCGCCCCCTTGGGTTCTAGGTGAAATTCTCACTCGTAAAAAATCAAATAAAAAGGTTTCCATGGTGTGTATTGTTGTTCATTTTCATCAAATAAACAAAATAAAACCCAGAATAAATCATTAAAGACAAGAAATGAGCTTAAAAGATGCCTCAGCGCAAGTGTTAATGTTAGAAAAAGAGCCCAAATTTCAAAAAATATTGCGAAAAACAACAATCTTCCATTATAGAGTAAATGTTTGAGGTGTATAGAAGGCATTTATTTCATTTTTAGAAATTTTAATTTTTCACATTTTTCCATGAAAAGTGCCAATTACCCCCCCTTTGGGTTCTAGGTGAAATTCTCACTCGACACAAATCAAACAAAAATGTTTCCATGGTGTGTATTGTTGTTCATTTTCTTTAAATAAAAAAAATAAAACCCAGAGTTAATCATTAAAGACAGGATATGAGCATAAAAGATGCCTAAGCGCAAGTGTTTATGTTAGTAAAAGAGCCCAAATTTCAAAAAATATTGCGAAAAACAACAATCTTCCATTATAGAGTGAATGTTTGAGGTGTGTATAGAAGGCATTTATTTCATTTTTAGAAATTTTAATTTTTCACATTTTTCCATGAAAAGTGCCAATACCCCCCCCTTTGGGTTCTAGGTGAAATTCTCACTCGACACGAATCAAACAAAAATGTTTCCATGGTGTGTATTGTTGTTCATTTTCATCAAATAAACAAAATAAAACCCAGAGTTAATCATTAAAGACAAGAAATGAGCATAAAAGATGCCTCAGCGCAAGTCTTAATACTAGTAAAAGAGCCCAAATTCAAAAATATTGCGAAAAACAACAATCTTCCATTATAGAGTGAATGTTTGAGGTGTATACAAGGCATTTATTTCATTTTTAGAAATTTTAATTTTTCACATTTTTCCATGAAAAGTGCCAATACCCCCCCCTTAGGGTTCTAGGTGAAATTCTCACTCGACACAAATCAAACAAAAATGTTTCCATGGTGTGTATTGTTGTTCATTTTCATCAAATAAACAAAATAAAACCCAGAGTTAATCATTAAAGACAGGAATTGAGCATAAAAGATGCCTCAGCGCAAGTGTTAATGTTAGTAAAAGAGCCCAAATTTCAAAAAATATTGCGAAAAACAACAATCTTTCATTATAGAGTGAATGTTTGAGGTGTATAGAAGGCATTTATTTCATTTTTAGAAATTTTAATTTTTCACATTTTTCCATGAAAAGTGCAAATACCCCCCCTTTGGGTTCTAGGTGAAATTCTCACTCGACACAAAACAAACAAAAATGTTTCCATGGTATGTATTGTTGTTCATTTTCTTTAAATAAACAAAATAAAACCCAGAGTTAATCATTAAAGACAGGAAATGAGCATAAAAGATGCCTAAGCGCAAATGTTAATGTCAGTAAAAGAGCCCAAATTTCAAAAAATATTGCGAAAAACAACAATCTTCCATTATAGAGTGAATGTTTGAGGTGTATACAAGGCATTTATTTCATTTTTAGAAATTTTAATTTTTCACATTTTTCCATGAAAAGTGCCAATACCCCCCCCTTTGGGTTCTAGGTGAAATTCTCACTCGACACAAAACAAATAAAAATGTTTCCATGGTGTGTATTGTTGTTCATTTTCTTTAAATAAACAAAATAAAACCCAGAATAAATCATTAAAGACAGGAAATGAGCATAAAAGATGCCTAAGCGCAAGTGTTAATGTTAGTAAAAGAGCCCAAATTTCTAAAAATATTGCGAAAAACGACAACCTTCCTTTATAGAGTGAATGTTTGAGGTGTATAGAAGGCATTTATTTCATTTTTAGAAATTTTAATTTTTCACATTTTTCCATGAAAAGTGCCAATACCCCCCCCCTTTGGGTTCTAGGTGAAAAAATCACTTGACACATATCAAACAAAAATGTTTCCATGGTGTGTATTGTTGTTCATTTTCATCAAATAAACAAAATAAAACCCAGAATAAATCATTAAAGACAAGAAATGAGCTTAAAAGATGCCTCAGCGCAAGTGTTAATGTTAGTAAAAGAGCCCAAATTTCAAAAAATATTGCGAAAAACAACAATCTTCCATTATAGAGTGAATGTTTGAGGTGTATAGAAGGCATTTATTTCATTTTTAGAAATTTTAATTTTTCACATTGTTCCATGAAAAGTGCCAATACCCCCCCTTTGGGTTCTAGGTGAAATTCTCACTCGACACAAATCAAACAAAAATGTTTCCATGGTGTGTATTGTTGTTCATTTTCATCAAATAAACAAAATAAAACCCATAAATAATCATTAAAGACAAGAAATGAGCATAAAAGATGCCTCAGCGCAAGTGTTAATGTTAGTAAAAGAGCCCAAATTTCTCAAAATATTGCGAAAAACAACAATCTTCCATTATAGAGTGAATGCTTGAGGTGTATAGAAGGCATTTATTTCATTTTTAGAAATTTTAATTTTTCACATTTTTCCATGAAAAGTGCCAATACCGCCCCCTTGGGTTCTAGGTGAAATTCTCACTCGTAAAAAATCAAATAAAAAGGTTTCCATGGTGTGTATTGTTGTTCATTTTCATCAAATAAACAAAATAAAACCCAGAATAAATCATTAAAGACAAGAAATGAGCTTAAAAGATGCCTCAGCGCAAGTGTTAATGTTAGAAAAAGAGCCCAAATTTCAAAAAATATTGCGAAAAACAACAATCTTCCATTATAGAGTAAATGTTTGAGGTGTATAGAAGGCATTTATTTCATTTTTAGAAATTTTAATTTTTCACATTTTTCCATGAAAAGTGCCAATTACCCCCCCTTTGGGTTCTAGGTGAAATTCTCACTCGACACAAATCAAACAAAAATGTTTCCATGGTGTGTATTGTTGTTCATTTTCTTTAAATAAAAAAAATAAAACCCAGAGTTAATCATTAAAGACAGGATATGAGCATAAAAGATGCCTAAGCGCAAGTGTTTATGTTAGTAAAAGAGCCCAAATTTCAAAAAATATTGCGAAAAACAACAATCTTCCATTATAGAGTGAATGTTTGAGGTGTATAGAAGGCATTTATTTCATTTTTAGAAATTTTAATTTTTCACATTTTTCCATGAAAAGTGCCAATACCCCCCCCTTTGGGTTCTAGGTGAAATTCTCACTCGACACGAATCAAACAAAAATGTTTCCATGGTGTGTATTGTTGTTCATTTTCATCAAATAAACAAAATAAAACCCAGAGTTAATCATTAAAGACAAGAAATGAGCATAAAAGATGCCTCAGCGCAAGTCTTAATACTAGTAAAAGAGCCCAAATTTCAAAAAATATTGCGAAAAACAACAATCTTCCATTATAGAGTGAATGTTTGAGGTGTATACAAGGCATTTATTTCATTTTTAGAAATTTTAATTTTTCACATTTTTCCATGAAAAGTGCCAATACCCCCCCCTTAGTGTTCTAGGTGAAATTCTCACTCGACACAAATCAAACAAAAATGTTTCCATGGTGTGTATTGTTGTTCATTTTCATCAAATAAACAAAATAAAACCCAGAGTTAATCATTAAAGACAGGAATTGAGCATAAAAGATGCCTCAGCGCAAGTGTTAATGTTAGTAAAAGAGCCCAAATTTCAAAAAATATTGCGAAAAACAACAATCTTTCATTATAGAGTGAATGTTTGAGGTGTATAGAAGGCATTTATTTCATTTTTAGAAATTTTAATTTTTCACATTTTTCCATGAAAAGTGCAAATACCCCCCCTTTGGGTTCTAGGTGAAATTCTCACTCGACACAAAACAAACAAAAATGTTTCCATGGTATGTATTGTTGTTCATTTTCTTTAAATAAACAAAATAAAACCCAGAGTTAATCATTAAAGACAGGAAATGAGCATAAAAGATGCCTAAGCGCAAATGTTAATGTCAGTAAAAGAGCCCAAATTTCAAAAAATATTGCGAAAAACAACAATCTTCCATTATAGAGTGAATGTTTGAGGTGTATAGAAGGCATTTATTTCATTTTTAGAAATTTTAATTTTTCACATTTTTCCATGAAAAGTGCCAATACCCCCCCCTTTGGGTTCTAGGTGAAATTCTCACTCGACACGAATCAAACAAAAATGTTTCCATGGTGTGTATTGTTGTTCATTTTCTTTAAATAAACAAAATAAAACCCAGAATAAATCATTAAAGACAGGAAATGAGCATAAAAGATGCCTAAGCGCAAGTGTTAATGTTAGTAAAAGAGCCCAAATTTCTAAAAATATTGCGAAAAACGACAACCTTCCTTTATAGAGTGAATGTTTGAGGTGTATAGAAGGCATTTATTTCATTTTTAGAAATTTTAATTTTTCACATTTTTCCATGAAAAGTGCCAATACCCCCCCCCCTTTGGGTTCTAGGTGAAAAAATCACTTGACACATATCAAACAAAAATGTTTCCATGGTGTGTATTGTTGTTCATTTTCATCAAATAAACAAATAAAACCCAGAATAAATCATTAAAGACAAGAAATGAGCTTAAAAGATGCCTCAGCGCAAGTGTTAATGTTAGTAAAAGAGCCCAAATTTCAAAAAATATTGCGAAAAACAACAATCTTCCATTATAGAGTGAATGTTTGAGGTGTATAGAAGGCATTTATTTCATTTTTAGAAATTTTAATTTTTCACATTGTTCCATGAAAAGTGCCAATACCCCCCCTTTGGGTTCTAGGTGAAATTCTCACTCGACACAAATCAAACAAAAATGTTTCCATGGTGTGTATTGTTGTTCATTTTCATCAAATAAACAAAATAAAACCCATAAATAATCATTAAAGACAAGAAATGAGCATAAAAGATGCCTCAGCGCAAGTGTTAATGTTAGTAAAAGAGCCCAAATTTCTCAAAATATTGCGAAAAACAACAATCTTCCATTATAGAGTGAATGCTTGAGGTGTATAGAAGGCATTTATTTCATTTTTAGAAATTTTAATTTTTCACATTTTTCCATGAAAAGTGCCAATACCGCCCCCTTGGGTTCTAGGTGAAATTCTCACTCGTAAAAAATCAAATAAAAAGGTTTCCATGGTGTGTATTGTTGTTCATTTTCATCAAATAAACAAAATAAAACCCAGAATAAATCATTAAAGACAAGAAATGAGCTTAAAAGATGCCTCAGCGCAAGTGTTAATGTTAGAAAAAGAGCCCAAATTTCAAAAAATATTGCGAAAAACAACAATCTTCCATTATAGAGTAAATGTTTGAGGTGTATAGAAGGCATTTATTTCATTTTTAGAAATTTTAATTTTTCACATTTTTCCATGAAAAGTGCCAATTACCCCCCCTTTGGGTTCTAGGTGAAATTCTCACTCGACACAAATCAAACAAAAATGTTTCCATGGTGTGTATTGTTGTTCATTTTCTTTAAATAAAAAAAATAAAACCCAGAGTTAATCATTAAAGACAGGATATGAGCATAAAAGATGCCTAAGCGCAAGTGTTTATGTTAGTAAAAGAGCCCAAATTTCAAAAAATATTGCGAAAAACAACAATCTTCCATTATAGAGTGAATGTTTGAGGTGTATAGAAGGCATTTATTTCATTTTTAGAAATTTTAATTTTTCACATTTTTCCATGAAAAGTGCCAATACCCCCCCCTTTGGGTTCTAGGTGAAATTCTCACTCGACACGAATCAAACAAAAATGTTTCCATGGTGTGTATTGTTGTTCATTTTCATCAAATAAACAAAATAAAACCCAGAGTTAATCATTAAAGACAAGAAATGAGCATAAAAGATGCCTCAGCGCAAGTCTTAATACTAGTAAAAGAGCCCAAATTTCAAAAAATATTGCGAAAAACAACAATCTTCCATTATAGAGTGAATGTTTGAGGTGTATACAAGGCATTTATTTCATTTTTAGAAATTTTAATTTTTCACATTTTTCCATGAAAAGTGCCAATACCCCCCCCTTAGGGTTCTAGGTGAAATTCTCACTCGACACAAATCAAACAAAAATGTTTCCATGGTGTGTATTGTTGTTCATTTTCATCAAATAAACAAAATAAAACCCAGAGTTAATCATTAAAGACAGGAATTGAGCATAAAAGATGCCTCAGCGCAAGTGTTAATGTTAGTAAAAGAGCCCAAATTTCAAAAAATATTGCGAAAAACAACAATCTTTCATTATAGAGTGAATGTTTGAGGTGTATAGAAGGCATTTATTTCATTTTAGAAATTTTAATTTTTCACATTTTTCCATGAAAAGTGCAAATACCCCCCCTTTGGGTTCTAGGTGAAATTCTCACTCGACACAAAACAAACAAAAATGTTTCCATGGTATGTATTGTTGTTCATTTTCTTTAAATAAACAAAATAAAACCCAGAGTTAATCATTAAAGACAGGAAATGAGCATAAAAGATGCCTAAGCGCAAATGTTAATGTCAGTAAAAGAGCCCAAATTTCAAAAAATATTGCGAAAAACAACAATCTTCCATTATAGAGTGAATGTTTGAGGTGTATAGAAGGCATTTATTTCATTTTTAGAAATTTTAATTTTTCACTTTTTTCCATGAAAAGTGCCAATTACCCCCCCTTTGGGTTCTAGGTGAAATTCTCACTCGACACAAATCAAACAAAAATGTTTCCATGGTGTGTATTGTTGTTCATTTTCTTTAAATAAAAAAAATAAAACCCAGAGTTAATCATTAAAGACAGGATATGAGCATAAAAGATGCCTAAGCGCAAGTGTTAATGTTAGTAAAAGAGCCCAAATTTCAAAAATATTGCGAAAAACAACAATCTTCCATTATAGAGTGAATGTTTGAGGTGTATAGAAGGCATTTATTTCATTTTTAGAAATGTTAATTTTTCACATTTTTCCATGAAAAGTGCCAATACCCCCCCCTTTGGGTTCTAGGTGAAATTCTCACTCGACACGAATCAAACAAAAATGTTTCCATGGTGTGTATTGTTGTTCATTTTCATCAAATAAACAAAATAAAACACAGAGTTAATCATTAAAGACAAGAAATGAGCATAAAAGATGCCTCAGCGCAAGTCTTAATACTAGTAAAAGAGCCCAAATTTCAAAAATATTGCGAAAAACAACAATTTTCCATTATAGAGTGAATGTTTGAGGTGTATACAAGGCATTTATTTCATTTTAGAAATTTTAATTTTTCACAATTTTCCATGAAAAGTGCCAATACCCCCCCCTTTGGGTTCTAGGTGAAATTCTCACTCGACACAATCAAACAAAAATGTTTCCATGGTGTGTATTGTTGTTCATTTTCATCAAATAAACAAAATTAAACCCAGAATAAATCATTAAAGACAAGAAATGAGCTTAAAAGATGCCTCAGCGCAAGTGTTAATGTTAGTAAAAGAGCCCAAATTTCAAAAAATAATGCGAAAAACAACAATCTTCCATTATAGAGTAAATGTTTGAGGTGTATAGAAGGCATTTATTTCATTTTTAGAAATTTTAATTTTCACATTTTTCCATGAAAAGTGCCAATACCCCCCCTTTGGGTTCTAGGTGAAATTCTCACTCGACACAAATCAAACAAAAATGTTTCCATGGTGTGTATTGTTGTTCATTTTCATCAAATAACCAAATTAAAGCCCAGAGTTAATCATTAAAGACAGGAATTGAGCATAAAAGATGCCTCAGCGCAAGTGTTAATGTTAGTAAAAGAGCCCAAATTTCAAAAAATATTGCGAAAAACAACAATCTTTCATTATAGAGTGAATGTTTGAGGTGTATAGAAGGCATTTATTTCATTTTTAGAAATTTTAATTTTTCACATTTTTCCATGAAAAGTGCAAATACCCCCCCTTTGGGTTCTAGGTGAAATTCTCACTCGACACAAAACAAACAAAAAATGTTTCCATGGTATGTATTGTTGTTCATTTTCTTTAAATAAACAAAATAAAACCCAGAGTTAATCATTAAAGACAGGAAATGAGCATAAAAGATGCCTAAGCGCAAATGTTAATGTCAGTAAAAGAGCCCAAATTCAAAAATATTGCGAAAAACAACAATCTTCCATTATAGAGTGAATGTTTGAGGTGTATAGAAGGCATTTATTTCATTTTTAGAAATTTTAATTTTTCACATTTCTCCATGAAAAGTGCCCCTTTGGGTTCTAGGTGAAATTCTCACTCGACACAAATCAAACAAAAATGTTTCCATGGTGTGTATTGTTGTTCATTTTCATCAAATAAACAAAATAAAACCCAGAGTTAATCATTAAAGACAGGAAATGAGCAAAAAAGATTCCTCAGCGCAAGTGTTAATGTTAGTAAAAGAGCCCAAATTTCAAAAAATATTGCGAAAAACAACAATCTTCCATTATTGAGTGAATGTTTGAGGTGTATAGAAGGCATTTATTTCATTTTTAGAAATTTAATTTTCACATTTTTCCATGATAAGTGCCAATACCCCCCCCTTTGGGTTCTTGGTGAAATTCTCACTCGGCACAAATCAAACAAAAATGTTTCCATGGTGTGTATTGTTGTTCATTTTCATCAAATAAACAAAATAAAACCCAGAATAAATCATTAAAGACAAGAAATGAGCTTAAAAGATGCCTCAGCGCAAGTGTTTATGTTAGTAAAAGAGCCCAAATTTCAAAAAATATTGCGAAAAAAACAATCTTCCATTATAGAGTAAATGTTTGAGGTGTATAGAAGGCATTTATTTCATTTTTAGAAATTTTAATTTTCACATTTTTCCATGAAAAGTGCCAATACCCCCCCCTTTGGGTTCTACACGAAAATCACACTCGACACAAATCAAACAAAAATGTTTCCATGGTGTGTCTTGTTGTTCAATTTCATCAAATAAACAAAATAAAACCCAGAATAAATCATTGAAGACAAGAAATGAGCATAAAAGATACCTCAGCGCAAGTGTTTATGTTAGTAAAAGAGCCCAAATTTCTAAAAATATTGCGAAAAACAACAATCTTCCATTATAGAGTGAATGTTTGAGGTGTATAGAAGGCATTTATTTCATTTTTAGAAATTTTAATTTTTCACATTGTTCCATGAAAAGTGCCAATACCCCCCCTTTGGGTTCTAGGTGAAATTCTCACTGGACACAAATCAAACAAAAATGTTTCCATGGTGTGTATTGTTGTTCATTTTCATCAAATAAAAAAAATAAAACCCAGAAATAATCATGAAAGACAAGAAATGAGCATAAAAGATGCCTCAGCGCAAGTGTTAATGTTAGTAAAAGAGCCCAAATTTCAAAAAATATTGCAAAAAACAACAATCTTCCATTATAGAGTAAATGTTTGAGGTGTATAGAAGGCATTTATTTCATTTTTAGAAATTTTAATTTTTCACATTTTTCCATGAAAAGTGCCGATACCCCCCCTTTGGCTTCTAGGTGAAATTCTCACTCGTAACAAATCAAACAAAAATGTTTCCATGGTGTGTATTGTTGTTCATTTTCATCAAATAAACAAAATAACACCCAGAATAAATCATTAAAGACAAGAAATGAGCTTATAAGATGCCTCAGCGCAAGTGTTAATGTTAAAAAAAAAGCCCAAATTTCTAAAAATATTGCGAAAAACGACAATCTTCCTTTATAGAGTGAATGTTTGAGGTGTATAGAAGGCATTTATTTTATTTTTAGAAATTTAATTTTTCACATTTTTCCATGAAAAGTGCCAATACCCCCCCCTTTGGGTTCTAGGTGAAAAAATCACTTGACACAAATCAAACAAAAATGTTTCCATGGTGTGTATTGTTGTTCATTTTCATCAAATAAACAAAATAAAACCCAAATAAATCATTAAAGACAAGAAATGAGCTTAAAAGATGCCTCAGCGCAAGTGTTAATGTTAGTAAAAGAGCCCAAATTTCAAAAAATATTGCGAAAACAACAATCTTCCATTATAGAGTGAATGTTTGAGGTGTATAGAAGGCTTTTATTTCATTTTTAGAAATTTTATTTTTCACATTTTTCCATGAAAAGTGCCAATACCCCCCCCCCTTTGGGTTCTACATGAAAATCACACTCGAATCAAATCAAACAAAAATGTTTCCATGGTGTGTCTTGTTGTTCTATTTCATCAAATAAACAAAATAAAACCCAGAACAAATCATTAAAGACAGGAAATGAGCATAAAAGATGCCTCAGCGCAAGTGTTTATGTTAGTAAAAGAGCCCAAATATCTAAAAATATTGCGAAAAACAACAATCTTCCATTATAGAGTGAATGTTTGAGGTGTATAGAAGGCATTTATTTCATTTTTAGAAATTTTAATTTTTCACATTTTTAATGAAAAGTGCCAATACCCCCCCCTTTGGGTTCTACACGAAAATCACACTCGACACAAATCAAACAAAAATGTTTCCATGGTGTGTCTTGTTGTTCAATTTCATCAAATAAACAAAATAAAACCCAGAATAAATCATTGAAGACAAGAAATGAGCATAAAAGATACCTCAGCGCAAGTGTTTATGTTAGTAAAAGAGCCCAAATTTCTAAAAATATTGCGAAAAACAACAATCTTCCATTATAGAGTGAATGTTTGAGGTGTATAGAAGGCATTTATTTCATTTTTAGAATTTTAATTTTTCACATTGTTCCATGAAAAGTGCCAATACCCCCCCCTTTGGGTTCTACACGAAAATCTCACTCGACACATATCAAACAAAAATGTTTCCATGGTGTGTATTGTTGTTCAATTTCATCAAATAAACAAAATAAAACCCAGAATAAATCATTGAAGACAAGAAATGAGCATAAAAGATACCTCAGCGCAAGTGTTAATGTTAGTAAAAGAGCCCAAATTTCAAAAAATATTGCGAAAAACAACAATCTTCCATTATAGAGTGAATGTTTGAGGTGTATAGAAGGCATTTATTTCATTTTTAGAAATTTTAATTTTTCACATTTTTCCATGAAAAGTGCCAATACCGCCCCCTTGGGTTCTAGGGGAAATTCTCACTCGTAACAAATCAAACAAAAATGTTTCCATGGTGTGTATTGTTGTTCGTTTTCATCAAATAAACAAAATAAAACCCAGAATAAATCATAAAAGACAAGAAATGAGCTTAAAAGATGCCTCAGCGCAAGTGTTAATGTTAGTAAAAGAGCCCAAATTTCAAAAAATATTGCGAAAAACAACAATCTTCCATTATAGAGTAAATGTTTGAGGTGTATAGAAGGCATTTATTTCATTTTTAGAAATTTTAAATTTTCACATTTTCCCATGAAAAGTGCCAATACCCCCCCTTTGGGTTCTTGGTGAAATTCTCACTCGGCACAAATCAAACAAAAATGTTTCCATGGTGTGTATTGTTGTTCATTTTCATCAAATAAACAAAATAAAACCCATAATAAATCATTAAAGACAAGAAATGAGCTCAAAAGATGCCTCAGCGCAAGTGTTTATTATAGTAAAAGAGACCAAATTTCAAAAAATATTGCGAAAAACAACAATCTTCCATTTTAGAGTAAATGTTTGACGTGTATAGAAGGCATTTATTTCATTTTTAGAAATTTTAATTTTTCACATTTTTCAATGAAAAGTGCCAATACCCCCCCCCTTTGGGTTCTAGGTGAAATTCTCACTCGACACAAATCAAACAAAAATGTTTCCATGGTGTGTATTGTTGTTCTTTTTCTTTAAATTAAAAAAATAAAACCCAGAGTTAATCATTAAAGACAGGAAATGAGCATAAAAGATGCCTAAGCGCAAGTGTTAATGTTAGTAAAAGAGCCCAAATTTCAAAAAATATTGCGAAAAACAACAATCTTCCATTATAGAGTGAATGTTTGAGGTGTATAGAAGGCATTTATTTCATTTTTAGAAATTTTAATTTTTCACATTTTTCCATGAAAAGTGCACATACACCCCTTTGGGTTCTAGGTGAAATTCTCACTCGACACAAAACAAACAAAAATGTTTCCATGGTGTGTATTGTTGTTCATTTTCTTTAAATAAAAAAAACAAAACCCAGAGTTAATCATTAAAGACAGGAAATGAGCATAAAAGATGCCTAAGCGCAAGTGTTAATGTTAGTAAAAGAGCCCAAATTTCAAAAAATATTGCGAAAAACAACAATCTTCCATTATAGAGTGAATGTTTGAGGTGTATAGAAGGCATTTGTTTCATTTTTAGAAATTTTATTTTTTCTCATTTTTCCATGAAAAGTCCCAATACCCCCCCCTTTGGGTTCTAGGTGAAAATCTGACTCGACACAAATCAAACAAAAATGTTTCCATGGGGTGTATTGTTGTTCTATTTCATCAAATAAACAAAATAAAACCCAGAACAAATCATTAAAGACAGGAAATGAGCATAAAAGATGCCTCAGCGCAAGTGTTTATGTTAGTAAAAGAGCCCAAATATCTAAAAATATTGCGAAAAACAACAATCTTCCATTATAGAGTTAATGTTTGAGGTGTATAGAAGGCATTTATTTCATTTTTAGAAATTTTAATTTTTCACATTTTTCCATGAAAAGTGCCAATACCCCCCCCTTTGGGTTCTACACGAAAATCACACTCGACACAAATCAAACAAAAATGTTTCCATGGTGTGTCTTGTTGTTCAATTTCATCAAATAAACAAAATAAAACCCAGAATAAATCATTGAAGACAAGAAATGAGCATAAAAGATACCTCAGCGCAAGTGTTTATGTTAGTAAAAGAGCCCAAATTTCTAAAAATATTGCGAAAAACAACAATCTTCCATTATAGAGTGAATGTTTGAGGTGTATAGAAGGCATTTATTTCATTTTTAGAAATTTTAATTTTTCACATTGTTCCATGAAAAGTGCCAATACCCCCCCCTTTGGGTTCTACACGAAAATCTCACTCGACACATATCAAACAAAAATGTTTCCATGGTGTGTATTGTTGTTCAATTTCATCAAATAAACAAAATAAAACCCAGAATAAATCATTAAAGACAAGAAATGAGCTCAAAAGATGCCTCAGCGCAAGTGTTTATTATAGTAAAAGAGACCAAATTTCAAAAAATATTGCGAAAAACAACAATCTTCCATTTTAGAGTAAATGTTTGACGTGTATAGAAGGCATTTATTTCATTTTTAGAAATTTTAATTTTTCACATTTTTCAATGAAAAGTGCCAATACCCCCCCCCTTTGGGTTCTAGGTGAAATTCTCACTCGACACAAATCAAACAAAAATGGTTCCATGGTGTGTATTGTTGTTCTTTTTCTTTAAATTAAAAAAATAAAACCCAGAGTTAATCATTAAAGACAGGAAATGAGCATAAAAGATGCCTAAGCGCAAGTGTTAATGTTAGTAAAAGAGCCCAAATTTCAAAAAATATTGCGAAAAACAACAATCTTCCATTATAGAGTGAATGTTTGAGGTGTATAGAAGGCATTTATTTCATTTTTAGAAATTTTAATTTTTCACATTTTTCCATGAAAAGTGCACATACACCCCTTTGGGTTCTAGGTGAAATTCTCACTCGACACAAAACAAACAAAAATGTTTCCATGGTGTGTATTGTTGTTCATTTTCTTTAAATAAAAAAAACAAATCCCAGAGTTAATCATTAAAGAAAGGAAATGAGCATAAAAGATGCCTAAGCGCAAGTGTTAATGTTAGTAAAAGAGCCCAAATTTCAAAAAATATTGCGAAAAACAACAATCTTCCATTATAGAGTGAATGTTTGAGGTGTATAGAAGGCATTTGTTTCATTTTTAGAAATTTTATTTTTTCTCATTTTTCCATGAAAAGTCCCAATACCCCCCCCTTTGGGTTCTAGGTGAAAATCTGACTCGACACAAATCAAACAAAAATGTTTCCATGGGGTGTATTGTTGTTCATTTTCATCAAATAAACAAAATAAAACCCAGAATAAATCATTAAAGACAAGAAATGAGCTTAAAAGATGCCTCAGCGCAAGTGTTAATGTTAGTAAAAGAGCCCAAATTTCAAAAAATATTGCGAAAAACAACAATCTTCCATTATAGAGTAAATGTTTGAGGTGTATAGAAGGCATTTATTTCATTTTTAGAAATTTTAATTTTTCACATTTTTCCATGAAAAGTGCCAATACCCCCCCCTTTGGGTTCTAGGTGAAATTCTCACTCGACACAAATCAAACAAAAATGTTTCCATGGTGTGTATTGTTGTTCATTTTCTTTAAATAAACAAAATAAAACCCAGAGTTAATTATTAAAGACATGAAATGAGCATAAAAGATGCCTAAGCGCAAGTGTTTATGTTAGTAAAAGAGCCCAAATTTCAAAAAATATTGCGAAAAACATCAATCTTCCATTATAGAGTGAATGTTTGAGGTGTATAGAAGGCATTTATTTCATTTTTAGAAATTTTAATTTTTCACAATTTTCCATGAAAAGTGCCAATACCCCCCCCTTTGGGTTCTAGGTGAAATTCTCACTCGACACAATCAAACAAAAATGTTTCCATGGTGTGTATTGTTGTTCATTTTCATCAAATAAACAAAATTAAACCCAGAATAAATCATTAAAGACAAGAAATGAGCTTAAAAGATGCCTCAGCGCAAGTGTTAATGTTAGTAAAAGAGCCCAAATTTCAAAAAATAATGCGAAAAACAACAATCTTCCATTATAGAGTAAATGTTTGAGGTGTATAGAAGGCATTTATTTCATTTTTAGAAATTTTAATTTTTCACATTTTTCCATGAAAAGTGCCAATACCCCCCCTTTGGGTTCTAGGTGAAATTCTCACTCGACACAAATCAAACAAAAATGTTTCCATGGTGTGTATTGTTGTTCATTTTCATCAAATAAACAAAATAAAACCCAGAGTTAATCATTAAAGACAGGAATTGAGCATAAAAGATGCCTCAGCGCAAGTGTTAATGTTAGTAAAAGAGCCCAAATTTCAAAAAATATTGCGAAAAACAACAATCTTTCATTATAGAGTGAATGTTTGAGGTGTATAGAAGGCATTTATTTCATTTTTAGAAATTTTAATTTTTCACATTTTTCCATGAAAAGTGCAAATACCCCCCCTTTGGGTTCTAGGTGAAATTCTCACTCGACACAAAACAAACAAAAATGTTTCCATGGTATGTATTGTTGTTCATTTTCTTTAAATAAACAAAATAAAACCCAGAGTTAATCATTAAAGACAGGAAATGAGCATAAAAGATGCCTAAGCGCAAATGTTAATGTCAGTAAAAGAGCCCAAATTTCAAAAAATATTGCGAAAAACAACAATCTTCCATTATAGAGTGAATGTTTGAGGTGTATAGAAGGCATTTATTTCATTTTTAGTAATTTTAATTTTTCACATTTCTCCATGAAAAGTGCCCCTTTGGGTTCTAGGTGAAATTCTCACTCGACACAAATCAAACAAAAATGTTTCCATGGTGTGTATTGTTGTTCATTTTCATCAAATAAACAAAATAAAACCCAGAGTTAATCATTAAAGACAGGAAATGAGCAAAAAAGATTCCTCAGCGCAAGTGTTAATGTTAGTAAAAGAGCCCAAATTTCAAAAAATATTGCGAAAAACAACAATCTTCCATTATTGAGTGAATGTTTGAGGTGTATAGAAGGCATTTATTTCATTTTTAGAAATTTTAATTTTTCACATTTTTCCATGATAAGTGCCAATACCCCCCCCTTTGGGTTCTTGGTGAAATTCTCACTCGGCACAAATCAAACAAAAATGTTTCCATGGTGTGTATTGTTGTTCATTTTCATCAAATAAACAAAATAAAACCCAGAATAAATCATTAAAGACAAGAAATGAGCTTAAAAGATGCCTCAGCGCAAGTGTTTATGTTAGTAAAAGAGCCCAAATTTCAAAAAATATTGCGAAAAAAACAATCTTCCATTATAGAGTAAATGTTTGAGGTGTATAGAAGGCATTTATTTCATTTTTAGAAATTTTAATTTTTCACATTTTTCCATGAAAAGTGCCAATACCCCCCCCTTTGGGTTCTACACGAAAATCACACTCGACACAAATCAAACAAAAATGTTTCCATGGTTAGTCTTGTTGTTCAATTTCATCAAATAAACAAAATAAAACCCAGAATAAATCATTGAAGACAAGAAATGAGCATAAAAGATACCTCAGCGCAAGTGTTTATGTTAGTAAAAGAGCCCAAATTTCTAAAAATATTGCGAAAAACAACAATCTTCCATTATAGAGTGAATGTTTGAGGTGTATAGAAGGCATTTATTTCATTTTTAGAAATTTTAATTTTTCACATTGTTCCATGAAAAGTGCCAATACCCCCCCCTTTGGGTTCTAGGTGAAATTCTCACTCGACACAAATCAAACAAAAATGTTTCCATGGTGTGTATTGTTGTTCATTTTCTTTAAATAAACAAAATAAAACCCAGAGTTAATTATTAAAGACATGAAATGAGCATAAAAGATGCCTAAGCGCAAGTGTTTATGTTAGTAAAAGAGCCCAAATTTCAAAAAATATTGCGAAAAACATCAATCTTCCATTATAGAGTGAATGTTTGAGGTGTATAGAAGGCATTTATTTCATTTTTAGAAATTTTAATTTTTCACAATTTTCCATGAAAAGTGCCAATACCCCCCCCTTTGGGTTCTAGGTGAAATTCTCACTCGACACAATCAAACAAAAATGTTTCCATGGTGTGTATTGTTGTTCATTTTCATCAAATAAACAAAATTAAACCCAGAATAAATCATTAAAGACAAGAAATGAGCTTAAAAGATGCCTCAGCGCAAGTGTTAATGTTAGTAAAAGAGCCCAAATTTCAAAAAATAATGCGAAAAACAACAATCTTCCATTATAGAGTAAATGTTTGAGGTGTATAGAAGGCATTTATTTCATTTTTAGAAATTTTAATTTTTCACATTTTTCCATGAAAAGTGCCAATACCCCCCCTTTGGGTTCTAGGTGAAATTCTCACTCGACACAAATCAAACAAAAATGTTTCCATGGTGTGTATTGTTGTTCATTTTCATCAAATAAACAAAATAAAACCCAGAGTTAATCATTAAAGACAGGAATTGAGCATAAAAGATGCCTCAGCGCAAGTGTTAATGTTAGTAAAAGAGCCCAAATTTCAAAAAATATTGCGAAAAAACAACAATCTTTCATTATAGAGTGAATGTTTGAGGTGTATAGAAGGCATTTATTTCATTTTTAGAAATTTTAATTTTTCACATTTTTCCATGAAAAGTGCAAATACCCCCCCTTTGGGTTCTAGGTGAAATTCTCACTCGACACAAAACAAACAAAAATGTTTCCATGGTATGTATTGTTGTTCATTTTCTTTAAATAAACAAAATAAAACCCAGAGTTAATCATTAAAGACAGGAAATGAGCATAAAAGATGCCTAAGCGCAAATGTTAATGTCAGTAAAAGAGCCCAAATTTCAAAAAATATTGCGAAAAACAACAATCTTCCATTATAGAGTGAATGTTTGAGGTGTATAGAAGGCATTTATTTCATTTTTAGTAATTTTAATTTTTCACATTTCTCCATGAAAAGTGCCCCTTTGGGTTCTAGGTGAAATTCTCACTCGACACAAATCAAACAAAAATGTTTCCATGGTGTGTATTGTTGTTCATTTTCATCAAATAAACAAAATAAAACCCAGAGTTAATCATTAAAGACAGGAAATGAGCAAAAAAGATTCCTCAGCGCAAGTGTTAATGTTAGTAAAAGAGCCCAAATTTCAAAAAATATTGCGAAAAACAACAATCTTCCATTATTGAGTGAATGTTTGAGGTGTATAGAAGGCATTTATTTCATTTTTAGAAATTTTAATTTTTCACATTTTTCCATGATAAGTGCCAATACCCCCCCCTTTGTGTTCTTGGTGAAATTCTCACTCGGCACAAATCAAACAAAAATGTTTCCATGGTGTGTATTGTTGTTCATTTTCATCAAATAAACAAAATAAAACCCAGAATAAATCATTAAAGACAAGAAATGAGCTTAAAAGATGCCTCAGCGCAAGTGTTTATGTTAGTAAAAGAGCCCAAATTTCAAAAAATATTGCGAAAAAAACAATCTTCCATTATAGAGTAAATGTTTGAGGTGTATAGAAGGCATTTATTTCATTTTTAGAAATTTTAATTTTTCACATTTTTCCATGAAAAGTGCCAATACCCCCCCCTTTGGGTTCTACACGAAAATCACACTCGACACAAATCAAACAAAAATGTTTCCATGGTTAGTCTTGTTGTTCAATTTCATCAAATAAACAAAATAAAACCCAGAATAAATCATTGAAGACAAGAAATGAGCATAAAAGATACCTCAGCGCAAGTGTTTATGTTAGTAAAAGAGCCCAAATTTCTAAAAATATTGCGAAAAACAACAATCTTCCATTATAGAGTGAATGTTTGAGGTGTATAGAAGGCATTTATTTCATTTTTAGAAATTTTAATTTTTCACATTGTTCCATGAAAAGTGCCAATACCCCCCCTTTGGGTTCTAGGTGAAATTCTCACTGGACACAAATCAAACAAAAATGTTTCCATGGTGTGTATTGTTGTTCATTTTCATCAAATAAAAAAAATAAAACCCAGAAATAATCATGAAAGACAAGAAATGAGCATAAAAGATGCCTCAGCGCAAGTGTTAATGTTAGTAAAAGAGCCCAAATTTCAAAAAATATTGCAAAAAACAACAATCTTCCATTATAGAGTAAATGTTTGAGGTGTATAGAAGGCATTTATTTCATTTTTAGAAATTTTAATTTTTCACATTTTTCCATGAAAAGTGCCGATACCCCCCCTTTGGCTTCTAGGTGAAATTCTCACTCGTAACAAATCAAACAAAAATGTTTCCATGGTGTGTATTGTTGTTCATTTTCATCAAATAAACAAAATAACACCCAGAATAAATCATTAAAGACAAGAAATGAGCTTATAAGATGCCTCAGCGCAAGTGTTAATGTTAAAAAAAAAGCCCAAATTTCTAAAAATATTGCGAAAAACGACAATCTTCCTTTATAGAGTGAATGTTTGAGGTGTATAGAAGGCATTTATTTTATTTTTAGAAATTTTAATTTTTCACATTTTTCCATGAAAAGTGCCAATACCCCCCCCTTTGGGTTCTAGGTGAAAAAATCACTTGACACAAATCAAACAAAAATGTTTCCATGGTGTGTATTGTTGTTCATTTTCATCAAATAAACAAAATAAAACCCAGAATAAATCATTAAAGACAAGAAATGAGCTTAAAAGATGCCTCAGCGCAAGTGTTAATGTTAGTAAAAGAGCCCAAATTTCAAAAAATATTGCGAAAAACAACAATCTTCCATTATAGAGTGAATGTTTGAGGTGTATAGAAGGCTTTTATTTCATTTTTAGAAATTTTTATTTTTCACATTTTTCCATGAAAAGTGCCAATACCCCCCCCCCTTTGGGTTCTACATGAAAATCACACTCGAATCAAATCAAACAAAAATGTTTCCATGGTGTGTCTTGTTGTTCTATTTCATCAAATAAACAAAATAAAACCCAGAACAAATCATTAAAGACAGGAAATGAGCATAAAAGATGCCTCAGCGCAAGTGTTTATGTTAGTAAAAGAGCCCAAATATCTAAAAATATTGCGAAAAAACAACAATCTTCCATTATAGAGTGAATGTTTGAGGTGTATAGAAGGCATTTATTTCATTTTTAGAAATTTTAATTTTTCACATTTTTAATGAAAAGTGCCAATACCCCCCCCTTTGGGTTCTACACGAAAATCACACTCGACACAAATCAAACAAAAATGTTTCCATGGTGTGTCTTGTTGTTCAATTTCATCAAATAAACAAAATAAAACCCAGAATAAATCATTGAAGACAAGAACATAAAAGATACCTCAGCGCAAGTGTTTATGTTAGTAAAAGAGCCCAAATTTCTAAAAATATTGCGAAAAACAACAATCTTCCATTATAGAGTGAATGTTTGAGGTGTATAGAAGGCATTTATTTCATTTTTAGAAATTTTAATTTTTCACATTGTTCCATGAAAAGTGCCAATACCCCCCCCTTTGGGTTCTACACGAAAATCTCACTCGACACATATCAAACAAAAATGTTTCCATGGTGTGTATTGTTGTTCAATTTCATCAAATAAACAAAATAAAACCCAGAATAAATCATTGAAGACAAGAAATGAGCATAAAAGATACCTCAGCGCAAGTGTTAATGTTAGTAAAAGAGCCCAAATTTCAAAAAATATTGCGAAAAACAACAATCTTCCATTATAGAGTGAATGTTTGAGGTGTATAGAAGGCATTTATTTCATTTTTAGAAATTTTAATTTTTCACATTTTTCCATGAAAAGTGCCAATACCGCCCCCTTGGGTTCTAGGGGAAATTCTCACTCGTAACAAATCAAACAAAAATGTTTCCATGGTGTGTATTGTTGTTCATTTTCATCAAATAAACAAAATAAAACCCAGAATGAATCATTAAAGACAAGAAATGAGCTTAAAAGATGCCTCAGCGCAAGTGTTAATGTTAGTAAAAGAGCCCAAATTTCAAAAAATATTGCGAAAAACAACAATCTTCCATTATAGAGTGAATGTTTGAGGTGTATAGAAGGCTTTTATTTCATTTTTAGAAATTTTTATTTTTCACATTTTTCCATGAAAAGTGCCAATACCCCCCCCCTTTGGGTTCTACATGAAAATCACACTCGAATCAAATCAAACAAAAATGTTTCCATGGTGTGTCTTGTTGTTCTATTTCATCAAATAAACAAAATAAAACCCAGAACAAATCATTAAAGACAGGAAATGAGCATAAAAGATGCCTCAGCGCAAGTGTTTATGTTAGTAAAAGAGCCCAAATATCTAAAAATATTGCGAAAAACAACAATCTTCCATTATAGAGTGAATGTTTGAGGTGTATAGAAGGCATTTATTTCATTTTTAGAAATTTTAATTTTTCACATTTTTAATGAAAAGTGCCAATACCCCCCCCTTTGGGTTCTACACGAAAATCACACTCGACACAAATCAAACAAAAATGTTTCCATGGTGTGTCTTGTTGTTCAATTTCATCAAATAAACAAAATAAAACCCAGAATAAATCATTGAAGACAAGAAATGAGCATAAAAGATACCTCAGCGCAAGTGTTTATGTTAGTAAAAGAGCCCAAATTTCTAAAAATATTGCGAAAAACAACAATCTTCCATTATAGAGTGAATGTTTGAGGTGTATAGAAGGCATTTATTTCATTTTTAGAAATTTTAATTTTTCACATTGTTCCATGAAAAGTGCCAATACCCCCCCCTTTGGGTTCTACACGAAAATCTCACTCGACACATATCAAACAAAAATGTTTCCATGGTGTGTATTGTTGTTCAATTTCATCAAATAAACAAAATAAAACCCGGAATAAATCATTGAAGACAAGAAATGAGCATAAAAGATACCTCAGCGCAAGTGTTAATGTTAGTAAAAGAGCCCAAATTTCAAAAAATATTGCGAAAAACAACAATCTTCCATTATAGAGTGAATGTTTGAGGTGTATAGAAGGCATTTATTTCATTTTTAGAAATTTTAATTTTTCACATTTTTCCATGAAAAGTGCCAATACCGCCCCCTTGGGTTCTAGGGGAAATTCTCACTCGTAACAAATCAAACAAAAATGTTTCCATGGTGTGTATTGTTGTTCGTTTTCATCAAATAAACAAAATAAAACCCAGAATAAATCATAAAAGACAAGAAATGAGCTTAAAAGATGCCTCAGCGCAAGTGTTAATGTTAGTAAAAGAGCCCAAATTTCAAAAAATATTGCGAAAAACAACAATCTTCCATTATAGAGTAAATGTTTGAGGTGTATAGAAGGCATTTATTTCATTTTTAGAAATTTTAAATTTTCACATTTTCCCATGAAAAGTGCCAATACCCCCCCTTTGGGTTCTTGGTGAAATTCTCACTCGGCACAAATCAAACAAAAATGTTTCCATGGTGTGTATTGTTGTTCATTTTCATCAAATAAACAAAATAAAACCCAGAATAAATCATTAAAGACAAGAAATGAGCTCAAAAGATGCCTCAGCGCAAGTGTTTATTATAGTAAAAGAGACCAAATTTCAAAAAATATTGCGAAAAACAACAATCTTCCATTTTAGAGTAAATGTTTGACGTGTATAGAAGGCATTTATTTCATTTTTAGAAATTTTAATTTTTCACATTTTTCAATGAAAAGTGCCAATACCCCCCCCCTTTGGGTTCTAGGTGAAATTCTCACTCGACACAAATCAAACAAAAATGTTTCCATGGTGTGTATTGTTGTTCTTTTTCTTTAAATTAAAAAAATAAAACCCAGAGTTAATCATTAAAGACAGGAAATGAGCATAAAAGATGCCTAAGCGCAAGTGTTAATGTTAGTAAAAGAGCCCAAATTTCAAAAAATATTGCGAAAAACAACAATCTTCCATTATAGAGTGAATGTTTGAGGTGTATAGAAGGCATTTATTTCATTTTTAGAAATTTTAATTTTTCACATTTTTCCATGAAAAGTGCACATACACCCCTTTGGGTTCTAGGTGAAATTCTCACTCGACACAAAACAAACAAAAATGTTTCCATGGTGTGTATTGTTGTTCATTTTCTTTAAATAAAAAAAACAAAACCCAGAGTTAATCATTAAAGACAGGAAATGAGCATAAAAGATGCCTAAGCGCAAGTGTTAATGTTAGTAAAAGAGCCCAAATTTCAAAAAATATTGCGAAAAACAACAATCTTCCATTATAGAGTGAATGTTTGAGGTGTATAGAAGGCATTTGTTTCATTTTTAGAAATTTTATTTTTTCTCATTTTTCCATGAAAAGTCCCAATACCCCCCCCTTTGGGTTCTAGGTGAAAATCTGACTCGACACAAATCAAACAAAAATGTTTCCATGGGGTGTATTGTTGTTCTATTTCATCAAATAAACAAAATAAAACCCAGAACAAATCATTAAAGACAGGAAATGAGCATAAAAGATGCCTCAGCGCAAGTGTTTATGTTAGTAAAAGAGCCCAAATATCTAAAAATATTGCGAAAAACAACAATCTTCCATTATAGAGTGAATGTTTGAGGTGTATAGAAGGCATTTATTTCATTTTTAGAAATTTTAATTTTTCACATTTTTCCATGAAAAGTGCCAATACCCCCCCCTTTGGGTTCTACACGAAAATCACACTCGACACAAATCAAACAAAAATGTTTCCATGGTGTGTCTTGTTGTTCAATTTCATCAAATAAACAAAATAAAACCCAGAATAAATCATTGAAGACAAGAAATGAGCATAAAAGATACCTCAGCGCAAGTGTTTATGTTAGTAAAAGAGCCCAAATTTCTAAAAATATTGCGAAAAACAACAATCTTCCATTATAGAGTGACTGTTTGAGGTGTATAGAAGGCATTTATTTCATTTTTAGAAATTTTAATTTTTCACATTGTTCCATGAAAAGTGCCAATACCCCCCCCTTTGGGTTCTACACGAAAATCTCACTCGACACATATCAAACAAAAATGTTTCCATGGTGTGTATTGTTGTTCAATTTCATCAAATAAACAAAATAAAACCCAGAATAAATCATTAAAGACAAGAAATGAGCATAAAAGATGCCTAAGCGCAAGTGGTAATGTTAGTAAAAAAGCCCAAATTTCAAAAAATATTGCAAAAAACAACAATCTTCCATTATAGAGTGAATGTTTTAGGTGTATAGAAGGCATTTATTTCATTTTTAGAAATTTTAATTTTTCACATTTTTCCATGAAAAGTGCCAATACCGCCCCCTTGGGTTCTAGGGGAAATTCTCACTCGACACAAATCAAACAAAAATGTTTCCATGGTGTGTATTGTTGTTCGTTTTCATCAAATAAACAAAATAAAACCCAGAATAAATCATAAAAGACAAGAAATGAGCTTAAAAGATGCCTCAGCGCAAGTGTTAATGTTAGTAAAAGAGCCCAAATTTCAAAAAATATTGCGAAAAACAACAATCTTCCATTATAGAGTAAATGTTTGAGGTGTATAGAAGGCATTTATTTCATTTTTAGAAATTTTAAATTTTCACATTTTCCCATGAAAAGTGCCAATACCCCCCCTTTGGGTTCTTGGTGAAATTCTCACTCGGCACAAATCAAACAAAAATGTTTCCATGGTGTGTATTGTTGTTCATTTTCATCAAATAAACAAAATAAAACCCAGAATAAATCATTAAAGACAAGAAATGAGCTCAAAAGATGCCTCAGCGCAAGTGTTTATTATAGTAAAAGAGACCAAATTCCAAAAAATTTGCGAAAAACAACAATCTTCCATTTTAGAGTAAATGTTTGACGTGTATAGAAGGCATTTATTTCATTTTTAGAAATTTTAATTTTACACATTTTTCAATGAAAAGTGCCAATACCCCCCCCCTTTGGGTTCTAGGTGAAATTCTCACTCGACACAAATCAAACAAAAATGTTTCCATGGTGTGTATTGTTGTTCTTTTTCTTTAAATTAAAAAAATAAAACCCAGAGTTAATCATTAAAGACAGGAAATGAGCATAAAAGATGCCTAAGCGCAAGTGTTAATGTTAGTAAAAGAGCCCAAATTTCAAAAAATATTGCGAAAAACAACAATCTTCCATTATAGAGTGAATGTTTGAGGTGTATGGAAGGCATTTATTTCATTTTTAGAAATTTTAATTTTTCACATTTTTCCATGAAAAGTGCACATACACCCCTTTGGGTTCTAGGTGAAATTCTCACTCGACACAAAACAAACAAAAATGTTTCCATGGTGTGTATTGTTGTTCATTTTCTTTAAATAAAAAAAACAAAACCCAGAGTTAATCATTAAAGACAGGAAATGAGCATAAAAGATGCCTAAGCGCAAGTGTTAATGTTAGTAAAAGAGCCCAAATTTCAAAAAATATTGCGAAAAACAACAATCTTCCATTATAGAGTGAATGTTTGAGGTGTATAGAAGGCATTTGTTTCATTTTTAGAAATTTTATTTTTTCTCATTTTTCCATGAAAAGTCCCAATACCCCCCCCTTTGGGTTCTAGGTGAAAATCTGACTCGACACAAATCAAACAAAAATGTTTCCATGGGGTGTATTGTTGTTCATTTTCATCAAATAAACAAAATAAAACCCAGAATAAATCATTAAAGACAAGAAATGAGCTTAAAAGATGCCTCAGCGCAAGTGTTAATGTTAGTAAAAGAGCCCAAATTTCAAAAAATATTGCGAAAAACAACAATCTTCCATTATAGAGTAAATGTTTGAGGTGTATAGAAGGCATTTATTTCATTTTTAGAAATTTTAATTTTTCACATTTTTCCATGAAAAGTGCCAATACCCCCCCCCTTTGGGTTCTAGGTGAAATTCTCACTCGACACAAATCAAACAAAAATGTTTCCATGGTGTGTATTGTTGTTCATTTTCTTTAAATAAACAAAATAAAACCCAGAGTTAATTATTAAAGACATGAAATGAGCATAAAAGATGCCTAAGCGCAAGTGTTTATGTTAGTAAAAGAGCCCAAATTTCAAAAAATATTGCGAAAAACATCAATCTTCCATTATAGAGTGAATGTTTGAGGTGTATAGAAGGCATTTATTTCATTTTTAGAAATTTTAATATTTCACATTTTCCATGAAAAGTGCCAATACCCCCCCCTTTGGGTTCTAGGTGAAAATCTCACTCGGCACAAATCAAACAAAAATGTTTCCATGGTGTGTATTGTTGTTCATTTTCATCAAATAAACAAAATAAAACCCAGAGTTAATCATTAAAGACAGGAAATGAGCATAAAAGATGCCTAAGCGCAAGTGTTAATGTTAGTAAAAGAGCCCAAATTTCAAAAAATATTGCGAAAAACAACAATCTTCCATTATAGAGTGAATGTTTGAGGTGTATAGAAGGCATTTATTTCATTTTTAGAAATTTTAATTTTTCACATTTTTCCATGAAAAGAGCCAATACCCCCCCCTTTGGGTTCTAGGTGAAAATCTCACTCGATACAAATCAAACAAAAATGTTTCCATGGTGTGTATTGTTGTTCATTTTCATCAAATAAACAAAATAAAACCCAGAGTTAATCATTAAAGACAGGAAATGAGCATAAAAGATGCCTAAGCGCAAGTGTTAATGTTAGTAAAAGAGCCCAAATTTCAAAAAATATTGCGAAAAACAACAATCTTCCATTATAGAGTGAATGTTTGAGGTGTATACAAGGCATTTATTTCATTTTTAGAAATTTTAATTTTTCACATTTTTCCATGAAAAGTCCCAATACCCCCCCCTTTGGGTTCTAGGTGAAAATCTCACTCGACACAAATCAAACAAAAATGTTTCCATGGTGTGTATTGTTGTTCATTTTCATCAAATAAACAAAATAAAACCCAGAGTTAATCATTAAAGACAGGAAATGAGCATAAAAGATGCCTAAGCGCAAGTGTTAATGTTAGTAAAAGAGCCCAAATTTCAAAAAATATTGCGAAAAACAACAATCTTCCATTATAGAGTGAATGTTTGAGGTGTATACAAGGCATTTATTTCATTTTTAGAAATTTTAATTTTTCACATTTTTCCATGAAAAGTGCCAATACCCTCCCCTTTGGGTTCTAGGTGAAATTCTCACTCGACACAAAACAAACAAAAATGTTTCCATGGTGTGTATTGTTGTTCATTTTCATCAAATAAACAAAATAAAACCCAGAGTTAATCATTAAAGACAGGAAATGAGCAAAAAAGATACCTCAGCGCAAGTGTTAATGTTAGTCAAAGAGCCCAAATTTCAAAAAATATTGCGAAAAACAACAATCTTCCATTATAGAGTGAATGGTTGAGGTGTATAGAAGGCATTTATTTCATTTTTAGAAATTTTAATTTTTCATATTTTTCCATGAAAAGTGCCAATACCCCCCCCTTTGGGTTCTATGTGAAATTCTCACTCGACACAAATCAAACAAAAATATTTCCATGGTGTGTATTGTTGTTCATTTTCATCAAATAAACAAAATAAAACCCAGAGTTAATCATTAAAGACAGGAAATGAGCATAAAAGATGCCTCAGCGCAAGTGTTAATGTTAGTAAAAGAGCCCAAATTTCAAAAAATATTGCGAAAAACAACAATCTTCCATTATAGAGTGAATGTTTGAGGTGTATACAAGGCATTTATTTCATTTTTAGAAATTTTAATTTTTCACATATTTCCATGAAAAGTGCCAATACCCCCCCTTTGGGTTCTACATGAAAATCTCACTCGACACAAATCAAACAAAAATGTTTCCATGGTGTGTATTGTTGTTCTTTTTCTTTAAATTAAAAAAATAAAACCCAGAGTTAATCATTAAAGACAGGAAATGAGCATAAAAGATGCCTAAGCGCAAGTGTTAATGTTAGTAAAAGAGCCCAAATTTAAAAAAATATTGCGAAAAACAACAATCTTCCATTATAGAGTGAATGTTTGAGGTGTATAGAAGGCATTTATTTCATTTTTAGAAATTTTAATTTTTCACATTTTTCCATGAAAAGTGCACATACACCCCTTTGGGTTCTAGGTGAAATTCTCACTCGACACAAAACAAACAAAAATGTTTCCATGGTGTGTATTGTTGTTCATTTTCTTTAAATAAAAAAAACAAAACCCAGAGTTAATCATTAAAGACAGGAAATGAGCATAAAAGATGCCTAAGCGCAAGTGTTAATGTTAGTAAAAGAGCCCAAATTTCAAAAAATATTGCGAAAAACAACAATCTTCCATTATAGAGTGAATGTTTGAGGTGTATAGAAGGCATTTGTTTCATTTTTAGAAATTTTATTTTTTCTCATTTTTCCATGAAAAGTCCCAATACCCCCCCCTTTGGGTTCTAGGTGAAAATCTGACTCGACACAAATCAAACAAAAATGTTTCCATGGGGTGTATTGTTGTTCATTTTCATCAAATAAACAAAATAAAACCCAGAATAAATCATTAAAGACAAGAAATGAGCTTAAAAGATGCCTCAGCGCAAGTGTTAATGTTAGTAAAAGAGCCCAAATTTCAAAAAATATTGCGAAAAACAACAATCTTCCATTATAGAGTAAATGTTTGAGGTGTATAGAAGGCATTTATTTCATTTTTAGAAATTTTAATTTTTCACATTTTTCCATGAAAAGTGCCAATACCCCCCCCTTTGGGTTCTAGGTGAAATTCTCACTCGACACAAATCAAACAAAAATGTTTCCATGGTGTGTATTGTTGTTCATTTTCTTTAAATAAAAAAAATAAAACCCAGAGTTAATCATTAAAGACAGGAAATGAGCATAAAAGATGCATAAGCGCAAGTGTTAATGTTAGTAAAAGAGCCCAAATTTCAAAAAATATTGCGAAATACAACAATCTTCCATTATAAAGTGAATGTTTGAGGTGTATAGAAGGCATATATTTCATTTTTAGAAATTTTAATTTTTCACATTTTTCCATGAAAAGTGCCAATACCCCCCCCTTTGGGTTCTAGGTGAAATTCTCACTCGACACAAAACAAACAAAAATGTTTCCATGGTGTGTATTGTTGTTCATTTTCATCAAATAAACAAAATAAAACCCAGAGTTAATCATTAAAGACAGGAAATGAGCAAAAAAGATACCTCAGCGCAAGTGTTAATGTTAGTCAAAGAGCCCAAATTTCAAAAAATATTGCGAAAAACAACAATCTTCCATTATAGAGTGAATGGTTGAGGTGTATAGAAGGCATTTATTTCATTTTTAGAAATTTTAATTTTTCATATTTTTCCATGAAAAGTGCCAATACCCCCCCCTTTGGGTTCTATGTGAAAATCTCACACGACACAAATCAAACAAAAATGTTTCCATAGTGTGTATATTGTTCATTTTCATCAAATAAACAAAATAAAACCCAGAGTTAATCATTAAAGACAGGAAATGAGCATAAAAGATGCCTCAGCGCAAGTGTTAATGGTAGTAAAAGGGCCCAAATTTCAAAAAATATTGCGAAAAACAACAATCTTCCAATATAGAGTGAATGTTTGAGGTGTATACAAGGTATTTATTTCATTTTTAGAAATTTTAATTTTTCACATTTTTCCATGAAAAGTGCCAATACCCCCCCCTTTGGGTTCTAAGTGAAATTCTCACTCGCCACAAATCAAACAAAAATATTTCCATGGTGTGTATTGTTGTTCATTTTCATCAAATAAACAAAATAAAACCCAGAGTTAATCATTAAAGACAGGAAATGAGCATAAAAGATGCCTCAGCGCAAGTGTTAATGTTAGTAAAAGAGCCCAAATTTCAAAAAATATTGCGAAAAACAACAATCTTCCATTATAGAGTGAATGTTTGAGGTGTATACAAGGCATTTATTTCATTTTTAGAAATTTTAATTTTTCACATTTTTCCATGAAAAGTGCCAATACCCCCCCCTTTGGGTTCTACATGAAAATCTCACTCGACACAAATCAAACAAAAATGTTTCCATGGTGTGTATTGTTGTTCATTTTCATCAAATAAACAAAATAAAACCCAGAGTTAATCATTAAAGACAAGAAATGAGCATAAAAGATGCCTCAGCGCAAGTCTTAATACTAGTAAAAGAGCCCAAATTTCAAAAAATATTGCGAAAAACAACAATCTTCCATTATAGAGTGAATGTTTGAGGTGTATACAAGGCATTTATTTCATTTTTAGAAATTTTAATTTATCACATTTTTCCATGAAAAGTGCCAATACCCCCCCTTTGGGTTCTACATGAAAATCTCACTCGACACAAATCAAACAAAAATGTTTCAATGGTGTGTATTGTTGTACATTTTCATCAAATAAACAAAATAAAACCCAGAATAAATCATTAAAGACAAGAAATGAGCATAAAAGATACATCAGCGCAAGTGTTAATGTTAGTAAAAGAGCCCAAATTTCAAAAAATATTGCGAAAAACAACAATCTTCCTTTATAGAGTGAATGTTTGAGGTGTATACAAGGCATTTATTTCATTTTTAGAAATTTTAATTTTTCACATTTCTCCATGAAAAGTGCCATAACCCCCCCCTTTGGGTTCTAGGTGAAATTCTCACTCGACACAAATCAAACCAAAATGTTTCCATGGTGTGTATTGTTGTTCATTTTCATCAAATAAACAAAATAAAACCCAGAATAAATCATTAAAGACAGGAAATGAGCATAAAAGATGCCTCAGCGCAAGGGTTAAAGTTAGTAAAAGAGCCCAAATTTAAAAATATATTGCGAAAAACAACATCCTTCCTTTATAGAGTAAATGTTTGAGGTGTATAGAAGGCATTTTTTTCATTTTTCGAAATTTTAATTTTTCACATTTTTCAATGAAAAGTGCCAATACCCCCCCCTTTGGATTCTTGGTGAAATTCTCACTCGGCACAAATCAAACAAAAATGTTTCCATGGCGTGTATTGTTGTTCATTTTCATCAAATAAACAAAATAAAACTCAGAATAAATCATTAAAGACAGGAAATGAGCATAAAAGATGCCTCAGCGCAAGGGTTAAAGTTAGTAAAAGAGCCCAAATTTCAAAAAATATTGCGAAAAACCACAATCTTCCTTTATAGAGTGAATGTTTGAGGTGTATAGAAGGCATTTATTTCATTTTTAGAAATTTTAATTTTTCACATTTTTCCATTAAAAGTGCCAATACCCCCCCTTTGGCTTCTAGGTGAAAATCTCACTCGACGGGAATCAAACAAAAATGTTTCCATGGTGTGTATTGTTGTTCATTTTCATCAAATAAACAAAATAAAACCCAGAATAAATCATTAAAGACAAGAAATGAGCATAAAAGATGCCTCAGCGCAAGTGTTAATGTTAGTAAAAGAGCCCAAATTTCTAAAAATATTATGAAAAACAACAATCTTCCATTATAGAGTGAATGTTTGAGGTGTATAGAAGGCATTTATTTCATTTTTAGAAATTTTAATTTTTCACATTTTTCCATGAAAAGTGCCAATACCCCCTCCTTTGGGTTCTAGGTGAAAATCTCATCGACACAAATCAAACAAAAATGTTTCCATGGTGTGTATTGTTGTTCATTTTCATCAAATAAACAAAATAAAACCCAGAAAAAATCATTTAAAGACAGGAAATGAGCATAAAAGATGCCTCAGCGCAAGTGTTAATGTTAGTAAAAGAGCCCAAATTTCAAAAAATATTGCGAAAAACAACAATCTTCCATTATAGAGTGAATGTTTGAGGTGTATAGAAAGCATTTATTTCATTTTTAGAAATTTTAATTTTTCACATTTCTCCATGAAAAGTGCCATAACCCCCCCTTTGGGTTCTAGGTGAAATTCTCACTCGACACAAATCAAACCAAAATGTTTCCATGGTGTGTATTGATGTTCATTTTCATCAAATAAACAAAATAAAACCCAGAATAAATCATTAAAGACAAGAAATGAGCATAAAAGATACCTCAGCGCAAGTGTTAATGTTAGTAAAAGAGCCCAAATTTCAAAAAATATTTCGAAAAACAACAATCTTCCATTATAGAGTGAATGTTTGAGGTGTATACAAGGCATTTATTTCATTTTTAGAAATTTTAATTTTTCACATTTCTCCATGAAAAGTGCCATAACCCCCCCCTTTGGGTTCTACATGAAAATCTCACTCGACACAAATCAAACAAAAATGTTTCCATGGTGTGTATTGTTGTTCATTTTCATCAAATAAACAAAATAAAACCCAGAATAAATCATTAAAGACAAGAAATGAGCTTAAAAGATTCCTCAGCGCAAGTGTTAATGTTAGTAAAAGAGCCCAAATTTCAACAAATATTGCAAAAAACAACAATCTTCCATTATAGAGTGAATGTTTGAGGTGTATACAAGGCATTTATTTCATTTTTAGAAATTTTAATTTTTCCCTTTTTTCATGAAAAGTGCCAATACCCCCTCCTTTGGGTTCTACATGAAAATCTCACTCGACACAAATCAAACAAAAATGTTTCCATGGTGTGTATTGTTGTTCATTTTCATCAAATAAACAAAATAAAACCCAGAATAAATCATTAAAGACAAGAAATGAGCATAAAAGATGCCTCAGCGCAAGTGTTAATGTTAGTAAAAGAGCCCAAATTTCTAAAAATATTATGAAAAACAACAATCTTCCATTATAGAGTGAATGTTTGAGGTGTATAGAAGGCATTTATTTCATTTTTAGAAATTTTAATTTTTCACATTTTTCCATGAAAAGTGCCAATACCCCCTCCTTTGGGTTCTAGGTGAAAATCTCATCGACACAAATCAAACAAAAATGTTTCCATGGTGTGTATTGTTGTTCATTTTCATCAAATAAACAAAATAAAACCCAGAAAAAATCATTTAAAGACAGGAAATGAGCATAAAAGATGCCTCAGCGCAAGTGTTAATGTTAGTAAAAGAGCCCAAATTTCAAAAAATATTGCGAAAAACAACAATCTTCCATTATAGAGTGAATGTTTGAGGTGTATAGAAAGCATTTATTTCATTTTTAGAAATTTTAATTTTTCACATTTCTCCATGAAAAGTGCCATAACCCCCCCTTTGGGTTCTAGGTGAAATTCTCACTCGACACAAATCAAACCAAAATGTTTCCATGGTGTGTATTGATGTTCATTTTCATCAAATAAACAAAATAAAACCCAGAATAAATCATTAAAGACAAGAAATGAGCATAAAAGATACCTCAGCGCAAGTGTTAATGTTAGTAAAAGAGCCCAAATTTCAAAAAATATTTCGAAAAACAACAATCTTCCATTATAGAGTGAATGTTTGAGGTGTATACAAGGCATTTATTTCATTTTTAGAAATTTTAATTTTTCACATTTCTCCATGAAAAGTGCCATAACCCCCCCCTTTGGGTTCTACATGAAAATCTCACTCGACACAAATCAAACAAAAATGTTTCCATGGTGTGTATTGTTGTTCATTTTCATCAAATAAAAAAAATAAAACCCAGAATAAATCATTAAAGACAAGAAATGAGCTTAAAAGATTCCTCAGCGCAAGTGTTAATGTTAGTAAAAGAGCCCAAATTTCAACAAATATTGCAAAAAACAACAATCTTCCATTATAGAGTGAATGTTTGAGGTGTATACAAGGCATTTATTTCATTTTTAGAAATTTTAATTTTTCCCTTTTTTCATGAAAAGTGCCAATACCCCCCCCTTTGGGTTCTACACGAAAATAACCTTGTCACAAATCAAACAAAAATGTTTCCATGGTGTGTCTTGTTGTTCATTTTCATCAAATAAACAAAATAAAACCCAGAATATATCATTAAAGACAAGAAATGAGCATAAAAGATGCCTCAGCGCAAGTGTTAATGTTAGTAAAAGAGCCCAAATTTCTAAAAATATTGCGAAAAACAATAATCTTCCATTATAGAGTGAATGTTTGAGGTGTATACAGGGCATTTATTTCATTTTTAGAAATTTTAATTTTTCACATTTCTCCATGAAAAGTGCCAATACCCCCCCCTTTGGGTTCTAGGTGAAATTCTCACTCGACACAAATCAAACAAAAAAGTTTCCAGGGTGTGTATTGTTGTTCATTTTCATCAAATAAACAAAATAAAACCCAGAATAAATCATTAAAGACAAGAAATGAGCATAAAAGATACCTCAGCACAAGTGTTAATGTTAGTAAAAGAGCCCAAATTTCAAAAAATATTGCGAAAAACAATAATCTTCCATTATAGAGTTATTGTTTGAGGTGTATAGAAGGCATTTATTTCATTTTTAGAAATTTTAATTTTTCACATTTTTCCATGAAAAGTGCCAATACCCCCCCCTTTAGGTTCTTGGTGAAATTCTCACTCGGCACAAATCAAACAAAAATGTTTCCATGGTGTGTATTGTTGTTCATTTTCATCAAATAAACAAAATAAAACCCAGAATAAATCATTAAAGACAGGAAATGAGCATAAAAGATACCTCAGCGCAAGTGTTTATGTTAGTAAAAGAGCCCAAATTTCTAAAAATATTGCTAAAAACAACAATCTTCCATTATAGAGTGAATGTTTGAGGTGTATACAAGGCATTTATTTCATTTTTAGAAATTTTAATTTTTCACATTTCTCCATGAAAAGTGCCAATACCCCCCCCTTTGGGTTCTAGGTGAAATTCTCACTCGACACAAATCAAACAAAAATGTTTCCATAGTGTGTATTGTTGGTCATTTTCATAAAATAAACAAAATAAAACCCAGAATAAATCATTAAAGACAAGAAATGAGCATAAAAGATGCCTCAGCACAAGTGTTAATGTTAGTAAAAGAGCCCAAATTTCTAAAAATATTGCGAAAAACAACAATCTTCCATTATAGAGTGAATGTTTGAGGTGTATAGAAGGCATTTATTTCATTTTTAGAAATTTTAATTTTTCACATTTTTCCATGAAAAGTGCCAATACCCCCCCTTTGGGTTCTACATGAAAATCTCACTCGACACAAATCAAACAAAAAGGTTTCCATGGTGTGTCTTGTTGTTCATTTTCATCAAATAAACAAAATAAAACCCAGAATAAATCATTAAAAACAAGAAATGAGCATAAAAAATACCTCAGCACAAGTGTTAATGTTAGTAAAAGAGCCAAAATTTCAAAAAATATTGCGAAAAACAACAATCTTCCATTATAGAGTGAATGTTTGAGGTGTATAGAAGGCATTTATTTCGTTTTTAGAAATTTTAATTTTTCACATTTTTCCATGAAAAGTGCCAATACCCCCCCCTTAGGGTTCTAGGTGAAAATCTCACTCGACACAAATCAAACAAAAATGTTTCCATGGTGTGTATTGTTGTTCATTTTCATCAAATAAACAAAATAAAACCCAGAATAAATCATTAAAGACAAGAAATGAGCATAAAAGATACCTCAGTGCAAGTGTTAATGTTAGTAAAAGAGCCCAAATTTCAAAAAATATTGCGAAAAACAACAATCTTCCATTAAAGAGTGAATGTTTGAGGTGTATAGAAGGCATTTATTTCATTTTTAGAAATTTTAATTTTTCACATTTTTCCATGAAAAGTGCCAATACCCCCCCCCCCTTTGGGTTCTACATGAAAATCTGACTCGACACAAATCAAACAAAAATGTTTCCATGGTGTGTATTGTTGTTCATTTTCATCAAATAAACAAAATTTAACCTAGAATAAATCATTAAAGACAAGAAATGAGCTTAAAAGATGCCTCAGCGCAAGGGTTAATGTTAGTAAAAGAGCCCGAATTTCAAAAAATATTGCGAAAAACAACAATCTTCCTTTATAGAGTAAATGTTTGAGGTGTATAGAAGCCATTTATATCATTTTTAGAAATTTTAATTTTTCACATTTTTCCATGAAAAGTGCCAAAACCCCCTCCTTTGGGTTCTTGGTGAAATTCTCACTCGGCACAAATCACACAAAAATGTTTCCATGGTGTGTATTGTTGTTCATTTTCATCAAATAAACAAAATTTAACCTAGAATAAATCATTAAAGACAAGAAATGAGCATAAAAGATGCCTCAGCGCAAGTGTTAATGTTAGAAAAAGAGCCCGAATTTCAAAAAATATTGCGAAAAACAACAATCTTCCATTATAGAGTAAATGTTTGAGGTGTATAGAAGGCATTTATTTCATTTTTAGAAATTTTAATTTTTCACATTTTTCCATGAAAAGTGCCAAAACCCCCTCCTTTGGGTTTTTGGTGAAATTCTCACTCGACACAAATCAAACGAAAATGTTTCCATGGTGAGTCTTGTTGTTCATTTTCATCAAATAAACAAAATTAAACCCAGAATAAATCATTAAAGACAAGAAATGAACTTAAAAGATGCCTCAGCGCAAGTGTTAATGTTAGTAAAAGAGCCCAAATTTCAAAAAATATTGCGAAAAACAACAATCTTCCATTATACAGTAAATGTTTGAGGTTTATAGAAGGCATTTATTTCATTTTTAGAAATTTTAATTTTTCACATTTTTCCTTGAAAAGTGCCAATACCCCCCCTTTGGGTTCTAGGTGAAATTCTCACTCGGCACAAATCAAACAAAAATGTTTCCATGGTGTGTATTGTTGTTCATTTTCATCAAATAAACAAAATTAAACCCAGAATAAATCATTAAAGACAGGAAATGAGCATAAAAGATGCCTCGCCGCAAGTGTTAATGTTAGTCAAAGAGCCCAAATTTCAAAAAATATTGCGAAAAACCACAATCTTCCATTATAGAGTGAATGTTTGAGGTGTATAGAAGGCATTTATTTCATTTTTAGAAATTTTAATTTTTCACATTTTTCCATGAAAAGTGCCAATACCACCCCCCTTTGGGTTCTACACGAAAATCAACCTCGACACAAATCAAACAAAAATGTTTCCATGGTGTGTATTGTTGTTCATTTTCATCAAATAAACAAAATAAAACCCAGAATAAATCATTAAAGACAAGAAATGAGCATAAAAGATACCTCAGCGCAAGTGTTAAAGTTAGTAAAAGAGCCCAAATTTCAAAAAATATTGCGAAAAACAACAATCTTCCATTATAGAGTGAATGTTTGAGGTGTATAGAAGGCATTTATTTCATTTTTAGAAATTTTAATTTTTCACATTTCTCCATGAAAAGTGCCAATACCCCCCCTTTGGGTTCTAGGTGAAATTCTCACTCGACACAAATCAAACAAAAATGTTTCCATGGTGTGTATTGTTGTTCATTTTCATCAAATAAACAAAATTAAACCCAGAATAAATCATTTAAGACAGGAAATGAGCATAAAAGATACCTCAGCACAAGTGTTAATGTTAGTAAAAGAGCCCAAATTTCAAAAAATATTGCGAAAAACAATAATCTTCCATTATAGAGGAAATGTTTGAGGTGTATAGAAGGCATTTATTTCATTTTTAGAAATTTTAATTTTTCACATTTTTCCATGAAAAGTGCCAATACCCCCCCCTTTGGGTTCTTGGTGAAATTCTCACTCGGCACAAATCAAACAAAAATGTTTCCATGGTGTGTATTGTTGTTCATTTTCATCAAATAAACAAAATAAAACCCAGAATAAATCATTAAAGACAGGAAATGAGCATAAAAGATACCTCAGCGCAAGTGTTAATGTTAGTAAAAGAGCCCAAATTTCTAAAAATATTGCGAAAAACAACAATCTTCCATTAAAGAGTGAATGTTTGAGGTGTATACAAGGCATTTATTTCATTTTTAGAAATTTTAATTTTTCACATTTCTCCATGAAAAGTGCCAATACCCCCCCTTTGGGTTCTAGGTGAAATTCTCACTCGACTCAAATCAAACAAAATGTTTCCATGGTGTGTATTGTTGTTCATTTTCATCAAATAAACAAAATAAAACCCAGAATAAATCATTAAAGACAAGAAATGAGCATAAAAGATGCCTCAGCGCAAGTGTTAATGTTAGAAAAGGAGCCCAAATTTAAAAAAATATTGCGAAAAACAACAATCTTCCATTATAGAGGAAAGGTTTGAGGTGTATAGAAGGCATTTATTTCATTTTTAGAAATTTTAATTTTTCACATTTTTCCATGAAAAGTGCCAATACCCCCCCCCTTAGGGTTCTAGGTGAAATTCTCACTCGACACATATCAAACAAAAATGTTTCCATGGTGTGTCTTGTTGTTCATTTTCATCAAATAACCAAAATTAAACCCAGAATAAATCATTAAAGACAAGAAATGAACTTAAAAGATGCCTCAGCGCAAGTGTTCATGTTAGTAAAAGAGCCCAAATTTCAAAAAATATTGCGAAAAACAACAATCTTCCATTATACAGTAAATGTTTGAGGTGTCTAGAAGGCATTTATTTCATTTTTAGAAATTTTAATTTTTCACATTTTTCCTTGAAAAGTGCCAAAACCCCCCCCCCTTTGGGTTCTAGGTGAAATTCTCACTCGGCACAAATCAAACAAAAATGTTTCCATCGTGTGTATTGTTGTTCATTTTCATCAAATAAACAAAATTAAACCCAGAATAAATCATTAAAGACAGGAAATGAGCATAAAAGATGCCTCGCCGCAAGTGTTAATGTTAGTCAAAGAGCCCAAATTTCAAAAAATATTGCGAAAAACCACAATCTTCCATTATAGAGTGAATGTTTGAGGTGTATAGAAGGCATTTATTTCATTTTTAGAAATTTTAATTTTTCACATTTTTCCATGAAAAGTGCCAATACCACCCCCCTTTGGGTTCTACACGAAAATCAACCTCGACACAAATCAAACAAAAATGTTTCCATGGTGTGTATTGTTGTTCATTTTCATCAAATAAACAAAATAAAACCCAGAATAAATCATTAAAGACAAGAAATGAGCATAAAAGATACCTCAGCGCAAGTGTTAAAGTTAGTAAAAGAGCCCAAATTTCAAAAAATATTGCGAAAAACAACAATCTTCCATTATAGAGTGAATGTTTGAGGTGTATAGAAGGCATTTATTTCATTTTTAGAAATTTTAATTTTTCACATTTCTCCATGAAAAGTGCCAATACCCCCCCTTTGGGTTCTAGGTGAAATTCTCACTCGACACAAATCAAACAAAAATGTTTCCATGGTGTGTATTGTTGTTCATTTTCATCAAATAAACAAAATTAAACCCAGAATAAATCATTTAAGACAGGAAATGAGCATAAAAGATACCTCAGCACAAGTGTTAATGTTAGTAAAAGAGCCCAAATTTCAAAAAATATTGCGAAAAACAATAATCTTCCATTATAGAGGAAATGTTTGAGGTGTATAGAAGGCATTTATTTCATTTTTAGAAATTTTAATTTTTCACATTTTTCCATGAAAAGTGCCAATACCCCCCCCTTTGGGTTCTTGGTGAAATTCTCACTCGGCACAAATCAAACAAAAATGTTTCCATGGTGTGTCTTGTTGTTCATTTTTATCAAATAAACAAAATAAAACCCAGAATATATCATTAAAAACAAGAAATGAGCATAAAAGATGCCTCAGCGCAAGTGTTAATGTTAGTAAAAGAGCCCAAATTTCTAAAAATATTGCGAAAAACAACAATCTTCCATTATAGAGTGAATGTTTGAGGTGTGTACAAGGCATTTATTTCATTTTTAGAAATTTTAATTTTTCACATTTCTCCATGAAAAGTGCCAATCCCCCCCTTTGGGTTCTAGGTGAAATTCTCACTCGACTCAAATCAAACAAAATGTTTCCATGGTGTGTATTGTTGGTCATTTTCATCAAATAAACAAAATAAAACCCAGAATAAATCATTAAAGACAAGAAATGAGCATAAAAGATGCCTCAGCACAAGTGGTAATGTTAGTAAAAGAGCCCAAATTTCAAAAAATATTGCGAAAAACAACAATCTTCCATTATAGAGTGAATGTTTGAGGTGTATAGAAGGCATTTATTTCATTTTTAGAAATTTTAATTTTTCACATTTTTCCGTGAAAAGTGCCAATACCCCCCCCTTAGGGTTCTAGGTGAAAATCTCACTCGACACAAATCAAACAAAAATGTTTCCATGGTGTGTATTGTTGTTCGTTTTCATCAAATAAACAAAATAAAACCCAGAATAAATCATTAAAGACAAGAAATGAGCTTAAAAGATGCCTCAGCGAAGGTGTTAATGTTAGTAAAAGAGCCCAAATTTCTAAAAATATTGCGAAAAACAACAATCTTCCATTATAGAGTGAATGTTTGAGGTGTATAGAAGGCATTTATTTCATTTTTAGAAATTTTAATTTTTCACATTTTTCCATGAAAAGTGCCAATACCCCCCCCTTTGGGTTCTACACGAAAATCACACTCGACACAAATCAAACAAAAATGTTTCCATGGTGTGTCTTGTTGTTCATTTTCATCAAATAAATAAAATAAAACCCAGAATAAATCATTGAAGACAAGAAATGAGCATAAAAGATTCCTCAGCGCAAGTGTTAATGTTAGTAAAAGAGCCCAAATTTCAAAAAATATTGCGAAAAACAACAATCTTCCTTTATAGAGTAAATGTTTGAGGTGTATAGAAGGGATTTATTTCATTTTTAGAAATTTTAATTTTCACATTTTTCCATGAAAAGTGCCAAAACCCCCTCCTTTGGGTTCTTGGTGAAATTCTCACTCGACACAAATCAAACAAAAATGTTTCCATGGTGTGTCTTGTTGTTCATTTTCATCAAATAAACAAAATTAAACCCAGAATAAATCATTAAAGACAAGAAATGAACTTTAAAGATGCCTCAGCGCAAGTGTTAATGTTAGTAAAAGAGCCCAAATTTCAAAAAATATTGCGAATAACAACAATCTTCCATTATACAGTAAATGTTTGAGGTGTATAGAAGGCATTTATTTCATTTTTAGAAATTTTAATTTTTCACATTTTTCCTTGAAAAGTGCCAATACCCCCCCCTTTGGGTTCTAGGTGAAATTCTCATTTGGCACAAATCAAACAAAAATGTTTCCATGGTGTGTATTGTTGTTCATTTTCATCAAATAAACAAAATAAAACCCAGAATATATCATTAAAGACAAGAAATGAGCATAAAAGATGCCTCAGCGGAAGTGTTAATGTTAGTAAAAGAGCCCAAATTTCGAAAAATATTGCGAAAAACAACAATCTTCCATTATAGAGTGAATGTTTGAGGTGTATAGAAGGCATTTATTTCATTTTTAGAAATTTTAATTTTTCACATTTTTCCATGAAAAGTGCCAATACCCCCCCCTTTCAGTTCTAGACGAAAATCACCCTCGACACAAATCAAACAAAAATGTTTCCATGGTGTGTATTGTTGTTCATTTTCATCAAATAAACAAAATAAAACCAAGAATAAATCATTAAAGACAAGAAATGAGCATAAAAGATACCTCAGCGCAAGTGTTAATGTTAGTAAAAGAGCCCAAATTTCAAAAAATATTGCGAAAAAACAACAATCTTCCATTAAAGAGTGAATGTTTGAGGTGTATAGAAGGCATTTATTTCATTTTTAGAAATTTTAATTTTTCACATTTCTCCATAAAAAGTGCCAATACCCCCCCCTTAGGGTTCTAGGTGAAATTCTCACTCGACACAAATCAAACAAAAATGTTTCCATGGTGTGTCTTGTTGTTCATTTTCATCAAATAACCAAAATTAAACCCAGAATAAATCATTAAAGACAAGAAATGAACTTAAAAGATGCCTAAGCGCAAGTGTTAATGTTAGTAAAAGAGCCCAAATTTCAAAAAATATTGCGAAAAACAACAATCTTCCATTATACAGTAAATGTTTGAGGTGTATAGAAGGCATTTATTTTATTTTTAGAAATTTTAATTTTTCACATTTTTCCATGAAAAGTGCCAATACCCCCCTTTGGGTTCTAGGTGAAAATCTCACTCGACACAAATCAAACAAAAATGTTTCCATGGTGTGTATTGTTGTTCATTTTCATCAAATAAACAAAATAAAACCCAGAGTTAATCATTAAAGCAGGAAATGAGCATAAAAGATGCCTAAGCGCAAGTGTTAATGTTAGTAAAAGAGCCCAAATTTCAAAAAATATTGCGAAAAACAACAATCTTCCATTATAGAGTGAATGTTTGAGGTGTATAGAAGGCATTTATTTCATTTTTAGAAATTTTAATTTTTCACATTTTTCCATGAAAAGTGCCAATACCCCCCCCCCCTTAGGGTTCTAGGTGAAATTCTCACTCGACACAAATCAAACAAAAATGTTTCCATGGTGTGTATTGTTGTTCATTTTCATCAAATAAACAAAATAAAACCCAGAATAAATCATTAAAGACAGGAAATGAGCATAAAAGATACCTCAGCGCAAGTGTTAATGTTAGTAAAAGAGCCCAAATTTCAAAAAATATTGCGAAAAACAACAATCTTCCATTATAGAGTGAATGTTTGAGGTGTATAGAAGGCATTTATTTCATTTTTAGAAATTTTAATTTTTCACATTTTTCCATGAAAAGTGCCAATACCCCCCCCCCTTAGGGTTCTAGGTGAAATTCTCACTCGACACAAATCAAACAAAAATGTTTCCATGGTGTGTCTTGTTGTTCATTTTCATCATATAAACAAAATAAAACCCAGATATTATCATTAAAGACAAGAAATGAGCATAAAAGATGCCTCAGCGCAAGTGTTAATGTTAGTAAAAGAGCCCAAATTTCTAAAAATATTGCGAAAAACAACAATCTTCCATTATAGAGTGAATGTTTGAGGTGTACACAAGGCATTTATTTCATTTTTAGAAATTTTAATTTTTCACATTTCTCCATGAAAAGTGCCAATACCCCCCCCTTTGGGTTCTAGGTGAAATTCTCACTCGACTCAAATCAAACAAAATGTTTCCATGGTGTGTATTCTTGGTCATTTTCATCAAATAAACAAAATAAAACCCAGAATAAATCATTAAAGACAAGAAATGAGCATAAAAGATGCCTCAGCGCAAGTGTAAATGTTAGAAAAAGAGCCCAAATTTCAAAAAATATTGCGAAAAACAACAATCTTCCATTAAACAGTAAATGTTTGAGGTGTATAGAAGGCATTTATTTCATTTTTAGAAATTTTAATTTTTTACATTTTTCCATGAAAAGTGCCAATACCCCCCCCTTTGGGTTCTAGGTGAAAATCTCACTCGACACAAATCAAACAAAAATGTTTCCATGGTGTGTATTGTTGTTCATTTTCATCAAATAAACAAAATAAAACCCAGAGTTAATCATTAAAGCAGGAAATGAGCATAAAAGATGCCTAAGCGCAAGTGTTTATGTTAGTAAAAGAGCCCAAATTTCAAAAAATATTGCGAAAAACAACAATCTTCCATTATAGAGTGAATGTTTGAGGTGTATACAAGGCATTTATTTCATTTTTAGAAATTTTAATTTTTCACATTTTTCCATGAAAAGTGCCAATACCCCCCCCTTAAGGTTCTAGGTGAAATTCTCACTCGACACAAATCAAACAAAAATGTTTCCATGGTGTGTCTTGTTGTTCATTTTCATCAAATAACCAAAATTAAACCCAGAATAAATCATTAAAGACAAGAAATGAACTTAAAAGATGCCTCAGCGCAAGTGTTAATGTTAGTAAAAGAGCCCAAATTTCAAAAAATATTGCGAAAAACAATAATCTTCCATTATAGAGTGAATGTTTGAGGTGTATAGAAGGCATTTATTTCATTTTTAGAAATTTTAATTTTTCACATTTTTCCATGAAAAGCGCCAATACCCCCCCCTTAGGGTTCTAGGTGAAATTCTCACTCGACACAAATCAAACAAAAATGTTTCCATGGTGTGTATTGTTGTTCATTTTCATCAAATAAACAAAATAAAACCCAGAATAAATCATTAAAGACAGGAAATGAGCATAAAAGATACCTCAGCGCAAGTGTTAATGCTAGTAAAAGAGCCCAAATTTCAAAAAATATTGCGAAAAACAACAATCTTCCATTATAGAGTGAATGTTTGAGGTGTATAGAAGGCATTTATTTCATTTTTAGAAATTTTAATTTTTCACATTTTTCCATGAAAAGCGCCAATACCCCCCCCTTAGGGTTCTAGGTGAAATTCTCACTCGACACAAATCAAACAAAAATGTTTCCATGGTGTGTATTGTTGTTCATTTTCATCAAATAAACAAAATAAAACCCAGAATAAATCATTAAAGACAGGAAATGAGCATAAAAGATACCTCAGCGCAAGTGTTAATGCTAGTAAAAGAGCCCAAATTTCAAAAAATATTGCGAAAAACAACAATCTTCCATTATAGAGTGAATGTTTGAGGTGTATAGAAGGCATTTATTTCATTTTTAGAAATTTTAATTTTTCACATTTTTCCATGAAAAGCGCCAATACCCCCCCCCTTAGGGTTCTAGGTGAAATTCTCACTCGACACAAATCAAACAAAAATGTTTCCATGGTGTGTCTTGTTGTTCATTTTCATCAAATAACCAAAATTAAACCCAGAATAAATCATTAAAGACAAGAAATGAACTTAAAAGATGCCTCAGCGCAAGTGTTAATGTTAGTAAAAGAGCCCAAATTTCAAAAAATATTGCGAAAAAACAATAATCTTCCATTATAGAGTGAATGTTTGAGGTGTATAGAAGGCATTTATTTCATTTTTAGAAATTTTAATTTTTCACATTTTTCCATGAAAAGCGCCAATACCCCCCCCTTAGGGTTCTTGGTGAAATTCTCACTCGGCACAAATCAAACAAAAATGTTTCCATGGTGTGTATTGTTGTTCATTTTCATCAAATAAACAAAATAAAACCCAGAATAAATCATTAAAGACAGGAAATGAGCATAAAAGATACCTCAGCGCAAGTGTTAATGCTAGTAAAAGAGCCCAAATTTCAAAAAATATTGCGAAAAACAACAATCTTCCATTATAGAGTGAATGTTTGAGGTGTATAGAAGGCATTTATTTCATTTTTAGAAATTTTAATTTTTCACATTTTTCCATGAAAAGCGCCAATACCCCCCCCTTAGGGTTCTAGGTGAAATTCTCACTCGACACAAATCAAACAAAAATGTTTCCATGGTGTGTCTTGTTGTTCATTTTCATCATATAAACAAAATAAAACCCAGATATTATCATTAAAGACAAGAAATGAGCATAAAAGATGCCTCAGCGCAAGTGTTAATGTTAGTAAGAGCCCAAATTTCTAAAAATATTGCAAAAAAAAACAATCTTCCATTATAGAGTGAATGTTTGAGGTGTACACAAGGCATTTATTTCATTTTTAGAAATTTTAATTTTTCACATTTGTCCATGAAAAGTGCCAATACCCCCCCCTTTGGGTTCTAGGTGAAAATCTCACTCGACACAAATCAAACAAAAATGTTTCCATGGTGTGTATTGTTGTTCATTTTCATCAAATAAACAAAATAAAACCCAGAGTTAATCATTAAAGCAGGAAATGAGCATAAAAGATGCCTAAGCGCAAGTGTTAATGTTAGTAAAAGAGCCCAAATTTCAACAAATATTGCGAAAAACAACAATCTTCCATTATAGAGTGAATGTTTGAGGTGTATACAAGGCATTTATTTCATTTTTAAAAATTTTAATTTTTCACATTTTTCCATGAAAAGTGCCCCCCCTTAGGGTTCTACACGAAAATCAACCTCGACACAAATCAAACAAAAATGTTTCCATGGTGTGTATTGTTGTTCATTTTCATCAAATAAACAAAATAAAACCCAGAATAAATCATTAAAGACAAGAAATGAGCATAAAAGATACCTCAGCGCAAGTGTTAATGTTAGTAAAAGAGCCCAAATTTCAAAAAATATTGCGAAATACAACAATCTTCCATTATAGAGTGAATGTTTGAGGTGTATAGAAGGCATTTATTTCATTTTTAGAAATTTTAATTTTTCACATTTTTCCATGAAAAGTGCCAATACCCCCCCCTTTGGGTTCTTGTTGAAATTCTCACTCGGCACAAATCAAACAAAAATGTTTCCATGGTGTGTATTGTTGTTCATTTTCATCAAATAAACAAAATAAAACCCAGAATAAATCATTAAAGACAGGAAATGAGCATAAAAGATACCTCAGCGCAAGTGTTAATGTTAGTAAAAGAGCCCAAATTTCTAAAAATATTGCGAAAAACAACAATCTTCCATTATAGAGTGAATGTTTGAGGTGTATAGAAGGCATTTATTTCATTTTTAGAAATTTTAATTTTTCACATTTCTCCATGAAAAGTGCCAATACCCCCCCCCTTTGGGTTCTAGGTGAAATTCTCACTCGACTCAAATCAAACAAAATGTTTCCATGGTGTGTATTGTTGTTCATTTTCATCAAATAAACAAAATAAAACCCAGAATAAATCATTTAAGACAAGAAATGAGCATAAAAGATGCCTCAGCGCAAGTGTTAATGTTAGAAAAAGAGCCCAAATTTAAAAAAATATTGCGAAAAACAACAATCTTCCATTATAGAGTGAATGTTTGAGGTGTATAGAAGGCATTTATTTCATTTTTAGAAATTTTAATTTTTCACATTTTTCCATGAAAAGTGCCAATACCCCCCCCCTTAGGGTTCTAGGTGAAATTCTCACTCAACACATATCAAACAAAAATGTTTCCATGGTGTGTCTTGTTGTTCATTTTCATCAAATAACCAAAATTAAACCCAGAATAAATCATTAAAGACAAGAAATGAACTTAAAAGATGCCTCAGCGCAAGTGTTAATGTTAGTAAAAGAGCCCAAATTTCAAAAAATATTGCGAAAAACAACAATCTTCCATTATAGAGTGAATGTTTGAGGTGTATAGAAGGCATTTATTTCATTTTTAGAAATTTTAATTTTTCACATTTTTCCATGAAAAGTGCCAATACCCCCCCCCTTTGGGTTCTAGGTGAAAATCTCACTCGACACAAATCAAACAAAAATGTTTCCATGGTGTGTATTGTTGTTCATTTTCATCAAATAAACAAAATAAAACCCAGAGTTAATCATTAAAGACAGGAAATGAGCATAAAAGATGCCTAAGCGCAAGTGTTAATGTTAGTAAAAGAGCCCAAATTTCAAAAAATATTGCGAAAAACAACAATCTTCCATTATAGAGTGAATGTTTGAGGTGTATACAAGGCATTTATTTCATTTTTAGAAATTTTAATTTTTCACATTTTTCCACGAAAAGTGCCAATACCCCCCGCTTTGGGTTCTAGGTGAAATTCTCACTCGGCACAAATCAAACAAAAATGTTTCCATGGTGTGTATTGTTGTTCATTTTCATCAAATAAACAAAATAAAACCCAGAATAAATCATTAAAGACAGGAAATGAGCATAAAAGATACCTCAGCGCAAGTGTTAATGTTAGTAAAAGAGCCCAAATTTCTAAAAATATTGCGAAAAACAACAATCTTCCATTAAAGAGTGAATGTTTGAGGTGTATACAAGGCATTTATTTCATTTTTAGAAATTTTAATTTTTCACATTTCTCCATGAAAAGTGCCAATACCCCCCCCTTTGGGTTCTAGGTGAAATTCTCACTCGACTCAAATCAAACAAAATGTTTCCATGGTGTGTATTGTTGTTCATTTTCATCAAATAAACAAAATAAAACCCAGAATAAATCATTTAAGACAAGAAATGAGCATAAAAGATGCCTCAGCGCAAGTGTTAATGTTAGAAAAAGAGCCCAAATTTAAAAAAATATTGCGAAAAACAACAATCTTCCATTATAGAGGAAATGTTTGAGGTGTATAGAAGGCATTTATTTCATTTTTAGAAATTTTAATTTTTCACATTTTTCCATGAAAAGTGCCAATACCCCCCCCCCTTAGGGTTCTAGGTGAAATTCTCACTCGACACATATCAAACAAAAATGTTTCCATGGTGTGTCTTGTTGTTCATTTTCATCAAATAACCTAAATTAAACCCAGAATAAATCATTAAAGACAAGAAATGAACTTAAAAGATGCCTCAGCGCAAGTGTTAATGTTAGTAAAAGAGCCCAAATTTCAAAAAATATTGCGAAAAACAACAATCTTCCATTATAGAGTGAATGTTTGAGGTGTATAGAAGGCATTTATTTCATTTTTAGAAATTTTAATTTTTCACATTTTTCCATGAAAAGTGCCAATACCCCCCCCTTTGGGTTCTAGGTGAAAATCTCACTCGACACAAATCAAACAAAAATGTTTCCATGGTGTGTATTGTTGTTCATTTTCATCAAATAAACAAAATAAAACCCAGAGTTAATCATTAAAGACAGGAAATGAGCATAAAAGATGCCTAAGCGCAAGTGTTAATGTTAGTAAAAGAGCCCAAATTTCAAAAAATATTGCGAAAAACAACAATCTTCCATTATAGAGTGAATGTTTGTCGTGTATACAAGGCATTTATTTCATTTTTAGAAATTTTAATTTTTCACATTTTTCCACGAAAAGTGCCAATACTTCCACGAAAAGTGCCCCGCTTTGGGTTCTAGGTGAAAATCTCACTCGACACAAATCAAACAAAAATGTTTCCATGGTGTGTATTGTTGTTCATTTTCATCAAATAAACAAAATAAAACCCAGAGTTAATCATTAAAGACAGGAAATGAGCATAAAAGATGCCTAAGCGCAAGTGTTAATGTTAGTAAAAGAGCCCAAATTTCAAAAAATATTGCGAAAAACAACAATCTTCCATTATAGAGTGAATGTTTGAGGTGTATACAAGGCATTTATTTCATTTTTAGAAATTTTAATTTTTCACATTTTTCCATGAAAAGTGCCAATACCCCCCCCTTTGGGTTCTAGGTGAAATTCTCACTCGACACAAAACAAACAAAAATGTTTCCATGGTGTGTATTGTTGTTCATTTTCATCAAATAAACAAAATAAAACCCAGAGTTAATCATTAAAGACAGGAAATGAGCAAAAAAGATACCTCAGCGCAAGTGTTAATGTTAGTCAAAGAGCCCAAATTTCAAAAAATATTGCGAAAAACAACAATCTTCCATTATAGAGTGAATGGTTGAGGTGTATAGAAGGCATTTATTTCATTTTTAGAAATTTTAATTTTTCATATTTTTCCATGAAAAGTGCCAATACCCCCCCCTTTGGGTTCTATGTGAAAATCTCACACGACACAAATCAAACAAAAATGTTTCCATGGTGTGTATATTGTTCATTTTCATCAAATAAACAAAATAAAACCCAGAGTTAATCATTAAAGCAGGAAATGAGCATAAAAGATGCCTAAGCGCAAGTGTTTTTGTTAGTAAAAGAGCCCAAATTTCAAAAAATATTGCGAAAAACAACAATCTTCCATTATAGAGTGAATGTTTGAGGTGTATACAAGGCATTTATTTCATTTTTAGAAATTTTAATTTTTCACATTTTTCCATGAAAAGTGCCAATACCCCCCCCTTAAGGTTCTAGGTGAAATTCTCACTCGACACAAATCAAACAAAAATGTTTCCATGGTGTGTCTTGTTGTTCATTTTCATCAAATAACCAAAATTAAACCCAGAATAAATCATTAAAGACAAGAAATGAACTTAAAAGATGCCTCAGCGCAAGTGTTAATGTTAGTAAAAGAGCCCAAATTTCAAAAAATATTGCGAAAAACAATAATCTTCCATTATAGAGTGAATGTTTGAGGTGTATAGAAGGCATTTATTTCATTTTTAGAAATTTTAATTTTTCACATTTTTCCATGAAAAGTGCCAATACCCCCCCTTTGGGTTCTTGGTGAAATTCTCACTCGGCAGAAATCAAACAAAAATGTTTCCATGGTGTGTATTGTTGTTCATTTTCATCATATAAACAAAATAAAACCCAGAATAAATCATTAAAGACAAGAAATGAGCATAAAAGATACCTCAGCGCAAGTGTTAATGTTAGTAAAAGAGCCCAAATTTCAAAAAATATTGCGAAATACAACAATCTTCCATTATAGAGTGAATGTTTGAGGTGTATAGAAGGCATTTATTTCATTTTTAGAAATTTTAATTTTTCACATTTTTCCATGAAAAGTGCCAATACCCCCCCCTTTGGGTTCTTGGTTAAATTCTCACTCGGCACAAATCAAACAAAAATGTTTCCATGGTGTGTATTGTTGTTCATTTTCATCAAATAAACAAAATAAAACCCAGAATAAATCATTAAAGGCAGGAAATGAGCATAAAAGATACCTCAGCGCAAGTGTTAATGTTAGTAAAAGAGCCCAAATTTCTAAAAATATTGCGAAAAACAACAATCTTCCATTAAAGAGTGAATGTTTGAGGTGTATACAAGGCATTTATTTCATTTTTAGAAATTTTAATTTTTCACATTTCTCCATGAAAAGTGCCAATACCCCCCCCTTTGGGTTCTAGGTGAAATTCTCACTCGACTCAAATCAAACAAAATGTTTCCATGGTGTGTATTGTTGTTCATTTTCATCAAATAAACAAAATAAAACCCAGAATAAATCATTAAAGACAAGAAATGAGCATAAAAGATGCCTCAGCGCAAGTGTTAATGTTAGAAAAAGAGCCCAAATTTAAAAAAATATTGCGAAAAACAACAATCTTCCATTATAGAGGAAATGTTTGAGGTGTATAGAAGGCATTTATTTCATTTTTAGAAATTTTAATTTTTCACATTTTTCCATGAAAAGTGCCAATACCCCCCCCCTTAGGGTTCTAGGTGAAATTCTCACTCGACACATATCAAACAAAAATGTTTCCATGGTGTGTCTTGTTGTTCATTTTCATCAAATAACCAAAATTAAACCCAGAATAAATCATTAAAGACAAGAAATGAACTTAAAAGATGCCTCAGCGCAAGTGTTAATGTTAGTAAAAGAGCCCAAATTTCAAAAAATATTGCGAAAAACAACAATCTTCCATTATAGAGTGAATGTTTGAGGTGTATAGAAGGCATTTATTTCATTTTTAGAAATTTTAATTTTTCACATTTTTCCATGAAAAGTGCCAATACCCCCCGCTTTGGGTTCTAGGTGAAAATCTCACTCGACACAAATCAAACAAAAATGTTTCCATGGTGTGTATTGTTGTTCATTTTCATCAAATAAACAAAATAAAACCCAGAGTTAATCATTAAAGACAGGAAATGAGCATAAAAGATGCCTAAGCGCAAGTGTTAATGTTAGTAAAAGAGCCCAAATTTCAAAAAATATTGCGAAAAACAACAATCTTCCATTATAGAGTGAATGTTTGAGGTGTATACAAGGCATTTATTTCATTTTTAGAAATTTTAATTTTTCACATTTTTCCATGAAAAGTGCCAATACCCCCCGCTTTGGGTTCTAGGTGAAAATCTCACTCGACACAAATCAAACAAAAATGTTTCCATGGTGTGTATTGTTGTTCATTTTCATCAAATAAACAAAATAAAACCCAGAGTTAATCATTAAAGACAGGAAATGAGCATAAAAGATGCCTAAGCGCAAGTGTTAATGTTAGTAAAAGAGCCCAAATTTCAAAAAATATTGCGAAAAACAACAATCTTCCATTATAGAGTGAATGTTTGAGGTGTATACAAGGCATTTATTTCATTTTTAGAAATTTTAATTTTTCACATTTTTCCATGAAAAGTGCCAATACCCCCCCCTTTGGGTTCTAGGTGAAATTCTCACTCGACACAAAACAAACAAAAATGTTTCCATGGTGTGTATTGTTGTTCATTTTCATCAAATAAACAAAATAAAACCCAGAGTTAATCATTAAAGACAGGAAATGAGCAAAAAAGATACCTCAGCGCAAGTGTTAATGTTAGTCAAAGAGCCCAAATTTCAAAAAATATTGCGAAAAACAACAATCTTCCATTATTCAGTAAATGTTTGAGGTGTATAGAAGGCATTTATTTCATTTTTAGAAATTTTAATTTTTCATATTTTTCCATGAAAAGTGCCAATACCCCCCCCTTTGGGTTCTATGTGAAAATCTCACACGACACAAATCAAACAAAAATGTTTCCATGGTGTGTATATTGTTCATTTTCATCAAATAAACAAAATAAAACCCAGAGTTAATCATTAAAGACAGGAAATGAGCATAAAAGATGCCTCAGCGCAAGTGTTAATGTTAGTAAAAGAGCCCAAATTTCAAAAAATATTGCGAAGAACAACAATCTTCCAATATAGAGTGAATGTTTGAGGTGTATACAAGGCATTTATTTCATTTTTAGAAATTTTAATTTTTCACATATTTCCATGAAAAGTGCCAATACCCCCCCTTTGGGTTCTACATGAAAATCTCACTCGACACAAATCAAACAAAAATGTTTCCATGGTGTGTATTGTTGTTCTTTTTCTTTAAATTAAAAAAATAAAACCAAGAGTTAATCATTAAAGACAGGAAATGAGCATAAAAGATGCCTAAGCGCAAGTGTTAATGTTAGTAAAAGAGCCCAAATTTCAAAAAATATTGCGAAAAACAACAATCTTCCATTATAGAGTGAATGTTTGAGGTGTATAGAAGGCATTTATTTCATTTTTAGAAATTTTAATTTTTCACATTTTTCCATGAAAAGTGCACATACACCCCTTTGGGTTCTAGGTGAAATTCTCACTCGACACAAAACAAACAAAAATGTTTCCATGGTGTGTATTAATGTTCATTTTCTTTAAATAAAAAAAACAAAACCCAGAGTTAATCATTAAAGACAGGAAATGAGCATAAAAAATGCCTAAGCGCAAGTGTTAATGTTAGTAAAAGAGCCCAAATTTCAAAAAATATTGCGAAAAACAACAATCTTCCATTATAGAGTGAATGTCTGAGGTGTATAGAAGGCATTTGTTTCATTTTTAGAAATTTTATTTTTTCTCATTTTTCCATGAAAAGTCCCAATACCCCCCCCTTTGGGTTCTAGGTGAAAATCTGACTCGACACAAATCAAACAAAAATGTTTCCATGGGGTGTATTGTTGTTCATTTTCATCAAATAAACAAAATAAAACCCAGAATAAATCATTAAAGACAAGAAATGAGCTTAAAAGATGCCTCAGCGCAAGTGTTAATGTTAGTAAAAGAGCCCAAATTTCAAAAAATATTGCGAAAAACAACAATCTTCCATTATAGAGTAAATGTTTGAGGTGTATAGAAGGCATTTATTTCATTTTTAGAAATTTTAATTTTTCACATTTTTCCATGAAAAGTGCCAATACCCCCCCCTTTGGGTTCTAGGTGAAATTCTCACTCGACACAAATCAAACAAAAATGTTTCCATGGTGTGTATTGTTGTTCATTTTCTTTAAATAAAAAAAATAAAACCCAGTGTTAATCATTAAAGACAGGAAATGAGCATAAAAGATGCATAAGCGCAAGTGTTAATGTTAGTAAAAGAGCCCAAATTTCAAAAAATATTGCGAAATACAACAATCTTCCATTATAAAGTGAATGTTTGAGGTGTATAGAAGGCATATATTTCATTTTTAGAAATTTTAATTTTTCACATTTTTCCATGAAAAGTGCCAATACCCCCCCCTTTGGGTTCTAGGTGAAATTCTCACTCGACACAAAACAAACAAAAATGTTTCCATGGTGTGTATTGTTGTTCATTTTCATCAAATAAACAAAATAAAACCCAGAGTTAATCATTAAAGACAGGAAATGAGCATAAAAGATGCCTCAGCGCAAGTGTTAATGTTAGTAAAAGGGCCCAAATTTCAAAAAATATTGCGAAAAACAACAATCTTCCAATATAGAGTGAATGTTTGAGGTGTATACAAGGTATTTATTTCATTTTTAGAAATTTTAATTTTTCACATTTTTCCATGAAAAGTGCCAATACCCCCCCTTTGGGTTCTAAGTGAAATTCTCACTCGCCACAAATCAAACAAAAATATTTCCATGGTGTGTATTGTTGTTCATTTTCATCAAATAAACAAAATAAAACCCAGAGTTAATCATTAAAGACAGGAAATGAGCATAAAAGATGCCTCAGCGCAAGTGTTAATGTTAGTAAAAGAGCCCAAATTTCAAAAAATATTGCGAAAAACAACAATCTTCCATTATAGAGTGAATGTTTGAGGTGTATACAAGGCATTTATTTCATTTTTAGAAATTTTAATTTTTCACATATTTCCATGAAAAGTGCCAATACCCCCCCTTTGGGTTCTACATGAAAATCTCCCTCGACACAAATCAAACAAAAATGTTTCCATGGTGTGTATTGTTGTTCATTTTCATCAAATTAACAAAATAAAACCTAGAGTTAATCATTAAAGACAGGAAATGAGCATAACAGATTACCTCAGCGCAAGTGTTAATGTTAGTAAAGAGCCCAAATTTCAAAAAATATTGCGAAAAACAACAATCTTCCATTATAGAGTGAATGTTTGAGGTGTATACAAGGCATTTATTTCATTTTTAGAAATTTTAATTTATCACATTTTTCCATGAAAAGTGCCAATACCCCCCCTTTGGGTTCTACATGAAAATCTCACTCGACACAAATCAAACAAAAATGTTTCAATGGTGTGTATTGTTGTATATTTTCATCAAATAAACAAAATAAAACCCAGAATAAATCATTAAAGACAAGAAATGAGCATAAAAGATACATCAGCGCAAGTGTTAATGCTAGTAAAAGAGCCCAAATTTCAGAAAATATTGCGAAAAACAACAATCTTCCATTATAGAGTGAATGTTTGAGGTGTATAGAAGGCATTTATTTCATTTTTAGAAATTTTAATTTTTCACATTTCTCCATGAAAAGGGCCATAACCCCCCCCTTTGGGTTCTAGGTGAAATTCTCACTCGACAGAAATCAAACCAAAATGTTTCCATGGTGTGTATTGTTGTTCATTTTCATCAAATAAACAAAATAAAACCCAGAATAAATCATTAAAGACAAGAAATGAGCATAAAAGATGCCTCAGCCCAAGGGTTAAAGTTAGTAAAAGAGCCCAAATTTAAAAAAATATTGCGAAAAACAACATCCTTCCTTTATAGAGTAAATGTTTGAGGTGTATAGAAGGCATTTTTTTCATTTTTCGAAATTTTAATTTTTCACATTTTTCCATGAAAAGTGCCAATACCCCCCCCTTTGGATTCTTGGTGAAATTCTCACTCGGCACAAATCAAACAAAAATGTTTCCATGGCGTGTATTGTTGTTCATTTTCATCAAATAAACAAAATAAAACTCAGAATAAATCATTAAAGACAGGAAATGAGCATAAAAGATGCCTCAGCGCAAGGGTTAAAGTTAGTAAAAGAGCCCAAATTTCAAAAAATATTGCGAAAAACCACAATCTTCCTTTATAGAGTGAATGTTTGAGGTGTATAGAAGGCATTTATTTCATTTTTAGAAATTTTAATTTTTCACATTTTTCCATTAAAAGTGCCAATACCCCCCCTTTGGCTTCTAGGTGAAAATCTCACTCGACGGGAATCAAACAAAAATGTTTCCATGGTGTGTATTGTTGTTCATTTTCATCAAATAAACAAAATAAAACCCAGAATAAATCATTAAAGACAAGAAATGAGCATAAAAGATGCCTCAGCGCAAGTGTTAATGTTAGTAAAAGAGCCCAAATTTCAAAAAATATTGCGAAAAACAACAATCTTCCATTATAGAGTGAATGTTTGAGGTGTATACAAGGCATTTATTTCATTTTTAGAAATTTTAATTTTTCACATATTTCCATGAAAAGTGCCAATACCCCCCCTTTGGGTTCTACATGAAAATCTCCCTCGACACAAATCAAACAAAAATGTTTCCATGGTGTGTATTGTTGTTCATTTTCATCAAATAAACAAAATAAAACCTAGAGTTAATCATTAAAGACAGGAAATGAGCATAACAGATTACCTCAGCGAAAGTGTTAATGTTAGTAAAGAGCCCAAATTTCAAAAAATATTGCGAAAAACAACAATCTTCCATTATAGAGTGAATGTTTGAGGTGTATACAAGGCATTTATTTCATTTTTAGAAATTTTAATTTATCACATTTTTCCATGAAAAGTGCCAATACCCCCCCTTTGGGTTCTACATGAAAATCTCACTCGACACAAATCAAACAAAAATGTTTCAATGGTGTGTATTGTTGTATATTTTCATCAAATAAACAAAATAAAACCCAGAATAAATCATTAAAGACAAGAAATGAGCATAAAAGATACATCAGCGCAAGTGTTAATGTTAGTAAAAGAGCCCAAATTTCAGAAAATATTGCGAAAAACAACAATCTTCCATTATAGAGTGAATGTTTGAGGTGTATAGAAGGCATTTATTTCATTTTTAGAAATTTTAATTTTTCACATTTCTCCATGAAAAGTGCCAATACCCCCCCCCTAGGGTTCTAAGTGAAATTCTCACTCGACACAAATCAAACAAAAATGTTTCCATGGTGTGTCTTGTTGTTCATTTTCATCAAATAACCAAAATTAAACCCAGAATAAATCATTAAAGACAAGAAATGAACTTAAAAGATGCCTCAGCGCAAGTGTTAATGTTAGTAAAAGAGCCCAAATTTCAAAAAATATTGCGAAAAACAACAATCTTCCATTATACAGTAAATGTTTGAGGTGTATAGAAGGCATTTATTTTATTTTTAGAAATTTTAATTTTTCACATTTTTCCATGAAAAGTGCCAATACCCCCCCTTTGGGTTCTAGGTGAAAATCTCACTCGACACAAATCAAACAAAAATGTTTCCATGGTGTGTATTGTTGTTCATTTTCATCAAATAAACAAAATAAAACCCAGAGTTAATCATTAAAGCAGGAAATGAGCATAAAAGATGCCTAAGCGCAAGTGTTAATGTTAGTAAAAGAGCCCAAATTTCAAAAAATATTGCGAAAAACAACAATCTTCCATTATAGAGTGAATGTTTGAGGTGTATACAAGGCATTTATTTCATTTTTAGAAATTTTAATTTTTCACATTTTTCCATGAAAAGTGCAAATACCCCCCCCCTAGGGTTCTAAGTGAAATTCTCACTCGACACAAATCAAACAAAAATGTTTCCATGGTGTGTCTTGAGGTTCATTTTCATCAAATAACCAAAATTAAACCCACAATAAATCATTAAAGACAAGAAATGAACTTAAAAGATGCCTCAGCGCAAGTGTTAATGTTAGTAAAAGAGCCCAAATTTCAAAAAATATTGCGAAAAACAATAATCTTCCATTATAGAGTGAATGTTTGAGGTGTATAGAAGGCATTTATTTCATTTTTAGAAATTTTAATTTTTCACATTTTTCCATGAAAAGTGCCAATACCCCCCCCTTTGGGTTCTTGGTGAAATTCTCACTCGGCACAAATCAAACAAAAATGTTTCCATGGTGTGTATTGTTGTTCATTTTCATCAAATAAAGAAAATAAAACCCAGAATAAATCATTAATGACAAGAAATGAGCATAAAAGATGCCTCAGCGCAAGTGTTAATGTTAGAAAAAGAGCCCAAATTTCTAAAAATATTGCGAAAAACAACAATCTTCCATTATAGAGTGAATGTTTGAGGTGTACACAAGGCATTTATTTCATTTTTAGAAATTTTAATTTTTCACATTTCTCCATGAAAAGTGCCAATACCCCCCCTTTGGGTTCTAGGTGAAATTCTCACTCGACTCAAATCAAACAAAATGTTTCCATGGTGTGTATTGTTGGTCATTTTCATCAAATAAAGAAAATAAAACCCAGAATAAATCATTAATGACAAGAAATGAGCATAAAAGATGCCTCAGCGCAAGTGTTAATGTTAGAAAAAGAGCCCAAATTTAAAAAAATATTGCGAAAAACAACAATCTTCCGTTATAGAGTAAATGTTTGAGGTGTATAGAAGGCATTTATTTCATTTTTAGAAATTTTAATTTTTCACATTTTTCCATGAAAAGTGCCAATACCCCCCCCTTAGGGTTCTAGGTGAAATTCTCACTCGACACAAATCAAACAAAAATGTTTCCATGGCGTGTATTGTTGTTCATTTTCATCAAATAAACAAAATTAAACTCAGAATAAATCATTAAAGACAGGAAATGAGCATAAAAGATGCCTCAGCGCAAGGGTTAAAGTTAGTAAAAGAGCCCAAATTTCAAAAAATATTGCGAAAAACCACAATCTTCCTTTATAGAGTGAATGTTTGAGGTGTATAGAAGGCATTTATTTCATTTTTAGAAATTTTAATTTTTCACATTTTTCCATTAAAAGTGCCAATACCCCCCCTTTGGCTTCTAGGTGAAAATCTCACTCGACGGGAATCAAACAAAAATGTTTCCATGGTGTGTATTGTTGTTCATTTTCATCAAATAAACAAAATAAAACCCAGAATAAATCATTAAAGACAAGAAATGAGCATAAAAGATGCCTCAGCGCAAGTGTTAATGTTAGTAAAAGAGCCCAAATTTCTAAAAATATTGCGAAAAACAACAATCTTCCATTATAGAGTGAATGTTTGAGGTGTATAGAAGGCATTTATTTCATTTTTAGAAATTTTAATTTTTCACATTTTTCCATGAAAAGTGCCAATACCCCCTCCTTTGGGTTCTAGGTGAAAATCTCATCGACACAAATCAAACAAAAATGTTTCCATGGTGTGTATTGTCTTTCATTTTCATCAAATAAACAAAATAAAACCCAGAAAAAATCATTTAAAGACAGGAAATGAGCATAAAAGATGCCTCAGCGCAAGTGTTAATGTTAGTAAAAGAGCCCAAATTTCAAAAAATATTGCGAAAAACAACAATCTTCCATTATAGAGTGAATGTTGAGGTGTATAGAAAGCATTTATTTCATTTTTAGAAATTTTAATTTTTCACATTTCTCCATGAAAAGTGCCATAACCCCCCCTTTGGGTTCTAGGTGAAATTCTCACTCGACACAAATCAAACCAAAATGTTTCCATGGTGTGTATTGTTGTTCATTTTCATCAAATAAACAAAATTAAACCCAGAATAAATCATTAAAGACAAGAAATGAGCATAAAAGATGCCTTGCCGCAAGTGTTAATGTTAGTCAAAGAGCCCAAATTTCAAAAAATATTGCGAAAAACCACAATCTTCCATTATAGAGTGAATGTTTGAGGTGTATAGAAGGCATTTATTTCATTTTTAGAAATTTTAATTTTTCACATTTTTCCATAAAAAGTGCCAATACCCCCCCCTTTGGGTTCTAGGTGAAATTCTCACTCGACACAAATCAAACAAAAATGTTTCCATGGTGTGTCTTGTTGTTCATTTTCATCAAATAACCAAAATTAAACCCAGAATAAATCATTAAAGACAAGAAATGAACTTAAAAGATGCCTCAGCGCAAGTGTTAATGTTAGTAAAAGAGCCCAAATTTCAAAAAATATTGCGAAAAACAACAATCTTCCATTATACAGTAAATGTTTGAGGTGTATAGAAGGCATTTATTTTATTTTTAGAAATTTTAATTTTTCACATTTTTCCATGAAAAGTGCCAATACCCCCCCTTTGGGTTCTAGGTGAAAATCTCACTCGACACAAATCAAACAAAAATGTTTCCATGGTGTGTATTGTTGTTCATTTTCATCAAATAAACAAAATAAAACCCAGAGTTAATCATTAAAGCAGGAAATGAGCATAAAAGATGCCTAAGCGCAAGTGTTAATGTTAGTAAAAGAGCCCAAATTTCAAAAAATATTGCGAAAAACAACAATCTTCCATTATAGAGTGAATGTTTGAGGTGTATACAAGGCATTTATTTCATTTTTAGAAATTTTAATTTTTCACATTTTTCCATGAAAAGTGCAAATACCCCCCCCCTAGGGTTCTAAGTGAAATTCTCACTCGACACAAATCAAACAAAAATGTTTCCATGGTGTGTCTTGAGGTTCATTTTCATCAAATAACCAAAATTAAACCCACAATAAATCATTAAAGACAAGAAATGAACTTAAAAGATGCCTCAGCGCAAGTGTTAATGTTAGTAAAAGAGCCCAAATTTCAAAAAATATTGCGAAAAACAATAATCTTCCATTATAGAGTGAATGTTTGAGGTGTATAGAAGGCATTTATTTCATTTTTAGAAATTTTAATTTTTCACATTTTTCCATGAAAAGTGCCAATACCCCCCCCTTTGGGTTCTTGGTGAAATTCTCACTCGGCACAAATCAAACAAAAATGTTTCCATGGTGTGTATTGTTGTTCATTTTCATCAAATAAAGAAAATAAAACCCAGAATAAATCATTAATGACAAGAAATGAGCATAAAAGATGCCTCAGCGCAAGTGTTAATGTTAGAAAAAGAGCCCAAATTTCTAAAAATATTGCGAAAAACAACAATCTTCCATTATAGAGTGAATGTTTGAGGTGTACACAAGGCATTTATTTCATTTTTAGAAATTTTAATTTTTCACATTTCTCCATGAAAAGTGCCAATACCCCCCCTTTGGGTTCTAGGTGAAATTCTCACTCGACTCAAATCAAACAAAATGTTTCCATGGTGTGTATTGTTGGTCATTTTCATCAAATAAAGAAAATAAAACCCAGAATAAATCATTAATGACAAGAAATGAGCATAAAAGATGCCTCAGCGCAAGTGTTAATGTTAGAAAAAGAGCCCAAATTTAAAAAAATATTGCGAAAAACAACAATCTTCCGTTATAGAGTAAATGTTTGAGGTGTATAGAAGGCATTTATTTCATTTTTAGAAATTTTAATTTTTCACATTTTTCCATGAAAAGTGCCAATACCCCCCCCTTAGGGTTCTAGGTGAAATTCTCACTCGACACAAATCAAACAAAAATGTTTCCATGGTGTGTCTTGTTGTTCATTTTCATCAAATAACCAAAATTAAACCCAGAATAAATCATTAAAGACAAGAAATGAACTTAAAAGATGCCTCAGCGCAAGTGTTAATGTTAGTAAAAGAGCCCAAATTTCAAAAAATATTGCGAAAAACAACAATCTTCCATTATAAGGGTAAATGTTTGAGGTGTATAGAAGGCATTTATTTTATTTTTAGAAATTTTAATTTTTCACATTTTTCCATGAAAAGTGCCAATACCCCCCCTTTGGGTTCTAGGTGAAAATCTCACTCGACACAAATCAAACAAAAATGTTTCCATGGTGTGTATTGTTGTTCATTTTCATCAAATAAACAAAATAAAACCCAGAGTTAATCATTAAAGCAGGAAATGAGCATAAAAGATGCCTAAGCGCAAGTGTTAATGTTAGTAAAAGAGCCCAAAATTCAAAAAATATTGCGAAAAACAACAATCTTCCATTATAGAGTGAATGTTTGAGGTGTACACAAGGCATTTATTTCATTTTTAGAAATTTTAATTTTTCACATTTTTCCATGAAAAGTGCCAATACCCCCCCCTTTGGGTTCTTGGTGAAATTCTCACTCGGCACAAATCAAACAAAAATGTTTCCATGGTGTGTATTGTTGTTCATTTTCATCAAATAAACAAAATAAAACCCAGAATAAATCATTAAAGACAGGAAATGAATATAAAAGATACCTCAGCGCAAGTGTTAATGTTAGTAAAAGAGCCCAAATTTCTAAAAATATTGCGAAAAACAACAATCTTCCATTATAGAGTGAATGTTTGAGGTGTATAGAAGGCATTTATTTCATTTTTAGAAATTTTAATTTTTCACATTTCTCCATGAAAAGTGCCAATACCCCCCCTTTGGGTTCTAGGTGAAATTCTCACTCGACTCAAATCAAACAAAATGTTTCCATGGTGTGTATTGTTGGTCATTTTCATCAAATAAAGAAAATAAAACCCAGAATAAATCATTAATGACAAGAAATGAGCATAAAAGATGCCTCAGCGCAAGTGTTAATGTTAGAAAAAGAGCCCAAATTTCTAAAAATATTAAAAAAAACAACAATCTTCCATTATAGAGTGAATGTTTGAGGTGTACACAAGGCATTTATTTCATTTTTAGAAATTTTAATTTTTCACATTTCTCCATGAAAAGTGCCAATACCCCCCCTTTGGGTTCTAGGTGAAATTCTCACTCGACTCAAATCAAACAAAATGTTTCCATGGTGTGTATTGTTGGTCATTTTCATCAAATAAAGAAAATAAAACCCAGAATAAATCATTAATGACAAGAAATGAGCATAAAAGATGCCTCAGCGCAAGTGTTAATGTTAGAAAAAGAGCCCAAATTTAAAAAAATATTGCGAAAAACCACAATCTTCCATTATAGAGGAAATGTTTGAGGTGTATAGAAGGCATTTATTTCATTTTTAGAAATTTTAATTTTTCACATTTTTCCATGAAAAGTGCCAATACCCCCCCCTTAGGGTTCTAGGTCAAATTCTCCCTCGACACAAATCAAACAAAAATGTTTCCATGGTGTGTCTTGTTGTTCATTTTCATCAAATAACCAAAATTAAACCCAGAATAAATCATTAAAGACAAGAAATGAACTTAAAAGATGCCTCAGCGCAAGTGTTAATGTAAGTAAAAGAGCCCAAATTTCAAAAAATATTGCGAAAAACAACAATCTTCCATTATAGAGTGAATGTTTGAGGTGTATACAAGGCATTTATTTCATTTTTAGAAATTTTAATTTTTCACATTTTTCCATGAAAAGTGCAAATACCCCCCCCCTTAGGGTTCTAGGTGAAATTCTCACTCGACACAAATCAAACAAAAATGTTTCCATGGTGTGTCTTGATGTTCATTTTCATCAAATAAACAAAATAAAACCCAGAATAAATCATTAAAGACAGGAAATGAGCATAAAAGATACCTCAGCGCAAGAGTTAATGTTAGTAAAAGAGCCCAAATTTCAAAAAATATTGCGAAAAACAACAATCTTCCATTATAGAGTGAATGTTTGAGGTGTACACAAGGCATTTATTTCATTTTTAGAAATTTTAATTTTTCACATTTCTCCATGAAAAGTGCCAATACCCCCCCTTTGGGTTCTAGGTGAAATTCTCACTCGACTCAAATCAAACAAAATGTTTCCATGGTGTGTATTGTTGGTCATTTTCATCAAATAAAGAAAATAAAACCCGGAATAAATCATTAATGACAAGAAATGAGCATAAAAGATGCCTCAGCGCAAGTGTTAATGTTAGAAAAAGAGCCCAAATTTAAAAAAATATTGCGAACAACAACAATCTTCCATTATAGAGGAAATGTTTGAGGTGTATAGAAGGCATTTATTTCATTTTTAGAAATTTTAATTTTTCACATTTTTCCATGAAAAGTGCCAATACCCCCCCCTTAGGGTTCTAGGTGAAATTCTCACTCGACACAAATCAAACAAAAATGTTTCCATGGTGTGTCTTGTTGTTCATTTTCATCAAATAACCAAAATTAAACCCAGAATAAATCATTAAAGACAAGAAATGAACTTAAAAGATGCCTCAGCGCAAGTGTTAATGTTAGTAAAAGAGCCCAAATTTCAAAAAATATTGCGAAAAACAACAATCTTCCATTATACAGTAAATGTTTGAGGTGTATAGAAGGCATTTATTTTATTTTTAGAAATTTTAATTTTTCACATTTTTCCATGAAAAGTGCCAATACCCCCCCTTTGGGTTCTAGGTGAAAATCTCACTCGACACAAATCAAACAAAAATGTTTCCATGGTGTGTATTGTTGTTCATTTTCATCAAATAAACAAAATAAAACCCAGAGTTAATCATTAAAGCAGAAAATGAGCATAAAAGATGCCTAAGCGCAAGTGTTAATGTTAGTAAAAGAGCCCAAATTTCAAAAAATATTGCGAAAAACAACAATCTTCCATTATAGAGGAAATGTTTGAGGTGTATAGAAGGCATTTATTTCATTTTTAGAAATTTTAATTTTTCACATTTTTCCATGAAAAGTGCAAATACCCCCCCCTTAGGGTTCTAGGTGAAATTCTCACTCGACACAAATCAAACAAAAATGTTTCCATGGTGTGTCTTGTTGTTCATTTTCATCAAATAACCAAAATTAAACCCACAATAAATCATTAAAGACAAGAAATGAACTTAAAAGAAGCCTCAGCGCAAGTGTTAATTTTAGTAAAAGAGCCCAAATTTCAAAAAATATTGCGAAAAAACAATAATCTTCCATTATAGAGTGAATGTTTGAGGTGTATAGAAGGCATTTATTTCATTTTTAGAAATTTTAATTTTTCACATTTTTCCATGAAAAGTGCCAATACCCCCCCCTTTGGGTTCTTGGTGAAATTCTCACTCGGCACTAATCAAACAAAAATGTTTCCATGGTGTGTATTGTTGTTCATTTTCATCAAATAAACAAAATAAAACCCAGAATAAATCATTAAAGACAGGAAATGAGCATAAAAGATACCTCAGCGCAAGTGATAATGTTAGTAAAAGAGCCCAAATTTCAAAAAATATTGCGAAAAACAACAATCTTCCATTATAGAGTGAATGTTTGAGGTGTATAGAAGGCATTTATTTCATTTTTAGAAATTTTCATTTTTCACATTTCTCCATGAAAAGTGCCAATACCCCCCCCTTTGGGTTCTAGGTGAAATTCTCACTCGACTCAAATCAAACAAAATGTTTCCATGGTGTGTATTCTTGGTCATTTTCATCAAATAAACAAAATAAAACCCAGAATAAATCATTAAAGACAAGAAATGAGCATAAAAGATGCCTCAGCGCAAGTGTAAATGTTAGAAAAAGAGCCCAAATTTCAAAAAATATTGCGAAAAACAACAATCTTCCATTAAACAGTAAATGTTTGAGGTGTATAGAAGGCATTTATTTCATTTTTAGAAATTTTAATTTTTCACATTTTTCCATGAAAAGTGCCAATACCCCCCCCTTAGGGTTCTAGGTGAAATTCTCACTCGACACAAATCAAACAAAAATGTTTCCATGGTGTGTATTGTTGTTCATTTTCATCAAATAAACAAAATAAAACCCAGAGTTAATCATTAAAGCAGGAAATGAGCATAAAAGATGCCTAAGCGCAAGTGTTAATGTTAGTAAAAGAGCCCAAATTTCAAAAATATTGCGAAAAACAACAATCTTCCATTATAGAGGAAATGTTTGAGGTGTATAGAAGGCATTTATTTCATTTTTAGAAATTTTAATTTTTCACATTTTTCCATGAAAAGTGCAAATACCCCCCCCTTAGGGTTCTAGGTGAAATTCTCACTCGACACAAATCAAACAAAAATGTTTCCATGGTGTGTCTTGTTGTTCATTTTCATCAAATAACCAAAATTAAACCCACAATAAATCATTAAAGACAAGAAATGAACTTAAAAGAAGCCTCAGCGCAAGTGTTAATTTTAGTAAAAGAGCCCAAATTTCAAAAAATATTGCGAAAAACAATAATCTTCCATTATAGAGTGAATGTTTGAGGTGTATAGAAGGCATTTATTTCATTTTTAGAAATTTTAATTTTTCACATTTTTCCATGAAAAGTGCCAATACCCCCCCCTTTGGGTTCTTGGTGAAATTCTCACTCGGCACTAATCAAACAAAAATGTTTCCATGGTGTGTATTGTTGTTCATTTTCATCAAATAAACAAAATAAAACCCAGAATAAATCATTAAAGACAGGAAATGAGCATAAAAGATACCTCAGCGCAAGTGATAATGTTAGTAAAAGAGCCCAAATTTCAAAAAATATTGCGAAAAACAACAATCTTCCCTTATAGAGTGAATGTTTGAGGTGTATAGAAGGCATTTATTTCATTTTTAGAAATTTTCATTTTTCACATTTTTCCATGAAAAGTGCCAATACCCCCCCCCTTAGGGTTCTAGGTGAAATTCTCACTCGACACAAATCAAACAAAAATGTTTCCATGGTGTGTCTTGTTGTTCATTTTCATCATATAAACAAAATAAAACCCAGATATTATCATTAAAGACAAGAAATGAGCATAAAAGATGCCTCAGCGCAAGTGTTAATGTTAGTAAAAGAGCCCAAATTTCTAAAAATATTGCGAAAAACAACAATCTTCCATTATAGAGTGAATGTTTGAGGTGTACACAAGGCATTTATTTCATTTTTAGAAATTTTAATTTTTCACATTTCTCCATGAAAAGTGCCAATACCCCCCCCTTTGGGTTCTAGGTGAAATTCTCACTCGACTCAAATCAAACAAAATGTTTCCATGGTGTGTATTCTTGGTCATTTTCATCAAATAAACAAAATAAAACCCAGAATATATCATTAAAGACAAGAAATGAGCATAAAAGATGCCTCAGCGCAAGTGTAAATGTTAGAAAAAGAGCCCAAATTTCAAAAAATATTGCGAAAAACAACAATCTTCCATTAAACAGTAAATGTTTGAGGTGTATAGAAGGCATTTATTTCATTTTTAGAAATTTTAATTTTTTACATTTTTCCATGAAAAGTGCCAATACCCCCCCCTTTGGGTTCTAGGTGAAAATCTCACTCGACACAAATCAAACAAAAATGTTTCCATGGTGTGTATTGTTGTTCATTTTCATCAAATAAACAAAATAAAACCCAGAGTTAATCATTAAAGCAGGAAATGAGCATAAAAGATGCCTAAGCGCAAGTGTTTATGTTAGTAAAAGAGCCCAAATTTCAAAAAATATTGCGAAAAACAACAATCTTCCATTATAGAGTGAATGTTTGAGGTGTATACAAGGCATTTATTTCATTTTTAGAAATTTTAATTTTTCACATTTTTCCATGAAAAGTGCCAATACCCCCCCCTTTGGGTTCGTGGTGAAATTCTCACTCGGCACAAATCAAACAAAAATGTTTCCATGGTGTGTATTGTTGTTCATTTTCATCAAATAAACAAAATTAAACCCAGAATAAATCATTAAAGACAAGAAATGAACTTAAAAGATGCCTCAGCGCAAGTGTTAATGTTAGTAAAAGAGCCCAAATTTCAAAAAATATTGCGAAAAACAACAATCTTCCATTATAGAGTGAATGTTTGAGGTGTATAGAAGGCATTTATTTCATTTTTAGAAATTTTAATTTTTCACATTTTTCCATGAAAAGCGCCAATACCCCCCCCTTAGGGTTCTAGGTGAAATTCTCACTCGACACAAATCAAACAAAAATGTTTCCATGGTGTGTCTTGTTGTTCATTTTCATCATATAAACAAAATAAAACCCAGATATTATCATTAAAGACAAGAAATGAGCATAAAAGATGCCTCAGCGCAAGTGTTAATGTTAGTAAGACCCCAAATTTCTAAAAATATTGCGAAAAAAAACAATCTTCCATTATAGAGTGAATGTTTGAGGTGTACACAAGGCATTTATTTCATTTTAAGAAATTTTAATTTTTCACATTTCTCCATGAAAAGTGCCAATACCCCCCCCTTTGGGTTCTAGGTGAAATTCTCACTCGACTCAAATCAAACAAAATGTTTCCATGGTGTGTATTGTTGGTCATTTTCATCAAATAAACAAAATAAAACCCAGAATAAATCATTAAAGACAAGAAATGAGCATAAAAGATGCCTCAGCGCAAGTGTTAATGTTAGAAAAAGAGCCCAAATTTAAAAAATATTGGGAAAAACAACAATCTTCCATTATAGAGTGAATGTTTGAGGTGTATAGAAGGCATTTATTTCATTTTTAGAAATTTTAATTTTTCACATTTTTCCATGAAAAGTGCCAATACCCCCCCCTTAGGGTTCTAGGTGAAATTCTCACTCGACACAAATCAAACAAAAAGGTTTCCATGGTGTGTCTTGTTGTTCATTTTCATCAAATAACCAAAATTAAACCCAGAATAAATCATTAAAGACAAGAAATGAACTTAAACGATGCCTCAGCGCAAGTGTTAATGTTAGTAAAAGAGCCCAAATTTCAAAAAATATTGCGAAAAACAACAATCTTCCATTATAGAGTGAATGTTTGAGGTGTACACAAGGCATTTATTTCATTTTTAGAAATTTTAATTTTTCACATTTCTCCATGAAAAGTGCCAATACCCCCCCTTTGGGTTCTAGGTGAAATTCTCACTCGACTCAAATCAAACAAAATGTTTCCATGGTGTGTATTGTTGGTCATTTTCATCAAATAACCAAAATTAAACCCACAATAAATCATTAAAGACAAGAAATGAACTTAAAAGAAGCCTCAGCGCAAGTGTTAATTTTAGTAAAAGAGCCCAAATTTCAAAAAATATTGCGAAAAACAATAATCTTCCATTATAGAGTGAATGTTTGAGGTGTATAGAAGGCATTTATTTCATTTTTAGAAATTTTAATTTTTCACATTTTTCCATGAAAAGTGCCAATACCCCCCCCTTTGGGTTCTTGGTGAAATTCTCACTCGGCACTAATCAAACAAAAATGTTTCCATGGTGTGTATTGTTGTTCATTTTCATCAAATAAACAAAATAAAACCCAGAATAAATCATTAAAGACAGGAAATGAGCATAAAAGATACCTCAGCGCAAGTGATAATGTTAGTAAAAGAGCCCAAATTTCAAAAAATATTGCGAAAAACAACAATCTTCCATTATAGAGTGAATGTTTGAGGTGTATAGAAGGCATTTATTTCATTTTTAGAAATTTTCATTTTTCACATTTTTCCATGAAAAGTGCCAATACCCCCCCCCTTAGGGTTCTAGGTGAAATTCTCACTCGACACAAATCAAACAAAAATGTTTCCATGGTGTGTCTTGTTGTTCATTTTCATCATATAAACAAAATAAAACCCAGATATTATCATTAAAGACAAGAAATGAGCATAAAAGATGCCTCAGCGCAAGTGTTAATGTTAGTAAAAGAGCCCAAATTTCTAAAAATATTGCGAAAAACAACAATCTTCCATTATAGAGTGAATGTTTGAGGTGTACACAAGGCATTTATTTCATTTTTAGAAATTTTAATTTTTCACATTTCTCCATGAAAAGTGCCAATACCCCCCCCTTTGGGTTCTAGGTGAAATTCTCACTCGACTCAAATCAAACAAAATGTTTCCATGGTGTGTATTCTTGGTCATTTTCATCAAATAAACAAAATAAAACCCAGAATATATCATTAAAGACAAGAAATGAGCATAAAAGATGCCTCAGCGCAAGTGTAAATGTTAGAAAAAGAGCCCAAATTTCAAAAAATATTGCGAAAAACAACAATCTTCCATTAAACAGTAAATGTTTGAGGTGTATAGAAGGCATTTATTTCATTTTTAGAAATTTTAATTTTTTACATTTTTCCATGAAAAGTGCCAATACCCCCCCCTTTGGGTTCTAGGTGAAAATCTCACTCGACACAAATCAAACAAAAATGTTTCCATGGTGTGTATTGTTGTTCATTTTCATCAAATAAACAAAATAAAACCCAGAGTTAATCATTAAAGCAGGAAATGAGCATAAAAGATGCCTAAGCGCAAGTGTTTATGTTAGTAAAAGAGCCCAAATTTCAAAAAATATTGCGAAAAACAACAATCTTCCATTATAGAGTGAATGTTTGAGGTGTATACAAGGCATTTATTTCATTTTTAGAAATTTTAATTTTTCACATTTTTCCATGAAAAGTGCCAATACCCCCCCCTTTGGGTTCTTGGTGAAATTCTCACTCGGCACAAATCAAACAAAAATGTTTCCATGGTGTGTATTGTTGTTCATTTTCATCAAATAAACAAAATTAAACCCAGAATAAATCATTAAAGACAAGAAATGAACTTAAAAGATGCCTCAGCGCAAGTGTTAATGTTAGTAAAAGAGCCCAAATTTCAAAAAATATTGCGAAAAACAACAATCTTCCATTATAGAGTGAATGTTTGAGGTGTATAGAAGGCATTTATTTCATTTTTAGAAATTTTAATTTTTCACATTTTTCCATGAAAAGCGCCAATACCCCCCCCTTAGGGTTCTAGGTGAAATTCTCACTCGACACAAATCAAACAAAAATGTTTCCATGGTGTGTCTTGTTGTTCATTTTCATCATATAAACAAAATAAAACCCAGATATTATCATTAAAGACAAGAAATGAGCATAAAAGATGCCTCAGCGCAAGTGTTAATGTTAGTAAGACCCCAAATTTCTAAAAATATTGCGAAAAAAAACAATCTTCCATTATAGAGTGAATGTTTGAGGTGTACACAAGGCATTTATTTCATTTTAAGAAATTTTAATTTTTCACATTTCTCCATGAAAAGTGCCAATACCCCCCCCTTTGGGTTCTAGGTGAAATTCTCACTCGACTCAAATCAAACAAAATGTTTCCATGGTGTGTATTGTTGGTCATTTTCATCAAATAAACAAAATAAAACCCAGAATAAATCATTAAAGACAAGAAATGAGCATAAAAGATGCCTCAGCGCAAGTGTTAATGTTAGAAAAAGAGCCCAAATTTAAAAAAATATTGGGAAAAACAACAATCTTCCATTATAGAGTGAATGTTTGAGGTGTATAGAAGGCATTTATTTCATTTTTAGAAATTTTAATTTTTCACATTTTTCCATGAAAAGTGCCAATACCCCCCCCTTAGGGTTCTAGGTGAAATTCTCACTCGACACAAATCAAACAAAAAGGTTTCCATGGTGTGTCTTGTTGTTCATTTTCATCAAATAACCAAAATTAAACCCAGAATAAATCATTAAAGACAAGAAATGAACTTAAACGATGCCTCAGCGCAAGTGTTAATGTTAGTAAAAGAGCCCAAATTTCAAAAAATATTGCGAAAAACAACAATCTTCCATTATAGAGTGAATGTTTGAGGTGTACACAAGGCATTTATTTCATTTTTAGAAATTTTAATTTTTCACATTTCTCCATGAAAAGTGCCAATACCCCCCCTTTGGGTTCTAGGTGAAATTCTCACTCGACTCAAATCAAACAAAATGTTTCCATGGTGTGTATTGTTGGTCATTTTCATCAAATAAAGAAAATAAATCCCAGAATAAATCATTAATGACAAGAAATGAGCATAAAAGATGCCTCAGCGCAAGTGTTAATGTTAGAAAAAGAGCCCAAATTTAAAAAAATATTGCGAACAACAACAATCTTCCATTATAGAGGAAATGTTTGAGGTGTATAGAAGGCATTTATTTCATTTTTAGAAATTTTAATTTTTCACATTTTTCCATGAAAAGTGCCAATACCCCCCCCTTAGGGTTCTAGGTGAAATTCTCACTCGACACAAATCAAACAAAAATGTTTCCATGGTGTGTCTTGTTGTTCATTTTCATCAAATAACCAAAATTAAACCCAGAATAAATCATTAAAGACAAGAAATGAACTTAAAAGATGCCTCAGCGCAAGTGTTAATGTTAGTAAAAGAGCCCAAATTTCAAAAAATATTGCGAAAAACAACAATCTTCCATTATACAGTAAATGTTTGAGGTGTATAGAAGGCATTTATTTTATTTTTAGAAATTTTAATTTTTCACATTTTTCCATGAAAAGTGCCAATACCCCCCCTTTGGGTTCTAGGTGAAAATCTCACTCGACACAAATCAAACAAAAATGTTTCCATGGTGTGTATTGTTGTTCATTTTCATCAAATAAACAAAATAAAACCCAGAGTTAATCATTAAAGCAGGAAATGAGCATAAAAGATGCCTAAGCGCAAGTGTTAATGTTAGTAAAAGAGCCCAAATTTCAAAAAATATTGCGAAAAACAACAATCTTCCATTATAGAGGAAATGTTTGAGGTGTATAGAAGGCATTTATTTCATTTTTAGAAATTTTAATTTTTCACATTTTTCCATGAAAAGTGCAAATACCCCCCCCTTTGGGTTCTTGGTGAAATTCTCACTCGGCACAAATCAAACAAAAATGTTTCCATGGTGTGTATTGTTGTTCATTTTCATCAAATAAACAAAATAAAACCCAGAATAAATCATTAAAGACAGGAAATGAGCATAAAAGATACCTCAGCGCAAGTGTTAATGTTAGTAAAAGAGCCCAAATTTCAAAAAATATTGCGAAAAACAACAATCTTCCCTTATAGAGTGAATGTTTGAGGTGTATAGAAGGCATTTATTTCATTTTTAGAAATTTTAATTTTTTACATTTTTCCATGAAAAGTGCCAATACCCCCCCCTTTGGGTTCTAGGTGAAAATCTCACTCGACACAAATCAAACAAAAATGTTTCCATGGTGTGTATTGTTGTTCATTTTCATCAAATAAACAAAATAAAACCCAGAGTTAATCATTAAAGCAGGAAATGAGCATAAAAGATGCCTAAGCGCAAGTGTTAATGTTAGTAAAAGAGCCCAAATTTCAAAAAATATTGCGAAAAACAACAATCTTCCATTATAGAGTGAATGTTTGAGGTGTATAGAAGGCATTTATTTCATTTTTAGAAATTTTAATTTTTCACATTTTTCCATGAAAAGCGCCAATACCCCCCCCTTAGGGTTCTAGGTGAAATTCTCACTCGACACAAATCAAACAAAAATGTTTCCATGGTGTGTCTTGTTGTTCATTTTCATCATATAAACAAAATAAAACCCAGATATTATCATTAAAGACAAGAAATGAGCATAAAAGATGCCTCAGTGCAAGTGTTAATGTTAGTAAGACCCCAAATTTCTAAAAATATTGCGAAAAAAAACAATCTTCCATTATAGAGTGAATGTTTGAGGTGTACACAAGGCATTTATTTCATTTTTAGAAATTTTAATTTTTCACATTTCTCCATGAAAAGTGCCAATACCCCCCCCTTTGGGTTCTAGGTGAAATTCTCACTCGACTCAAATCAAACAAAATGTTTCCATGGTGTGTATTGTTGGTCATTTTCATCAAATAAACAAAATAAAACCCAGAATAAATCATTAAAGACAAGAAATGAGCATAAAAGATGCCTCAGCGCAAGTGTTAATGTTAGAAAAAGAGCCCAAATTTAAAAAAATATTGGGAAAAACAACAATCTTCCATTATAGAGGAAATGTTTGAGGTGTATAGAAGGCATTTATTTCATTTTTAGAAATTTTAATTTTTCACATTTTTCCATGAAAAGTGCCAATACCCCCCCCTTAGGGTTCTAGGTGAAATTCTCACTCGACACAAATCAAACAAAAAGGTTTCCATGGTGTGTCTTGTTGTTCATTTTCATCAAATAACCAAAATTAAACCCAGAATAAATCATTAAAGACAAGAAATGAACTTAAACGATGCCTCAGCGCAAGTGTTAATGTTAGTAAAAGAGCCCAAATTTCAAAAAATATTGCGAAAAACAACAATCTTCCATTATACAGTAAATGTTTGAGGTGTATAGAAGGCATTTATTTCATTTTTAGAAATTTTAATTTTTCACATTTTTCCATGAAAAGTGCCAATACCCCCCCCTTTGGGTTCTAGGTGAAAATCTCACGCGACACAAATCAAACAAAAATGTTTCCATGGTGTGTATTGTTGTTCATTTTCATCAAATAAACAAAATAAAACCCAGAGTTAATCATTAAAGCAGGAAATGAGCATAAAAGATGCCTAAGCGCAAGTGTTAATGTTAGTAAAAGAGCCCAAATTTCAACAAATATTGCGAAAAACAACAATCTTCCATTATAGAGTGAATGTTTGAGGTGTATACAAGATATTTATTTCATTTTTAAAAATTTTAATTTTTCACATTTTTCCATGAAAAGTGCCCCCCCTTAGGGTTCTACACGAAAATCAACCTCGACACAAATCAAACAAAAATGTTTCCATGGTGTGTATTGTTGTTCATTTTCATCAAATAAACAAAATAAAACCCAGAATAAATCATTAAAGACAAGAAATGAGCATAAAAGATACCTCAGCGCAAGTGTTAATGTTAGTAAAAGAGCCCAAATTTCAAAAAATATTGCGAAAAACAACAATCTTCCATTATAGAGTGAATGTTTGAGGTGTATAGAAGGCATTTATTTCATTTTTAGAAATTTTAATTTTTCACATTTTTCCATGAAAAGTGCCAATACCCCCCCTTTGGGTTCTTGGTGAAATTCTCACTCGGCACAAATCAAACAAAAATGTTTCCATGGTGTGTATTGTTGTTCATTTTCATCAAATAAACAAAATAAAACCCAGAATAAATCATTAAAGACAGGAAATGAGCATAAAAGATACCTCAGCGCAAGTGTTAATGTTAGTAAAAGAGCCCAAATTTCTAAAAATATTGCGAAAAACAACAATCTTCCATTAAAGAGTGAATGTTTGAGGTGTATACAAGGCATTTATTTCATTTTTAGAAATTTTAATTTTTCACATTTCTCCATGAAAAGTGCCAATACCCCCCCCTTTGGGTTCTAGGTGAAATTCTCACTCGGCACAAATCAAACAAAAATGTTTCCATCGTGTGTATTGTTGTTCATTTTCATCAAATAAACAAAATTAAACCCAGAATAAATCATTAAAGACAGGAAATGAGCATAAAAGATGCCTCGCCGCAAGTGTTAATGTTAGTCAAAGAGCCCAAATTTCAAAAAATATTGCGAAAAACCACAATCTTCCATTATAGAGTGAATGTTTGAGGTGTATAGAAGGCATTTATTTCATTTTTAGAAATTTTAATTTTTCACATTTTTCCATGAAAAGTGCCAATACCACCCCCCTTTGGGTTCTACACGAAAATCAACCTCGACACAAATCAAACAAAAATGTTTCCATGGTGTGTATTGTTGTTCATTTTCATCAAATAAACAAAATAAAACCCAGAATAAATCATTAAAGACAAGAAATGAGCATAAAAGATACCTCAGCGCAAGTGTTAATGTTAGTAAAAGAGCCCAAATTTCAAAAAATATTGCGAAAAACAACAATCTTCCATTATAGAGTGAATGTTTGAGGTGTATAGAAGGCATTTATTTCATTTTTAGAAATTTTAATTTTTCACATTTCTCCATGAAAAGTGCCAATACCCCCCCTTTGGGTTCTAGGTGAAATTCTCACTCGACACAAATCAAACAAAAATGTTTCCATGGTGTGTATTGTTGTTCATTTTCATCAAATAAACAAAATTAAACCCAGAATAAATCATTTAAGACAGGAAATGAGCATAAAAGATACCTCAGCACAAGTGTTAATGTTAGTAAAAGAGCCCAAATTTCAAAAAATATTGCGAAAAACAATAATCTTCCATTATAGAGGAAATGTTTGAGGTGTATAGAAGGCATTTATTTCATTTTTAGAAATTTTAATTTTTCACATTTTTCCATGAAAAGTGCCAATACCCCCCCCTTTGGGTTCTTGGTGAAATTCTCACTCGGCACAAATCAAACAAAAATGTTTCCATGGTGTGTATTGTTGTTCATTTTCATCAAATAAACAAAATAAAACCCAGAATAAATCATTAAAGACAGGAAATGAGCATAAAAGATAACTCAGCGCAAGTGTTAATGTTAGTAAAAGAGCCCAAATTTCTAAAAAATTTTCGAAAAACAACAATCTTCCATTATAGAGTGAATGTTTGAGGTGTATAGAAGGCATTTATTTCATTTTTAGAAATTTTAATTTTTCACATTTTTCCATGAAAAGTGCCAATACCCCCCCCTTAGGGTTCTAGGTGAAATTCTCACTCGACACAAATCAAACAAAAATGTTTCCATGGTGTGTCTTGTTGTTCATTTTCATCAAATAAACAAAATAAAACCCAGAATATATCATTAAAGACAAGAAATGAGCATAAAAGATGCCTCAGCGCAAGTGTTAATGTTAGTAAAAGAGCCCAAATTTCTAAAAATATTGCGAAAAACAACAATCTTCCATTATAGAGTGAATGTTTGAGGTGTGTACAAGGCATTTATTTCATTTTTAGAAATTTTAATTTTTCACATTTCTCCATGAAAAGTGCCAATCCCCCCCTTTGGGTTCTAGGTGAAATTCTCACTCGACTCAAATCAAGCAAAATGTTTCCATGGTGTGTATTGTTGGTCATTTTCATCAAATAAACAAAATAAAACCCAGAATAAATCATTAAAGACAAGAAATGAGCATAAAAGATGCCTCAGCACAAGTGGTAATGTTAGTAAAAGAGCCCAAATTTCAAAAAATATTGCGAAAAACAACAATCTTCCATTATAGAGTGAATGTTTGAGGTGTATAGAAGGTATTTATTTCATTTTTAGAAATTTTAATTTTTCACATTTTTCCGTGAAAAGTGCCAATACCCCCCCCTTAGGGTTCTAGGTGAAAATCTCACTCGACACAAATCAAACAAAAATGTTTCCATGGTGTGTATTGTTGTTCGTTTTCATCAAATAAACAAAATAAAACCCAGAATAAATCATTAAAGACAAGAAATGAGCTTAAAAGATGCCTCAGCGAAGGTGTTAATGTTAGTAAAAGAGCCCAAATTTCTAAAAATATTGCGAAAAACAACAATCTTCCATTATAGAGTGAATGTTTGAGGTGTATAGAAGGCATTTATTTCATTTTTAGAAATTTTAATTTTTCACATTTTTCCATGAAAAGTGCCAATACCCCCCCCTTTGGGTTCTACACGAAAATCACACTCGACACAAATCAAACAAAAATGTTTCCATGGTGTGTCTTGTTGTTCATTTTCATCAAATAAATAAAATAAAACCCAGAATAAATCATTGAAGACAAGAAATGAGCATAAAAGATTCCTCAGCGCAAGTGTTAATGTTAGTAAAAGAGCCCAAATTTCAAAAAATATTGCGAAAAACAACAATCTTCCTTTATAGAGTAAATGTTTGAGGTGTATAGAAGGCATTTATTTCATTTTTAGAAATTTTAATTTTTCACATTTTTCCATGAAAAGTGCCAAAACCCCCTCCTTTGGGTTCTTGGTGAAATTCTCACTAGTCACAAATCAAACAAAAATGTTTCCATGGTGTGTCTTGTTGTTCATTTTCATCAAATAAACAAAATTAAACCCAGAATAAATCATTAAAGACAAGAAATGAACTTTAAAGATGCCGCAGCGCAAGTGTTAATGTTAGTAAAAGAGCCCAAATTTCAAAAAATATTGCGAATAACAACAATCTTCCATTATACAGTAAATGTTTGAGGTGTATAGAAGGCATTTATTTCATTTTTAGAAATTTTAATTTTTCACATTTTTCCTTGAAAAGTGCCAATACCCCCCCCTTTGGGTTCTAGGTGAAATTCTCATTTGGCACAAATCAAACAAAAATGTTTCCATGGTGTGTATTGTTGTTCATTTTCATCAAATAAACAAAATAAAACCCAGAATATATCATTAAAGACAAGAAATGAGCATAAAAGATGCCTCAGCGGAAGTGTTAATGTTAGTAAAAGAGCCCAAATTTCGAAAAATATTGCGAAAAACAACAATCTTCCATTATAGAGTGAATGTTTGAGGTGTATAGAAGGCATTTATTTCATTTTTAGAAATTTTAATTTTTCACATTTTTCCATGAAAAGTGCCAATACCCCCCCCTTTGGGTTCTACACGAAAATCACCCTCGACACAAATCAAACAAAAATGTTTCCATGGTGTGTCTTGTTGTTCATTTTCATCAAATAAACAAAATAAAACCAAGAATAAATCATTAAAAACAAGAAATGAGCATAAAAGATACCTCAGCGCAAGTGTTAATGTTAGTAAAAGAGCCCAAATTTCAAAAAATATTGCGAAAAACAACAATCTTCCATTAAAGAGTGAATGTTTGAGGTGTATAGAAGGCATTTATTTCATTTTTAGAAATTTTAATTTTTCACATTTCTCCATAAAAAGTGCCAATACCCCCCCTTAGGGTTCTAGGTGAAATTCTCACTCGACACAAATCAAACAAAAATGTTTCCATGGTGTGTCTTGTTGTTCATTTTCATCAAATAACCAAAATTAAACCCAGAATAAATCATTAAAGACAAGAAATGAACTTAAAAGATGCCTAAGCGCAAGTGTTAATGTTAGTAAAAGAGCCCAAATTTCAAAAAATATTGCGAAAAACAACAATCTTCCATTATACAGTAAATGTTTGAGGTGTATAGAAGGCATTTATTTTATTTTTAGAAATTTTAATTTTTCACATTTTTCCATGAAAAGTGCCAATACCCCCCCTTTGGGTTCTAGGTGAAAATCTCACTCGACACAAATCAAACAAATATGTTTCCATGGTGTGTATTGTTGTTCATTTTCATCAAATAAACAAAATAAAACCCAGAGTTAATCATTAAAGCAGGAAATGAGCATAAAAGATGCCTAAGCGCAAGTGTTAATGTTAGTAAAAGAGCCCAAATTTCAAAAAATATTGCGAAAAACAACAATCTTCCATTATAGAGTGAATGTTTGAGGTGTATAGAAGGCATTTATTTCATTTTTAGAAATTTTAATTTTTCACATTTTTCCATGAAAAGTGCAAATACCCCCCCCCCTTAGGGTTCTAGGTGAAATTCTCACTCGACACAAATCAAACAAAAATGTTTCCATGGTGTGTCTTGTTGTTCATTTTCATCATATAAACAAAATAAAACCCAGATATTATCATTAAAGACAAGAAATGAGCATAAAAGATGCCTCAGCGCAAGTGTTAATGTTAGTAAAAGAGCCCAAATTTCTAAAAATATTGCGAAAAACAACAATCTTCCATTATAGAGTGAATGTTTGAGGTGTTTAGAAGGCATTTATTTCATTTTTAGAAATTTTAATTTTTCACATTTCTCCATGAAAAGTGCCAATACCCCCCCCTTTGGGTTCTAGGTGAAATTCTCACTCGACTCAAATCAAACAAAATGTTTCCATGGTGTGTATTCTTGGTCATTTTCATCAAATAAACAAAATAAAACCCAGAATAAATCATTAAAGACAAGAAATGAGCATAAAAGATGCCTCAGCGCAAGTGTAAATGTTAGAAAAAGAGCCCAAATTTCAAAAAATATTGCGAAAAACAACAATCATCCATTAAACAGTAAATGTTTGAGGTGTATAGAAGGCATTTATTTCATTTTTAGAAATTTTAATTTTTCACATTTTTCCATGAAAAGTGCCAATACCCCCCCCTTTGGGTTCTTGGTGAAATTCTCACTCGGCACAAATCAAACAAAAATGTTTCCATGGTGTGTATTGTTGTTCATTTTCATCAAATAAACAAAATAAAACCCAGAATAAATCATTAAAGACAGGAAATGAGCATAAAAGATACCTCAGCGCAAGTGTTAATGTTAGTAAAAGAGCCCAAATTTCAAAAAATATTGCGAAAAACAACAATCTTCCATTATAGAGTGAATGTTTGAGGTGTATAGAAGGCATTTATTTCATTTTTAGAAATTTTAATTTTTCACATTTTTCCATGAAAAGCGCCAATACCCCCCCCTTAGGGTTCTAGGTGAAATTCTCACTCGACACAAATCAAACAAAAATGTTTCCATGGTGTGTCTTGTTGTTCATTTTCATCATATAAACAAAATAAAACCCAGATATTATCATTAAAGACAAGAAATGAGCATAAAAGATGCCTCAGCGCAAGTGTTAATGTTAGTAAGAGCCCAAATTTCTAAAAATATTGCGAAAAAAAACAATCTTCCATTATAGAGTGAATGTTTGAGGTGTACACAAGGCATTTATTTCATTTTTAGAAATTTTAATTTTTCACATTTCTCCATGAAAAGTGCCAATACCCCCCCCTTTGGGTTCTAGGTGAAATTCTCACTCGACTCAAATCAAACAAAATGTTTCCATGGTGTGTATTGTTGGTCATTTTCATCAAATAAACAAAATAAAACCCAGAATAAATCATTAAAGACAAGAAATGAGCATAAAAGATGCCTCAGCGCAAGTGTTAATGTTAGAAAAAGAGCCCAAATTTAAAAAAATATTGGGAAAAACAACAATCTTCCATTATAGAGGAAATGTTTGAGGTGTATAGAAGGCATTTATTTCATTTTTAGAAATTTTAATTTTTCACATTTTTCCATGAAAAGTGCCAATACCCCCCCCTTAGGGTTCTAGGTGAAATTCTCACTCGACACAAATCAAACAAAAATGTTTCCATGGTGTGTCTTGTTGTTCATTTTCATCAAATAACCAAAATTAAACCCAGAATAAATCATTAAAGACAAGAAATGAACTTAAACGATGCCTCAGCGCAAGTGTTAATGTTAGTAAAAGAGCCAAAATTTCAAAAAATATTGCGAAAAACAACAATCTTCCATTATACAGTAAATGTTTGAGGTGTATAGAAGGCATTTATTTTATTTTTAGAAATTTTAATTTTTCACATTTTTCCATGAAAAGTGCCAATACCCCCCCTTTGGGTTCTAGGTGAAAATCTCACTCGACACAAATCAAACAAAAATGTTTCCATGGTGTGTATTGTTGTTCATTTTCATCAAATAAACAAAATAAAACCCAGAGTTAATCATTAAAGCAGGAAATGAGCATAAAAGATGCCTAAGCGCAAGTGTTAATGTTAGTAAAAGAGCCCAAATTTCAAAAAATATTGCGAAAAACAACAATCTTCCATTATAGAGTGAATGTTTGAGGTGTATACAAGGCATTTATTTCATTTTTAGAAATTTTAATTTTTCACATTTTTCCATGAAAAAAGCAAATACCCCCCCCCCTTAGGGTTCTAGGTGAAAATCTCACTCGACACAAATCAAACAAAAATGTTTCCATGGTGTGTCTTGTTGTTCATTTTCATCAAATAACCAAAATTAAACCCACAATAAATCATTAAAGACAAGAAATGAACTTAAAAGATGCCTCAGCGCAAGTGTTAATGTTAGTAAAAGAGCCCAAATTTCAAAAAATATTGCGAAAAACAATAATCTTCCATTATAGAGTGAATGTTTGAGGTGTATAGAAGGCATTTATTTCATTTTTAGAAATTTTAATTTTTCACATTTTTCCATGAAAAGTGCCAATACCCCCCCCTTTGGGTTCTTGGTGAAATTCTCACTCGGCACAAATCAAACAAAAATGTTTCCATGGTGTGTATTGTTGTTCATTTTCATCAAATAAACAAAATTAAACCCAGAATAAATCATTAAAGACAGGAAATGAGCATAAAAGATACCTCAGCGCAAGTGTTAATGTTAGTAAAAGAGCCCAAATTTCAAAAAATATTGCGAAAAACAACAATCTTCCATTATAGAGTGAATGTTTGAGGTGTATAGAAGGCATTTATTTCATTTTTAGAAATTTTAATTTTTCACATTTTTCCATGAAAAGTGCCAATACCCCCCCCCCCTTAGGGTTCTAGGTGAAATTCTCACTCGACACAAATCAAACAAAAATGTTTCCATGGTGTGTCTTGTTGTTCATTTTCATCATATAAACAAAATAAAACCCAGATATTATCATTAAAGACAAGAAATGAGCATAAAAGATGCCTCAGCGCAAGTGTTAATGTTAGTAAAAGAGCCCAAATTTCTAAAAATATTGCGAAAAACAACAATCTTCCATTATAGAGTGAATGTTTGAGGTGTTTAGAAGGCATTTATTTCATTTTTAGAAATTTTAATTTTTCACATTTCTCCATGAAAAGTGCCAATACCCCCCCCTTTGGGTTCTAGGTGAAATTCTCACTCGACTCAAATCAAACAAAATGTTTCCATGGTGTGTATTCTTGGTCATTTTCATCAAATAAACAAAATAAAACCCAGAATAAATCATTAAAGACAAGAAATGAGCATAAAAGATGCCTCAGCGCAAGTGTAAATGTTAGAAAAAGAGCCCAAATTTCAAAAAATATTGCGAAAAACAACAATCTTCCATTAAACAGTAAATGTTTGAGGTGTATAGAAGGCATTTATTTCATTTTTAGAAATTTTAATTTTTCACATTTTTCCATGAAAAGTGCCAATACCCCCCCCTTTGGGTTCTTGGTGAAATTCTCACTCGGCACAAATCAAACAAAAATGTTTCCATGGTGTGTATTGTTGTTCATTTTCATCAAATAAACAAAATAAAACCCAGAATAAATCATTAAAGACAGGAAATGAGCATAAAAGATACCTCAGCGCAAGTGTTAATGTTAGTAAAAGAGCCCAAATTTCAAAAAATATTGCGAAAAACAACAATCTTCCATTATAGAGTGAATGTTTGAGGTGTATAGAAGGCATTTATTTCATTTTTAGAAATTTTAATTTTTCACATTTTTCCATGAAAAGCGCCAATACCCCCCCCTTAGGGTTCTAGGTGAAATTCTCACTCGACACAAATCAAACAAAAATGTTTCCATGGTGTGTCTTGTTGTTCATTTTCATCATATAAACAAAATAAAACCCAGATATTATCATTAAAGACAAGAAATGAGCATAAAAGATGCCTCAGCGCAAGTGTTAATGTTAGTAAGAGCCCAAATTTCTAAAAATATTGCGAAAAAAAACAATCTTCCATTATAGAGTGAATGTTTGAGGTGTACACAAGGCATTTATTTCATTTTTAGAAATTTTAATTTTTCACATTTCTCCATGAAAAGTGCCAATACCCCCCCCTTTGGGTTCTAGGTGAAATTCTCACTCGACTCAAATCAAACAAAATGTTTCCATGGTGTGTATTGTTGGTCATTTTCATCAAATAAACAAAATAAAACCCAGAATAAATCATTAAAGACAAGAAATGAGCATAAAAGATGCCTCAGCGCAAGTGTTAATGTTAGAAAAAGAGCCCAAATTTAAAAAAATATTGGGAAAAACAACAATCTTCCATTATAGAGGAAATGTTTGAGGTGTATAGAAGGCATTTATTTCATTTTTAGAAATTTTAATTTTTCACATTTTTCCATGAAAAGTGCCAATACCCCCCCCTTAGGGTTCTAGGTGAAATTCTCACTCGACACAAATCAAACAAAAATGTTTCCATGGTGTGTATTGTTGTTCATTTTCATCAAATAACCAAAATTAAACCCAGAATAAATCATTAAAGACAAGAAATGAACTTAAAAGATGCCTCAGCGCAAGTGTTAATGTTAGTAAAAGAGCCCAAATTTCAAAAAATATTGCGAAAAACAACAATCTTCCATTATACAGTAAATGTTTGAGGTGTATAGAAGGCATTTATTTCATTTTTAGAAATTTTAATTTTTAACATTTTTCCTTGAAAAGTGCCAAAACCCCCCCCCCCTTTGGGTTCTAGGTGAAATTCTCACTCGGCACAAATCAAACAAAAATGTTTCCATCGTGTGTATTGTTGTTCATTTTCATCAAATAAACAAAATTAAACCCAGAATAAATCATTAAAGACAGGAAATGAGCATAAAAGATGCCTAAGCGCAAGTGTTAATGTTAGTAAAAGAGCCCAAATTTCAACAAATATTGCGAAAAACAACAATCTTCCATTATAGAGTGAATGTTTGAGGTGTATACAAGGCATTTATTTCATTTTTAAAAATTTTAATTTTTCACATTTTTCCATGAAAAGTGCCCCCCCTTAGGGTTCTACACGAAAATCAACCTCGACACAAATCAAACAAAAATGTTTCCATGGTGTGTATTGTTGTTCATTTTCATCAAATAAACAAAATAAAACCCAGAATAAATCATTAAAGACAAGAAATGAGCATAAAAGATGCCTCAGCGCAAGTGTTAATGTTAGTAAAAGAGCCCAAATTTCAAAAAATATTGCGAAAAACAACAATCTTCCATTATACAGTAAATGTTTGAGGTGTATACAAGGCATTTATTTTATTTTTAGAAATTTTAATTTTTCACATTTTTCCATGAAAAGTGCCAATACCCCCCCTTTGGGTTCTAGGTGAAAATCTCACTCGACACAAATCAAACAAAAATGTTTCCATGGTGTGTATTGTTGTTCATTTTCATCAAATAAACAAAATAAAACCCAGAGTTAATCATTAAAGCAGGAAATGAGCATAAAAGATGCCTAAGCGCAAGTGTTAATGTTAGTAAAAGAGCCCAAATTTCAAAAAATATTGCGAAAAACAACAATCTTCCATTATAGAGTGAATGTTTGAGGTGTATACAAGGCATTTATTTCATTTTTAGAAATTTTAATTTTTCACATTTTTCCATGAAAAGTGCAAATACCCCCCCCCTTAGGGTTCTAGGTGAAATTCTCACTCGACACAAATCAAACAAAAATGTTTCCATGGTGTGTCTTGTTGTTCATTTTCATCAAATAACCAAAATTAAACCCACAATAAATCATTAAAGACAAGAAATGAACTTAAAAGATGCCTCAGCGCAAGTGTTAATGTTAGTAAAAGAGCCCAAATTTCAAAAAATATTGCGAAAAACAATAATCTTCCATTATAGAGTGAATGTTTGAGGTGTATAGAAGGCATTTATTTCATTTTTAGAAATTTTAATTTTTCACATTATTCCATGAAAAGTGCCAATACCCCCCCCTTTGGGTTCTTGGTGAAATTCTCACTCGGCACAAATCAAACAAAAATGTTTCCATGGTGTGTATTGTTGTTCATTTTCATCAAATAAACAAAATAAAACCCAGAATAAATCATTAAAGACAGGAAATGAGCATAAAAGATACCTCAGCGCAAGTGTTAATGTTAGTAAAAGAGCCCAAATTTCAAAAAATATTGCGAAAAACAACAATCTTCCATTATAGAGTGAATGTTTGAGGTGTATAGAAGGCATTTATTTCATTTTTAGAAATTTTAATTTTTCACATTTTTCCATGAAAAGTGCCAATACCCCCCCCTTAAGGTTCTAGGTGAAATTCTCACTCGACACAAATCAAACAAAAATGTTTCCATGGTGTGTCTTGTTGTTCATTTTCATCAAATAACCAAAATTAAACCCAGAATAAATCATTAAAGACAAGAAATGAACTTAAAAGATGCCTCAGCGCAAGTGTTAATGTTAGTAAAAGAGCCCAAATTTCAAAAAATATTGCGAAAAACAATAATCTTCCATTATAGAGTGAATGTTTGAGGTGTATAGAAGGCATTTATTTCATTTTTAGAAATTTTAATTTTTCACATTTTTCCATGAAAAGTGCCAATACCCCCCCCTTTGGGTTCTTGGTGAAATTCTCACTCGGCACAAATCAAACAAAAATGTTTCCATGGTGTGTATTGTTGTTCATTTTCATCAAATAAACAAAATAAAACCCAGAATAAATCATTAAAGACAGGAAATGAGCATAAAAGATACCTCAGCGCAAGTGTTAATGTTAGTAAAAGAGCCCAAATTTCAAAAAATATTGCGAAGAACAACAATCTTCCATTATAGAGTGAATGTTTGAGGTGTATAGAAGGCATTTATTTCATTTTTAGAAATTTTAATTTTTCACATTTTTCCATGAAAAGCGCCAATACCCCTCCCTTAGGGTTCTAGGTGAAATTCTCACTCGACACAAATCAAACAAAAATGTTTCCATGGTGTGTCTTGTTGTTCATTTTCATCATATAAACAAAATAAAACCCAGATATTATCATTAAAGACAAGAAATGAGCATTAAAGATGCCTCAGCGCAAGTGTTAATGTTAGTAAGAGCCCAAATTTCTAAAAATATTGCGAAAAAAAACAATCTTCCATTATAGAGTGAATGTTTGAGGTGTACACAAGGCATTTATTTCATTTTTAGAAATTTTAATTTTTCACATTTCTCCATGAAAAGTGCCAATACCCCCCCCTTTGGGTTCTAGGTGAAATTCTCACTCGACTCAAATCAAACAAAATGTTTCCATGGTGTGTATTGTTGGTCATTTTCATCAAATAAACAAAATAAAACCCAGAATAAATCATTAAAGACAAGAAATGAGCATAAAAGATGCCTCAGCGCAAGTGTTAATGTTAGAAAAAGAGCCCAAATTTAAAAAAATATTGGGAAAAACAACAATCTTCCATTATACAGTAAATGTTTGAGGTGTATAGAAGGCATTTATTTCATTTTTAGAAATTTTAATTTTTCACATTTTTCCATGAAAAGTGCCAATACCCCCCCCTTTGGGTTCTAGGTGAAAATCTCACTCGACACAAATCAAACAAAAATGTTTCCATGGTGTGTATTGTTGTTCATTTTCATCAAATAAACAAAATAAAACCCAGAGTTAATCATTAAAGCAGGAAATGAGCATAAAAGATGCCTAAGCGCAAGTGTTAATGTTAGTAAAAGAGCCCAAATTTCAACAAATATTGCGAAAAACAACAATCTTCCATTATAGAGTGAATGTTTGAGGTGTATACAAGGCATTTATTTCATTTTTAAAAATTTTAATTTTTCACATTTTTCCATGAAAAGTGCCCCCCCTTAGGGTTCTACACAAAAATCAACCTCGACACAAATCAAACAAAAATGTTTCCATGGTGTGTATTGTTGTTCATTTTCATCAAATAAACAAAATAAAACCCAGAATAAATCATTAAAGACAAGAAATGAGCATAAAAGATACCTCAGCGCAAGTGTTAATGTTAGTAAAAGAGCCCAAATTTCAAAAAATATTGCGAAAAACAACAATCTTCCATTATAGAGTGAATGTTTGAGGTGTATAGAAGGCATTTATTTCATTTTTAGAAATTTTAATTTTTCACATTTTTCCATGAAAAGTGCCAATACCCCCCCCTTTGGGTTCTTGGTGAAATTCTCACTCGGCACAAATCAAACAAAAATGTTTCCATGGTGTGTATTGTTGTTCATTTTCATCAAATAAACAAAATAAAACCCAGAATAAATCATTAAAGACAGGAAATGAGCATAAAAGATACCTCAGCGCAAGTGTTAATGTTAGTAAAAGAGCCCAAATTTCTAAAAATATTGCGAAAAACAACAATCTTCCATTAAAGAGTGAATGTTTGAGGTGTATACAAGGCATTTATTTCATTTTTAGAAATTTTAATTTTTCACATTTCTCCATGAAAAGTGCCAATACCCCCCCCTTTGGGTTCTAGGTGAAATTCTCACTCGACTCAAATCAAACAAAATGTTTCAATGGTGTGTATTGTTGTTCATTTTCATCAAATAAACAAAATAAAACCCAGAATAAATCATTAAAGACAAGAAATGAGCATAAAAGATGCCTCAGCGCAAGTGTTAATGTTAGAAAAAGAGCCCAAATTTAAAAAAATATTGCGAAAAACAACAATCTTCCATTAAAGAGTGAATGTTTGAGGTGTATACAAGGCATTTATTTCATTTTTAGAAATTTTAATTTTTCACATTTTTCCATGAAAAGTGCCAAAACCCCCCCCCTTTGGGTTCTAGGTGAAATTCTCACTCGGCACAAATCAAACAAAAATGTTTCCATCGTGTGTATTGTTGTTCATTTTCATCAAATAAACAAAATTAAACCCAGAATAAATCATTAAAGACAGGAAATGAGCATAAAAGATGCCTCGCCGCAAGTGTTAATGTTAGTCAAAGAGCCCAAATTTCAAAAAATATTGCGAAAAACCACAATCTTCCATTATAGAGTGAATGTTTGAGGTGTATAGAAGGCATTTATTTCATTTTTAGAAATTTTAATTTTTCACATTTTTCCATGAAAAGTGCCAATACCACCCCCCTTTGGGTTCTACACGAAAATCAACCTCGACACAAATCAAACAAAAATGTTTCCATGGTGTGTATTGTTGTTCATTTTCATCAAATAAACAAAATAAAACCCAGAATAAATCATTAAAGACAAGAAATGAGCATAAAAGATACCTCAGCGCAAGTGTTAATGTTAGTAAAAGAGCCCAAATTTCAAAAAATATTGCGAAAAACAACAATCTTCCATTATAGAGTGAATGTTTGAGGTGTATAGAAGGCATTTATTTCATTTTTAGAAATTTTAATTTTTCACATTTTTCCATGAAAAGTGCCAATACCCCCCCCTTTGGGTTCTTGGTGAAATTCTCACTCGGCACAAATCAAACAAAAATGTTTCCATGGTGTGTATTGTTGTTCATTTTCATCAAATAAACAAAATAAAACCCAGAATAAATCATTAAAGACAGGAAATGAGCATAAAAGATACCTCAGCGCAAGTGTTAATGTTAGTAAAAGAGCCCAAATTTCAAAAAATATTGCGAAAAAAACAATCTTCCATTATAGAGTGAATGTTTGAGGTGTATAGAAGGCATTTATTCATTTTTAGAAATTTTAATTTTTCACATTTTTCCATGAAAAGCGCCAGTACCCCCCCCCTTAGGGTTCTAGGTGAAATTCTCACTCGACACAAATCAAACAAAAATGTTTCCATGGTGTGTCTTGTTGTTCATTTTCATCATATAAACAAAATAAAACCCAGATATTATCATTAAAGACAAGAAATGAGCATAAAAGATGCCTCAGCGCAAGTGTTAATGTTAGTAAGAGCCCAAATTTCTAAAAATATTGCGAAAAAAAAACAATCTTCCATTATAGAGTGAATGTTTGAGGTGTACACAAGGCATTTATTTCATTTTTAGAAATTTTAATTTTTCACATTTCTCCATGAAAAGTGCCAATACCCCCCCCTTTGGGTTCTAGGTGAAATTCTCACTCGACTCAAATCAAACAAAATGTTTCCATGGTGTGTATTGTTGGTCATTTTCATCAAATAAACAAAATAAAACCCAGAATAAATCATTAAAGACAAGAAATGAGCATAAAAGATGCCTCAGCGCAAGTGTTAATGTTAGAAAAAGAGCCCAAATTTAAAAAAATATTGGGAAAAACAACAATCTTCCATTATAGAGGAAATGTTTGAGGTGTATACAAGGCATTTATTTCATTTTTAGAAATTTTAATTTTTCACATTTTTCCATGAAAAGTGCCAATACCCCCCCCTTTGGGTTCTTGGTGAAATTCTCACTCGGCACAAATCAAACAAAAATGTTTCCATGGTGTGTCTTGTTGTTCATTTTCATCAAATAAACAAAATTAAACCCAGAATAAATCATTAAAGACAAGAAATGAACTTAAAAGATGCCTCAGCGCAAGTGTTAAAGTTAGTAAAAGAGCCCAAATTTCAAAAAATATTGCGAAAAACAATAATCTTCCATTATAGAGTGAATGTTTGAGGTGTATAGAAGGCATTTATTTCATTTTTAGAAATTTTAATTTTTCACATTTTTCCATGAAAAGTGCCAATACCCCCCCTTTGGGTTCTAGGTGAAAATCTCACTCGACACAAATCAAACAAAAATGTTTCCATGGTGTGTATTGTTGTTCATTTTCATCAAATAAACAAAATAAAACCCAGAGTTAATCATTAAAGCAGGAAATGAGCATAAAAGATACCTCAGCGCAAGTGTTAATGTTAGTAAAAGAGCCCAAATTTCAAAAAATATTGCGAAAAACAACAATCTTCCATTATAGAGTGAATGTTTGAGGTGTATAGAAGGCATTTATTTCATTTTTAGAAATTTTAATTTTTCACATTTTTCCATGAAAAGTGCCAATACCCCCCCCTTTGGGTTCTTGGTGAAATTCTCACTCGGCACAAATCAAACAAAAATGTTTCCATGGTGTGTATTGTTGTTCATTTTCATCAAATAAACAAAATAAAACCCAGAATAAATCATTAAAGACAGGAAATGAGCATAAAAGATACCTCAGCGCAAGTGTTAATGTTAGTAAAAGAGCCCAAATTTCTAAAAATATTGCGAAAAACAACAATCTTCCATTAAAGAGTGAATGTTTGAGGTGTATACAAGGCATTTATTTCATTTTTAGAAATTTTAATTTTTCACATTTCTCCATGAAAAGTGCCAAAACCCCCCCCCCCTTTGGGTTCTAGGTGAAATTCTCACTCGGCACAAATCAAACAAAAATGTTTCCATCGTGTGTATTGTTGTTCATTTTCATCAAATAAACAAAATTAAACCCAGAATAAATCATTAAAGCAGGAAATGAGCATAAAAGATGCCTAAGCGCAAGTGTTAATGTTAGTAAAAGAGCCCAAATTTCAACAAATATTGCGAAAAACAACAATCTTCCATTATAGAGTGAATGTTTGAGGTGTATACAAGGCATTTATTTCATTTTTAAAAATTTTAATTTTTCACATTTTTCCATGAAAAGTGCCCCCCCTTAGGGTTCTACACGAAAATCAACCTCGACACAAATCAAACAAAAATGTTTCCATGGTGTGTATTGTTGTTCATTTTCATCAAATAAACAAAATAAAACCCAGAATAAATCATTAAAGACAAGAAATGAGCATAAAAGATACCTCAGCGCAAGTGTTAATGTTAGTAAAAGAGCCCAAATTTCAAAAAATATTGCGAAAAACAACAATCTTCCATTATAGAGTGAATGTTTGAGGTGTACACAAGGCATTTATTTCATTTTTAGAAATTTTAATTTTTCACATTTCTCCATGAAAAGTGCCAATACCCCCCCTTTGGGTTCTAGGTGAAATTCTCACTCGACTCAAATCAAACAAAATGTTTCCATGGTGTGTATTGTTGGTCATTTTCATCAAATAAAGAAAATAAAACCCAGAATAAATCATTAATGACAAGAAATGAGCATAAAAGATGCCTCAGCGCAAGTGTTAATGTTAGAAAAAGAGCCCAAATTTAAAAAAATATTGCGAACAACAACAATCTTCCATTATAGAGGAAATGTTTGAGGTGTATAGAAGGCATTTATTTCATTTTTAGAAATTTTAATTTTTCACATTTTTCCATGAAAAGTGCCAATACCCCCCCCCCTTAGGGTTCTAGGTGAAATTCTCACTCGACACAAATCAAACAAAAATGTTTCCATGGTGTGTCTTGTTGTTCATTTTCATCAAATAACCAAAATTAAACCCAGAATAAATCATTAAAGACAAGAAATGAACTTAAAAGATGCCTCAGCGCAAGTGTTAATGTTAGTAAAAGAGCCCAAATTTCAAAAAATATTGCGAAAAACAACAATCTTCCATTATACAGTAAATGTTTGAGGTGTATAGAAGGCATTTATTTTATTTTTAGAAATTTTAATTTTTCACATTTTTCCATGAAAAGTGCCAATACCCCCCCTTTGGGTTCTAGGTGAAAATCTCACTCGACACAAATCAAACAAAAATGTTTCCATGGTGTGTATTGTTGTTCATTTTCATCAAATAAACAAAATAAAACCCAGAGTTAATCATTAAAGCAGGAAATGAGCATAAAAGATGCCTAAGCGCAAGTGTTAATGTTAGTAAAAGAGCCCAAATTTCAAAAAATATTGCGAAAAACAATAATCTTCCATTATAGAGTGAATGTTTGAGGTGTATAGAAGGCATTTATTTCATTTTTAGAAATTTTAATTTTTCACATTTTTCCATGAAAAGTGCCAATACCCCCCCCTTTGGGTTCTTGGTGAAATTCTCACTCGGCACAAATCAAACAAAAATGTTTCCATGGTGTGTATTGTTGTTCATTTTCATCAAATAAACAAAATAAAACCCAGAATAAATCATTAAAGACAGGAAATGAGCATAAAAGATACCTCAGCGCAAGTGTTAATGTTAGTAAAAGAGCCCAAATTTCAAAAAATATTGCGAAAAACAACAATCTTCCATTATAGAGTGAATGTTTGAGGTGTATAGAAGGCATTTATTTCATTTTTAGAAATTTTAATTTTTCACATTTTTCCATGAAAAGTGCCAATACCCCCCCCCTTAGGGTTCTAGGTGAAATTCTCACTCGACACAAATCAAACAAAAATGTTTCCATGGTGTGTCTTGTTGTTCATTTTCATCATATAAACAAAATAAAACCCAGATATTATCATTAAAGACAAGAAATGAGCATAAAAGATGCCTCAGAGCAAGTGTTAATGTTAGTAAAAGAGCCCAAATTTCTAAAAATATTGCGAAAAACAACAATCTTCCATTATAGAGTGAATGTTTGAGGTGTACACAAGGCATTTATTTCATTTTTAGAAATTTTAATTTTTCACATTTCTCCATGAAAAGTGCCAATACCCCCCCCTTTGGGTTCTAGGTGAAATTCTCACTCGACTCAAATCAAACAAAATGTTTCCATGGTGTGTATTCTTGGTCATTTTCATCAAATAAACAAAATAAAACCCAGAATAAATCATTAAAGACAAGAAATGAGCATAAAAGATGCCTCAGCGCAAGTGTAAATGTTAGAAAAAGAGCCCAAATTTCAAAAAATATTGCGAAAAACAACAATCTTCCATTAAACAGTAAATGTTTGAGGTGTATAGAAGGCATTTATTTCATTTTTAGAAATTTTAATTTTTTACATTTTTCCATGAAAAGTGCCAATACCCCCCCCTTTGGGTTCTAGGTGAAAATCTCACTCGACACAAATCAAACAAAAATGTTTCCATGGTGTGTATTGTTGTTCATTTTCATCAAATAAACAAAATAAAACCCAGAGTTAATCATTAAAGCAGGAAATGAGCATAAAAGATGCCTAAGCGCAAGTGTTTATGTTAGTAAAAGAGCCCAAATTTCAACAAATATTGCGAAAAACAACAATCTTCCATTATAGAGTGAATGTTTGAGGTGTATACAAGGCATTTATTTCATTTTTAGAAATTTTAATATTTTACATTTTTCCATGAAAAGTGCCAATACCCCCCCCTTTGGGTTCTTGGTGAAATTCTCACTCGGCACAAATCAAACAAAAATGTTTCCATGGTGTGTATTGTTGTTCATTTTCATCAAATAAACAAAATTAAACCCAGAATAAATCATTAAAGACAAGAAATGAACTTAAAAGATGCCTCAGCGCAAGTGTTAATGTTAGTAAAAGAGCCCAAATTTCTAAAAATATTGCGAAAAACAACAATCTTCCATTAAAGAGTGAATGTTTGAGGTGTATACAAGGCATTTATTTCATTTTTAGAAATTTTAATTTTTCACATTTCTCCATGAAAAGTGCCAAAACCCCCCCCCCTTTGGGTTCTAGGTGAAATTCTCACTCGGCACAAATCAAACAAAAATGTTTCCATCGTGTGTATTGTTGTTCATTTTCATCATATAAACAAAATAAAACCCAGATATTATCATTAAAGACAAGAAATGAGCATAAAAGATGCCTCAGCGCAAGTGTTAATGTTAGTAAGACCCCAAATTTCTAAAAATATTGCGAAAAAAAACAATCTTCCATTATAGAGTGAATGTTTGAGGTGTACACAAGGCATTTATTTCATTTTTAGAAATTTTAATTTTTCACATTTCTCCATGAAAAGTGCCAATACCCCCCCCTTTGGGTTCTAGGTGAAATTCTCACTCGACTCAAATCAAACAAAATGTTTCCATGGTGTGTATTGTTGGTCATTTTCATCAAATAAACAAAATAAAACCCAGAATAAATCATTAAAGACAAGAAATGAGCATAAAAGATGCCTCAGCGCAAGTGTTAATGTTAGAAAAAGAGCCCAAATTTAAAAAAATATTGGGAAAAACAACAATCTTCCATTATAGAGGAAATGTTTGAGGTGTATAGAAGGCATTTATTTCATTTTTAGAAATTTTAATTTTTCACATTTTTCCATGAAAAGTGCCAATACCCCCCCCTTAGGGTTCTAGGTGAAATTCTCACTCGACACAAATCAAACAAAAAGGTTTCCATGGTGTGTCTTGTTGTTCATTTTCATCAAATAACCAAAATTAAACCCAGAATAAATCATTAAAGACAAGAAATGAACTTAAACGATGCCTCAGCGCAAGTGTTAATGTTAGTAAAAGAGCCCAAATTTCAAAAAATATTGCGAAAAACAACAATCTTCCATTATACAGTAAATGTTTGAGGTGTATAGAAGGCATTTATTTCATTTTTAGAAATTTTAATTTTTCACATTTTTCCATGAAAAGTGCCAATACCCCCCCCTTTGGGTTCTAGGTGAAAATCTCACTCGACACAAATCAAACAAAAATGTTTCCATGGTGTGTATTGTTGTTCATTTTCATCAAATAAACAAAATAAAACCCAGAGTTAATCATTAAAGCAGGAAATGAGCATAAAAGATGCCTAAGCGCAAGTGTTAATGTTAGTAAAAGAGCCCAAATTTCAAAAAATATTGCGAAAAACAACAATCTTCCATTATAGAGTGAATGTTTGAGGTGTATACAAGGCATTTATTTCATTTTTAAAAATTTTAATTTTTCACATTTTTCCATGAAAAGTGCCCCCCCTTAGGGTTCTACACGAAAATCAACCTCGACACAAATCAAACAAAAATGTTTCCATGGTGTGTATTGTTGTTCATTTTCATCAAATAAACAAAATAAAACCCAGAATAAATCATTAAAGACAAGAAATGAGCATAAAAGATACCTCAGCGCAAGTGTTAATGTTAGTAAAAGAGCCCAAATTTCAAAAAATATTGCGAAAAACAACAATCTTCCATTATAGAGTGAATGTTTGAGGTGTATAGAAGGCATTTATTTCATTTTTAGAAATTTTAATTTTTCACATTTTTCCATGAAAAGTGCCAATACCCCCCCTTTGGGTTCTTGGTGAAATTCTCACTCGGCACAAATCAAACAAAAATGTTTCCATGGTGTGTATTGTTGTTCATTTTCATCAAATAAACAAAATAAAACCCAGAATAAATCATTAAAGACAGGAAATGAGCATAAAAGATACCTCAGCGCAAGTGTTAATGTTAGTAAAAGAGCCCAAATTTCTAAAAATATTGCGAAAAACAACAATCTTCCATTAAAGAGTGAATGTTTGAGGTGTATACAAGGCATTTATTTCATTTTTAGAAATTTTAATTTTTCACATTTCTCCATGAAAAGTGCCAATACCCCCCCCTTTGGGTTCTAGGTGAAATTCTCACTCGACTCAAATCAAACAAAATGTTTCCATGGTGTGTATTGTTGTTCATTTTCATCAAATAAACAAAATAAAACCCAGAATAAATCATTAAAGACAAGAAATGAGCATAAAAGATGCCTCAGCGCAAGTGTTAATGTTAGAAAAAGAGCCCAAATTTAAAAAAATATTGCGAAAAACAACAATCTTCCATTATAGAGGAAATGTTTGAGGTGTATAGAAGGCATTTATTTCATTTTTAGAAATTTTAATTTTTCACATTTTTCCATGAAAAGTGCCAATACCCCCCCCCCTTAGGGTTCTAGGTGAAATTCTCACTCGACACATATCAAACAAAAATGTTTCCATGGTGTGTCTTGTTGTTCATTTTCATCAAATAACCAAAATTAAACCCAGAATAAATCATTAAAGACAAGAAATGAACTTAAAAGATGCCTCAGCGCAAGTGTTAATGTTAGTAAAAGAGCCCAAATTTCAAAAAATATTGCGAAAAACAACAATCTTCCATTATACAGTAAATGTTTGAGGTGTATAGAAGGCATTTATTTCATTTTTAGAAATTTTAATTTTTCACATTTTTCCTTGAAAAGTGCCAAAAACCCCCCCCCTTTGGGTTCTAGGTGAAATTCTCACTCGGCACAAATCAAACAAAAATGTTTCCATCGTGTGTATTGTTTTTCATTTTCATCAAATAAACAAAATTAAACCCAGAATAAAATCATTAAAGACAGGAATGAGCATAAAAGATGCCTCGCCGCAAGTGTTAATGTTAGTCAAAGAGCCCAAATTTCAAAAAATATTGCGAAAAACCACAATCTTCCATTATAGAGTGAATGTTTGAGGTGTATAGAAGGCATTTATTTCATTTTTAGAAATTTTAATTTTTCACATTTTTCCATGAAAAGTGCCAATACCACCCCCCTTTGGGTTCTACAACGAAAATCAACCTCGACACAAATCAAACAAAAATGTTTCCATGGTGTGTATTGTTGTTCATTTTCATCAAATAAACAAAATAAAACCCAGAATAAATCATTAAAGACAAGAAATGAGCATAAAAGATACCTCAGCGCAAGTGTTAATGTTAGTAAAAGAGCCCAAATTTCAAAAAATATTGCGAAAAAACAACAATCTTCCATTATAGAGTGAATGTTTGAGGTGTATAGAAGGCATTTATTTCATTTTTAGAAATTTTAATTTTTCACATTTCTCCATGAACAGTGCCAATACCCCCCCCTTTGGGTTCTAGGTGAAATTCTCACTCGACACAAATCAAACAAAAATGTTTCCATGGTGTGTATTGTTGTTCATTTTCATCAAATAAACAAAATAAAACCCAGAATAAATCATTAAAGACAGGAAATGAGCATAAAAGATAACTCAGCGCAAGTGTTAATGTTAGTAAAAGAGCCCAAATTTCTAAAAAATTTTCGAAAAACAACAATCTTCCATTATAGAGTGAATGTTTGAGGTGTATAGAAGGCATTTATTTCATTTTTAGAAATTTTAATTTTTCACATTTTTCCATGAAAAGTGCCAATACCCCCCCCTTAGGGTTCTAGGTGAAATTCTCACTCGACACAAATCAAACAAAAATGTTTCCATGGTGTGTCTTGTTGTTCATTTTCATCAAATAAACAAAATAAAACCCAGAATATATCATTAAAGACAAGAAATGAGCATAAAAGATGCCTCAGCGCAAGTGTTAATGTTAGTAAAAGAGCCCAAATTTCTAAAAATATTGCGAAAAAAAACAATCTTCCATTATAGAGTGAATGTTTGAGGTGTGTATAAGGCATTTATTTCATTTTTAGAAATTTTAATTTTTCACATTTCTCCATGAAAAGTGCCAATCCCCCCCTTTGGGTTCTAGGTGAAATTCTCACTCGACTCAAATCAAACAAAATGTTTCCATGGTGTGTATTGTTGGTCATTTTCATCAAATAAACAAAATAAAACCCAGAATAAATCATTAAAGACAAGAAATGAGCATTAAAGATGCCTCAGCACAAGTGGTAATGTTAGTAAAAGAGCCCAAATTTCAAAAAATATTGCGAAAAACAACAATCTTCCATTATAGAGTGAATGTTTGAGGTGTATAGAAGGCATTTATTTAATTTTTAGAAATTTTAATTTTTCACATTTTTCCATGAAAAGTGCCAATACCCCCCCCTTTGGGTTCTACACGAAAATCACACTCGACACAAATCAAACAAAAATGTTTCCATGGTGTGTCTTGTTGTTCATTTTCATCAAATAAATAAAATAAAACCCAGAATAAATCATTGAAGACAAGAAATGAGCATAAAAGATTCCTCAGCGCAAGTGTTAATGTTAGTAAAAGAGCCCAAATTTCAAAAAATATTGCGAAAAACAACAATCTTCCTTTATAGAGTAAATGTTTGAGGTGTATAGAAGGCATTTATTTCATTTTTAGAAATTTTAATTTTTCACATTTTTCCATGAAAAGTGCCAATACCCCCCCCTATGGGTTCTTGGTGAAATTCTCACTCGTCACAAATCAAACAAAAATGTTTCCATGGTGTGTCTTGTTGTTCATTTTCATCAAATAAACAAAATTAAACCCAGAATAAATCATTAAAGACAAGAAATGAACTTTAAAGATGCCGCAGCGCAAGTGTTAATGTTAGTAAAAGAGCCCAAATTTCAAAAAATATTGCGAATAACAACAATCTTCCATTATAACAGTAAATGTTTGAGGTGTATAGAAGGCATTTATTTCATTTTTAGAAATTTTAATTTTTCACATTTTTCCTTGAAAAGTGCCAATACCCCCCCCTTTGGGTTCTAGGTGAAATTCTCATTTGGCACAAATCAAACAAAAATGTTTCCATGGTGTGTATTGTTGTTCATTTTCATCAAATAAACAAATAAAAACCCAGAATATATCATTAAAGACAAGAAATGAGCATAAAAGATGCCTCAGCGGAAGTGTTAATTGTTAGTAAAAGAGCCCAAATTTCGAAAAATATTGCGAAAAACAACAATCTTCCATTATAGAGTGAATGTTTGAGGTGTATAGAAGGCATTTATTTCATTTTTAGAAATTTTAATTTTTCACATTTTTCCATGAAAAGTGCCAATACCCCCCCCTTTGGGTTCTACACGAAAATCACCCTCGACACAAATCAAACAAAAATGTTTCCATGGTGTGTCTTGTTGTTCATTTTCATCAAATAAACAAAATAAAACCAAGAATAAATCATTAAAAACAAGAAATGAGCATAAAAGATACCTCAGCGCAAGTGTTAATGTTAGTAAAAGAGCCCAAATTTCAAAAAATATTGCGAAAAACAACAATCTTCCATTAAAGAGTGAATGTTTGAGGTGTATAGAAGGCATTTATTTCATTTTTAGAAATTTTAATTTTTCACATTTCTCCATAAAAAGTGCCAATACCCCCCCCTTAGGGTTCTAGGTGAAATTCTCACTCGACACAAATCAAACAAAAATGTTTCCATGGTGTGTCTTGTTGTTCATTTTCATCAAATAACCAAAATTAAACCCAGAATAAATCATTAAAGACAAGAAATGAACTTAAAAGATGCCTAAGCGCAAGTGTTAATGTTAGTAAAAGAGCCCAAATTTCAAAAAATATTGCGAAAAACAACAATCTTCCATTATACAGTAAATGTTTGAGGTGTATAGAAGGCATTTATTTTATTTTTAGAAATTTTAATTTTTCACATTTTTCCATGAAAAGTGCCAATACCCCCCCTTTGGGTTCTAGGTGAAAATCTCACTCGACACAAATCAAACAAAAATGTTTCCATGGTGTGTATTGTTGTTCATTTTCATCAAATAAACAAAATAAAACCCAGAGTTAATCATTAAAGCAGGAAATGAGCATAAAAGATGCCTCAGCGCAAGTGTTAATGTTAGTAAAAGAGCCCAAATTTCAAAAAATATTGCGAAAAACAACAATCTTCCATTATAGAGTGAATGTTTGAGGTGTATACAAGGCATTTATTTCATTTTTAGAAATTTTAATTTTTCACATTTTTCCATGAAAAGTGCCAATACCCCCCCCTTTGGGTTCTTGGTGAAATTCTCACTCGGCACAAATCAAACAAAAATGTTTCCATGGTGTGTATTGTTGTTCATTTTCATCAAATAAACAAAATTAAACCCAGAATAAATCATTAAAGACAGGAAATGAGCATAAAAGATACCTCAGCGCAAGTGTTAATGTTAGTAAAAGAGCCCAAATTTCAAAAAATATTGCGAAAAACAACAATCTTCCATTATAGAGTGAATGTTTGAGGTGTATAGAAGGCATTTATTTCATTTTTAGAAATTTTAATTTTTCACATTTTTCCATGAAAAGTGCCAATACCCCCCCTTAGGGTTCTAGGTGAAATTCTCACTCGACACAAATCAAACAAAAATGTTTCCATGGTGTGTCTTGTTGTTCATTTTCATCATATAAACAAAATAAAACCCAGATATTATCATTAAAGACAAGAAATGAGCATAAAAGATGCCTCAGCGCAAGTGTTAATGTTAGTAAAAGAGCCCAAATTTCTAAAAATATTGCGAAAAACAACAATCTTCCATTATAGAGTGAATGTTTGAGGTGTACACAAGGCATTTATTTCATTTTTAGAAATTTTAATTTTTCACATTTCTCCATGAAAAGTGCCAATACCCCCCCCTTTGGGTTCTAGGTGAAATTCTCACTCGACTCAAATCAAACAAAATGTTTCCATGGTGTGTATTCTTGGTCATTTTCATCAAATAAACAAAATAAAACCCAGAATAAATCATTAAAGACAAGAAATGAGCATTAAAGATGCCTCAGCGCAAGTGTAAATGTTAGAAAAAGAGCCCAAATTTCAAAAAATATTGCGAAAAACAACAATCTTCCATTAAACAGTAAATGTTTGAGGTGTATAGAAGGCATTTATTTCATTTTTAGAAATTTTAATTTTTCACATTTTTCCATGAAAAGTGCCAATACCCCCCCCTTTGGGTTCTTGGTGAAATTCTCACTCGGCACAAATCAAACAAAAATGTTTCCATGGTGTGTATTGTTGTTCATTTTCATCAAATAAACAAAATAAAACCCAGAATAAATCATTAAAGACAGGAAAGAGCATAAAAGATACCTCAGCGCAAGTGTTAATGTTAGTAAAAGAGCCCAAATTTCAAAAAATATTGCGAAAAACAACAATCTTCCATTATAGAGTGAATGTTTGAGGTGTATAGAAGGCATTTATTTCATTTTTAGAAATTTTAATTTTTCACATTTTTCCATGAAAAGCGCCAATACCCCCCCCTTAGGGTTCTAGGTGAAATTCTCACTCGACACAAATCAAACAAAAATGTTTCCATGGTGTGTCTTGTTGTTCATTTTCATCATATAAACAAAATAAAACCCAGATATTATCATTAAAGACAAGAAATGAGCATAAAAGATGCCTCAGCGCAAGTGTTAATGTTAGTAAGAGCCCAAATTTCTAAAAATATTGCGAAAAAAAAACAATCTTCCATTATAGAGTGAATGTTTGAGGTGAACACAAGGCATTTATTTCATTTTTAGAAATTTTAATTTTTCACATTTCTCCATGAAAAGTGCCAATACCCCCCCCTTTGGGTTCTAGGTGAAATTCTCACTCGACTCAAATCAAACAAAATGTTTCCATGGTGTGTATTGTTGGTCATTTTCATCAAATAAACAAAATAAAACCCAGAATAAATCATTAAAGACAAGAAATGAGCATAAAAGATGCCTCAGCGCAAGTGTTAATGTTAGAAAAAGAGCCCAAATTTAAAAAAATATTGGGAAAAACAACAATCTTCCATAATAGAGGAAATGTTTGAGGTGTATAGAAGGCATTTATTTCATTTTTAGAAATTTTAATTTTTCACATTTTTCCATGAAAAGTGCCAATACCCCCCCCTTTGGGTTCTAGGTGAAAATCTCACTCGACACAAATCAAACAAAAATGTTTCCATGGTGTGTATTGTTGTTCATTTTCATCAAATAAACAAAATAAAACCCAGAGTTAATCATTAAAGCAGGAAATGAGCATAAAAGATGCCTAAGCGCAAGTGTTAATGTTAGTAAAAGAGCCCAAATTTCAACAAATATTGCGAAAAACAACAATCTTCCATTATAGAGTGAATGTTTGAGGTGTATACAAGGCATTTATTTCATTTTTAAAAATTTTAATTTTTCACATTTTTCCATGAAAAGTGCCCCCCCTTAGGGTTCTACACGAAAATCAACCTCGACACAAATCAAACAAAAATGTTTCCATGGTGTGTATTGTTGTTCATTTTCATCAAATAAACAAAATAAAACCCAGAATAAATCATTAAAGACAAGAAATGAGCATAAAAGATACCTCAGCGCAAGTGTTAATGTTAGTAAAAGAGCCCAAATTTCAAAAAATAATGCGAAAAAACAACAATCTTCCATTATAGAGTGAATGTTTGAGGTGTGTATAAGGCATTTATTTCATTTTTAGAAATTTTAATTTTTCACATTTCTCCATGAAAAGTGCCAATCCCCCCCTTTGGGTTCTAGGTGAAATTCTCACTCGACTCAAATCAAACAAAATGTTTCCATGGTGTGTATTGTTGGTCATTTTCATCAAATAAACAAAATAAAACCCAGAATAAATCATTAAAGACAAGAAATGAGCATAAAAGATGCCTCAGCACAAGTGGTAATGTTAGTAAAAGAGCCCAAATTTCAAAAAATATTGCGAAAAACAACAATCTTCCATTATAGAGTGAATGTTTGAGGTGTATAGAAGGCATTTATTTCATTTTTAGAAATTTTAATTTTTCACATTTTTCCATGAAAAGTGCCAATACCCCCCCCTATGGGTTCTTGGTGAAATTCTCACTCGTCACAAATCAAACAAAAATGTTTCCATGGTGTGTCTTGTTGTTCATTTTCATCAAATAAACAAAATTAAACCCAGAATAAATCATTAAAGACAAGAAATGAACTTTAAAGATGCCGCAGCGCAAGTGTTAATGTTAGTAAAAGAGCCCAAATTTCAAAAAATATTGCGAATAACAACAATCTTCCATTATACAGTAAATGTTTGAGGTGTATAGAAGGCATTTATTTCATTTTTAGAAATTTTAATTTTTCACATTTTTCCTTGAAAAGTGCCAATACCCCCCCCTTTGGGTTCTAGGTGAAATTCTCATTTGGCACAAATCAAACAAAAATGTTTCCATGGTGTGTATTGTTGTTCATTTTCATCAAATAAACAAAATAAAACCCAGAATATATCATTAAAGACAAGAAATGAGCATAAAAGATGCCTCAGCGGAAGTGTTAATGTTAGTAAAAGAGCCCAAATTTCGAAAAATATTGCGAAAAACAACAATCTTCCATTATACAGTGAATGTTTGAGGTGTATAGAAGGCATTTATTTCATTTTTAGAAATTTTAATTTTTCACATTTTTCCATGAAAAGTGCCAATACCCCCCCCTTTGGGTTCTACACGAAAATCACCCTCGACACAAATCAAACAAAAATGTTTCCATGGTGTGTCTTGTTGTTCATTTTCATCAAATAAACAAAATAAAACCAAGAATAAATCATTAAAAACAAGAAATGAGCATAAAAGATACCTCAGCGCAAGTGTTAATGTTAGTAAAAGAGCCCAAATTTCAAAAAATATTGCGAAAAACAACAATCTTCCATTAAAGAGTGAATGTTTGAGGTGTATAGAAGGCATTTATTTCATTTTTAGAAATTTTAATTTTTCACATTTCTCCATAAAAAGTGCCAATACCCCCCCTTAGGGTTCTAGGTGAAATTCTCACTCGACACAAATCAAACAAAAATGTTTCCATGGTGTGTCTTGTTGTTCATTTTCATCAAATAACCAAAATTAAACCCAGAATAAATCATTAAAGACAAGAAATGAACTTAAAAGATGCCTAAGCGCAAGTGTTAATGTTAGTAAAAGAGCCCAAATTTCAAAAAATATTGCGAAAAACAACAATCTTCCATTATACAGTAAATGTTTGAGGTGTATAGAAGGCATTTATTTTATTTTTAGAAATTTTAATTTTTCACATTTTTCCATGAAAAGTGCCAATACCCCCCCTTTGGGTTCTAGGTGAAAATCTCACTCGACACAAATCAAACAAAAATGTTTCCATGGTGTGTATTGTTGTTCATTTTCATCAAATAAACAAAATAAAACCCAGAGTTAATCATTAAAGCAGGAAATGAGCATAAAAGATGCCTAAGCGCAAGTGTTAATGTTAGTAAAAGAGCCCAAATTTCAAAAAATATTGCGAAAAACAACAATCTTCCATTATAGAGTGAATGTTTGAGGTGTATACAAGGCATTTATTTCATTTTTAGAAATTTTAATTTTTCACATTTTTCCATGAAAAGTGCAAATACCCCCCCCCTTAGGGTTCTAGGTGAAAATCTCACTCGACACAAATCAAACAAAAATGTTTCCATGGTGTGTCTTGTTGTTCATTTTCATCAAATAACCAAAATTAAACCCACAATAAATCATTAAAGACAAGAAATGAACTTAAAAGATGCCTCAGCGCAAGTGTTAATGTTAGTAAAAGAGCCCAAATTTCAAAAAATATTGCGAAAAACAATAATCTTCCATTATAGAGTGAATGTTTGAGGTGTATAGAAGGCATTTATTTCATTTTTAGAAATTTTAATTTTTCACATTTTTCCATGAAAAGTGCCAATACCCCCCCCTTTGGGTTCTTGGTGAAATTCTCACTCGGCACAAATCAAACAAAAATGTTTCCATGGTGTGTATTGTTGTTCATTTTCATCAAATAAACAAAATTAAACCCAGAATAAATCATTAAAGACAGGAAATGAGCATAAAAGATACCTCAGCGCAAGTGTTAATGTTAGTAAAAGAGCCCAAATTTCAAAAAATATTGCGAAAAACAACAATCTTCCATTATAGAGTGAATGTTTGAGGTGTATAGAAGGCATTTATTTCATTTTTAGAAATTTTAATTTTTCACATTTTTCCATGAAAAGTGCCAATACCCCCCCTTAGGGTTCTAGGTGAAATTCTCACTCGACACAAATCAAACAAAAATGTTTCCATGGTGTGTCTTGTTGTTCATTTTCATCATATAAACAAAATAAAACCCAGATATTATCATTAAAGACAAGAAATGAGCATAAAAGATGCCTCAGCGCAAGTGTTAATGTTAGTAAAAGAGCCCAAATTTCTAAAAATATTGCGAAAAACAACAATCTTCCATTATAGAGTGAATGTTTGAGGTGTACACAAGGCATTTATTTCATTTTTAGAAATTTTAATTTTTCACATTTCTCCATGAAAAGTGCCAATACCCCCCCCTTTGGGTTCTAGGTGAAATTCTCACTCGACTCAAATCAAACAAAATGTTTCCATGGTGTGTATTCTTGGTCATTTTCATCAAATAAACAAAATAAAACCCAGAATAAATCATTAAAGACAAGAAATGAGCATAAAAGATGCCTCAGCGCAAGTGTAAATGTTAGAAAAAGAGCCCAAATTTCAAAAAATATTGCGAAAAACAACAATCTTCCATTAAACAGTAAATGTTTGAGGTGTATAGAAGGCATTTATTTCATTTTTAGAAATTTTAATTTTTCACATTTTTCCATGAAAAGTGCCAATACCCCCCCCTTTGGGTTCTTGGTGAAATTCTCACTCGGCACAAATCAAACAAAAATGTTTCCATGGTGTGTATTGTTGTTCATTTTCATCAAATAAACAAAATAAAACCCAGAATAAATCATTAAAGACAGGAAAGAGCATAAAAGATACCTCAGCGCAAGTGTTAATGTTAGTAAAAGAGCCCAAATTTCAAAAAATATTGCGAAAAACAACAATCTTCCATTATAGAGTGAATGTTTGAGGTGTATAGAAGGCATTTATTTCATTTTTAGAAATTTTAATTTTTCACATTTTTCCATGAAAAGCGCCAATACCCCCCCCTTAGGGTTCTAGGTGAAATTCTCACTCGACACAAATCAAACAAAAATGTTTCCATGGTGTGTCTTGTTGTTCATTTTCATCATATAAACAAAATAAAACCCAGATATTATCATTAAAGACAAGAAATGAGCATAAAAGATGCCTCAGCGCAAGTGTTAATGTTAGTAAGAGCCCAAATTTCTAAAAATATTGCGAAAAAAAACAATCTTCCATTATAGAGTGAATGTTTGAGGTGTACACAAGGCATTTATTTCATTTTTAGAAATTTTAATTTTTCACATTTCTCCATGAAAAGTGCCAATACCCCCCCCCTTTGGGTTCTAGGTGAAATTCTCACTCGACTCAAATCAAACAAAATGTTTCCATGGTGTGTATTGTTGGTCATTTTCATCAAATAAACAAAATAAAACCCAGAATAAATCATTAAAGACAAGAAATGAGCATAAAAGATGCCTCAGCGCAAGTGTTAATGTTAGAAAAAGAGCCCAAATTTAAAAAAATATTGGGAAAAACAACAATCTTCCATAATAGAGGAAATGTTTGAGGTGTATAGAAGGCATTTATTTCATTTTTAGAAATTTTAATTTTTCACATTTTTCCATGAAAAGTGCCAATACCCCCCCCTTTGGGTTCTAGGTGAAAATCTCACTCGACACAAATCAAACAAAAATGTTTCCATGGTGTGTATTGTTGTTCATTTTCATCAAATAAACAAAATAAAACCCAGAGTTAATCATTAAAGCAGGAAATGAGCATAAAAGATGCCTAAGCGCAAGTGTTAATGTTAGTAAAAGAGCCCAAATTTCAACAAATATTGCGAAAAACAACAATCTTCCATTATAGAGTGAATGTTTGAGGTGTATACAAGGCATTTATTTCATTTTTAAAAATTTTAATTTTTCACATTTTTCCATGAAAAGTGCCCCCCCTTAGGGTTCTACACGAAAATCAACCTCGACACAAATCAAACAAAAATGTTTCCATGGTGTGTATTGTTGTTCATTTTCATCAAATAAACAAAATAAAACCCAGAATAAATCATTAAAGACAAGAAATGAGCATAAAAGATACCTCAGCGCAAGTGTTAATGTTAGTAAAAGAGCCCAAATTTCAAAAAATATTGCGAAAAACAACAATCTTCCATTATAGAGTGAATGTTTGAGGTGTATAGAAGGCATTTATTTCATTTTTAGAAATTTTAATTTTTCACATTTTTCCATGAAAAGTGCCAATACCCCCCCCTTTGGGTTCTTGGTGAAATTCTCACTCGGCACAAATCAAACAAAAATGTTTCCATGGTGTGTATTGTTGTTCATTTTCATCAAATAAACAAAATAAAACCCAGAATAAATCATTAAAGACAGGAAATGAGCATAATAGATACCTCAGCGCAAGTGTTAATGTTAGTAAAAGAGCCCAAATTTCTAAAAATATTGCGAAAAACAACAATCTTCCATTAAAGAGTGTATGTTTGAGGTGTATACAAGGCATTTATTTCATTTTTAGAAATTTTAATTTTTCACATTTCTCCATGAAAAGTGCCAATACCCCCCCCTTTGGGTTCTAGGTGAAATTCTCACTCGACTCAAATCAAACAAAATGTTTCCATGGTGTGTATTGTTGTTCATTTTCATCAAATAAACAAAATAAAACCCAGAATAAATCATTAAAGACAAGAAATGAGCATAAAAGATGCCTCAGCGCAAGTGTTAATGTTAGAAAAAGAGCCCAAATTTAAAAAAATATTGCGAAAAACAACAATCTTCCATTATAGAGGAAATGTTTGAGGTGTATAGAAGGCATTTATTTCATTTTTAGAAATTTTAATTTTTCACATTTTTCCATGAAAAGTGCCAATACCCCCCCCCTTAGGGTTCTAGGTGAAATTCTCACTCGACACATATCAAACAAAAATGTTTCCATGGTGTGTCTTGTTGTTCATTTTCATCAAATAACCAAAATTAAACCCAGAATAAATCATTAAAGACAAGAAATGAACTTAAAAGATGCCTCAGCGCAAGTGTTAATGTTAGTAAAAGAGCCCAAATTTCAAAAAATATTGCGAAAAACAACAATCTTCCATTATACAGTAAATGTTTGAGGTGTATAGAAGGCATTTATTTCATTTTTAGAAATTTTAATTTTTAACATTTTTCCTTGAAAAGTGCCAAAACCCCCCCCCCTTTGGGTTCTAGGTGAAATTCTCACTCGGCACAAATCAAACAAAAATGTTTCCATCGTGTGTATTGTTGTTCATTTTCATCAAATAAACAAAATTAAACCCAGAATAAATCATTAAAGACAGGAAATGAGCATAAAAGATGCCTCGCCGCAAGTGTTAATGTTAGTCAAAGAGCCCAAATTTCAAAAAATATTGCGAAAAACTACAATCTTCCATTATAGAGTGAATGTTTGAGGTGTATAGAAGGCATTTATTTCATTTTTAGAAATTTTAATTTTTCACATTTTTCCATGAAAAGTGCCAATACCACCCCCCTTTGGGTTCTACACGAAAATCAACCTCGACACAAATCAAACAAAAATGTTTCCATGGTGTGTATTGTTGTTCATTTTCATCAAATAAACAAAATAAAACCCAGAATAAATCATTAAAGACAAGAAATGAGCATAAAAGATACCTCAGCGCAAGTGTTAATGTTAGTAAAAGAGCCCAAATTTCAAAAAATATTGCGAAAAACAACAATCTTCCATTATAGAGTGAATGTTTGAGGTGTATAGAAGGCATTTATTTCATTTTTAGAAATTTTAATTTTTCACATTTCTCCATGAAAAGTGCCAATACCCCCCCTTTGGGTTCTAGGTGAAATTCTCACTCGACACAAATCAAACAAAAATGTTTCCATGGTGTGTCTTGTTGTTCATTTTCATCAAATAACCAAAATTAAACCCAGAATAAATCATTAAAGACAAGAAATGAACTTAAAAGATGCCTCAGCGCAAGTGTTAATGTTAGTAAAAGAGCCCAAATTTCAAAAAATATTGCGAAAAACAACAATCTTCCATTATACAGTAAATGTTTGAGGTGTATAGAAGGCATTTATTTTATTTTTAGAAATTTTAATTTTTCACATTTTTCCATGAAAAGTGCCAATACCCCCCCTTTGGGTTCTAGGTGAAAATCTCACTCGACACAAATCAAACAAAAATGTTTCCATGGTGTGTATTGTTGTTCATTTTCATCAAATAAACAAAATAAAACCCAGAGTTAATCATTAAAGCAGGAAATGAGCATAAAAGATGCCTAAGCGCAAGTGTAAATGTTAGTAAAAGAGCCCAAATTTCAAAAAATATTGCGAAAAACAACAATCTTCCATTATAGAGTGAATGTTTGAGGTGTATACAAGGCATTTATTTCATTTTTAGAAATTTTAATTTTTCACATTTTTCCATGAAAAGTGCAAATACCCCCCCCCTTAGGGTTCTAGGTGAAATTCTCACTCGACACAAATCAAACAAAAATGTTTCCATGGTGTGTCTTGTTGTTCATTTTCATCAAATAACCAAAATTAAACCCACAATAAATCATTAAAGACAAGAAATGAGCATAAAAGATGCCTCAGCGCAAGTGTAAATGTTAGAAAAAGAGCCCAAATTTCAAAAAATATTGCGAAAAACAACAATCTTCCATTAAACAGTAAATGTTTGAGGTGTATAGAAGGCATTTATTTCATTTTTAGAAATTTTAATTTTTTACATTTTTCCATGAAAAGTGCCAATACCCCCCCCCTTTGGGTTCTAGGTGAAAATCTCACTCGACACAAATCAAACAAAAATGTTTCCATGGTGTGTATTGTTGTTCATTTTCATCAAATAAACAAAATAAAACCCAGAGTTAATCATTAAAGCAGGAAATAAGCATAAAAGATGCCTAAGCGCAAGTGTTTATGTTAGTAAAAGAGCCCAAATTTCAAAATATATTGCGAAAAACAACAATCTTCCATTACAGAGTGAATGTTTGAGGTGTATACAAGGCATTTATTTCATTTTTAGAAATTTTAATTTTTCACATTTTTCCATGAAAAGTGCCAATACCCCCCCCTTAAGGTTCTAGGTGAAATTCTCACTCGACACAAATCAAACAAAAATGTTTCCATGGTGTGTCTTGTTGTTCATTTTCATCAAATAACCAAAATTAAACCCAGAATAAATCATTAAAGACAAGAAATGAACTTAAAAGATGCCTCAGCGCAAGTGTTAATGTTAGTAAAAGAGCCCAAATTTCAAAAAATATTGCGAAAAACAATAATCTTCCATTATAGAGTGAATGTTTGAGGTGTATAGAAGGCATTTATTTCATTTTTAGAAATTTTAATTTTTCACATTTTTCCATGAAAAGTGCCAATACCCCCCCCCTTTGGGTTCTTGGTGAAATTCTCACTCGGCACAAATCAAACAAAAATGTTTCCATGGTGTGTATTGTTGTTCATTTTCATCAAATAAACAAAATAAAACCCAGAATAAATCATTAAAGACAGGAAATGAGCATAAAAGATACCTCAGCGCAAGTGTTAATGTTAGTAAAAGAGCCCAAATTTCAAAAAATATTGCGAAAAACAACAATCTTCCATTATAGAGTGAATGTTTGAGGTGTATAGAAGGCATTTATTTCATTTTTAGAAATTTTAATTTTTCACATTTTTCCATGAAAAGCGCCAATACCCCCCCTTAGGGTTCTAGGTGAAATTCTCACTCGACACAAATCAAACAAAAATGTTTCCATGGTGTGTCTTGTTGTTCATTTTCATCATATAAACAAAATAAAACCCAGATATTATCATTAAAGACAAGAAATGAGCATAAAAGATGCCTCAGCGCAAGTGTTAATGTTAGTAAGAGCCCAAATTTCTAAAAATATTGCGAAAAAAAACAATCTTCCATTATAGAGTGAATGTCTGAGGTGTACACAAGGCATTTATTTCATTTTTAGAAATTTTAATTTTTCACATTTCTCCATGAAAAGTGCCAATACCCCCCCCTTTGGGTTCTAGGTGAAATTCTCACTCGACTCAAATCAAACAAAATGTTTCCATGGTGTGTATTGTTGGTCATTTTCATCAAATAAACAAAATAAAACCCAGAATAAATCATTAAAGACAAGAAATGAGCATAAAAGATGCCTCAGCGCAAGTGTTAATGTTAGAAAAAGAGCCCAAATTTAAAAAAATATTGGGAAAAACAACAATCTTCCATTATAGAGGAAATGTTTGAGGTGTATAGAAGGCATTTATTTCATTTTTAGAAATTTTAATTTTTCACATTTTTCCATGAAAAGTGCCAATACCCCCCCCTTAGGGTTCTAGGTGAAATTCTCACTCGACACAAATCAAACAAAAATGTTTCCATGGTGTGTCTTGTTGTTCATTTTCATCAAATAACCAAAATTAAACCCAGAATAAATCATTAAAGACAAGAAATGAACTTAAACGATGCCTCAGCGCAAGTGTTAATGTTAGTAAAAGAGCCCAAATTTCAAAAAATATTGCGAAAAACAACAATCTTCCATTATACAGTAAATGTTTGAGGTGTATAGAAGGCATTTATTTCATTTTTAGAAATTTTAATTTTTCACATTTTTCCATGAAAAGTGCCCCCCCTTAGGGTTCTACACGAAAATCAACCTCGACACAAATCAAACAAAAATGTTTCCATGGTGTGTATTGTTGTTCATTTTCATCAAATAAACAAAATAAAACCCAGAATAAATCATTAAAGACAAGAAATGAGCATAAAAGATACCTCAGCGCAAGTGTTAATGTTAGTAAAAGAGCCCAAATTTCAAAAAATATTGCGAAAAACAACAATCTTCCATTATAGAGTGAATGTTTGAGGTGTATAGAAGGCATTTATTTCATTTTTAGAAATTTTAATTTTTCACATTTTTCCATGAAAAGTGCCAATACCCCCCCCTTTGGGTTCTTGGTGAAATTCTCACTCGGCACAAATCAAACAAAAATGTTTCCATGGTGTGTATTGTTGTTCATTTTCATCAAATAAACAAAATAAAACCCAGAATAAATCATTAAAGACAGGAAATGAGCATAAAAGATACCTCAGCGCAAGTGTTAATGTTAGTAAAAGAGCCCAAATTTCTAAAAATATTGCGAAAAACAACAATCTTCCATTAAAGAGTGAATGTTTGAGGTGTATACAAGGCATTTATTTCATTTTTAGAAATTTTAATTTTTCTCATTTCTCCATGAAAAGTGCCAATACCCCCCCCTTTGGGTTCTAGGTGAAATTCTCACTCGACTCAAATCAAACAAAATGTTTCAATGGTGTGTATTGTTGTTCATTTTCATCAAATAAACAAAATAAAACCCAGAATAAATCATTAAAGACAAGAAATGAGCATAAAAGATGCCTCAGCGCAAGTGTTAATGTTAGAAAAAGAGCCCAAATTTAAAAAAATATTGCGAAAAACAACAATCTTCCATTATAGAGGAAATGTTTGAGGTGTATAGAAGGCATTTATTTCATTTTTAGAAATTTTAATTTTTCACATTTTTCCATGAAAAGTGCCAATACCCCCCCCCCTTAGGGTTCTAGGTGAAATTCTCACTCGACACAAATCAAACAAAAATGTTTCCATGGTGTGTCTTGTTGTTCATTTTCATCAAATAACCAAAATTAAACCCAGAATAAATCATTAAAGACAAGAAATGAACTTAAAAGATGCCTCAGCGCAAGTGTTAATGTTAGTAAAAGAGCCCAAATTTCAAAAAATATTGCGAAAAACAACAATCTTCCATTATACAGTAAATGTTTGAGGTGTATAGAAGGCATTTATTTCATTTTTAGAAATTTTAATTTTTCACATTTTTCCTTGAAAAGTGCCAAAACCCCACCCCTTTGGGTTCTAGGTGAAATTCTCACTCGGCACAAATCAAACAAAAATGTTTCCATCGTGTGTATTGTTGTTCATTTTCATCAAATAAACAAAATTAAACCCAGAATAAATCATTAAAGACAGGAAATGAGCATAAAAGATGCCTCGCCGCAAGTGTTAATGTTAGTCAAAGAGCCCCAATTTCAAAAAATATTGCGAAAAACCACAATCTTCCATTATAGAGTGAATGTTTGAGGTGTATAGAAGGCATTTATTTCATTTTTAGAAATTTTAATTTTTCACATTTTTCCATGAAAAGTGCCAATACCACCCCCCTTTGGGTTCTACACGAAAATCAACCTCGACACAAATCAAACAAAAATGTTTCCATGGTGTGTATTGTTGTTCATTTTCATCAAATAAACAAAATAAAACCCAGAATAAATCATTAAAGACAAGAAATGAGCATAAAAGATACCTCAGCGCAAGTGTTAATGTTAGTAAAAGAGCCCAAATTTCAAAAAATATTGCGAAAAACAACAATCTTCCATTATAGAGTGAATGTTTGAGGTGTATAGAAGGCATTTATTTCATTTTTAGAAATTTTAATTTTTCACATTTCTCCATGAAAAGTGCCAATACCCCCCCTTTGGGTTCTAGGTGAAATTCTCACTCGACACAAATCAAACAAAAATGTTTCCATGGTGTGTCTTGTTGTTCATTTTCATCAAATAACCATAATTAAACCCAGAATAAATCATTAAAGACAAGAAATGAACTTAAAAGATGCCTCAGCGCAAGTGTTAATGTTAGTAAAAGAGCCCAAATTTCAAAAAATATTGCGAAAAACAGTAATCTTCCATTATAGAGTGAATGTTTGAGGTGTATAGAAGGCATTTATTTCATTTTTAGAAATTTTAATTTTTCACATTTTTCCATGAAAAGTGCCAATACCCCCCCCTTTGGGTTCTTGGTGAAATTCTCACTCGGCACAAATCAAACAAAAATGTTTCCATGGTGTGTATTGTTGTTCATTTTCATCAAATAAACAAAATAAAACCCAGATATTATCATTAAAGACAAGAAATGAGCATAAAAGATGCCTCAGCGCAAGTGTTAATGTTAGTAAGAGCCCAAATTTCTAAAAATATTGCGAAAAAAAACAATCTTCCATTATAGAGTGAATGTTTGAGGTGTACACAAGGCATTTATTTCATTTTTAGAAATTTTAATTTTTCACATTTCTCCATGAAAAGTGCCAATACCCCCCCCTTTGGGTTCTAGGTGAAATTCTCACTCGACTCAAATCAAACAAAATGTTTCCATGGTGTGTATTGTTGGTCATTTTCATCAAATAAACAAAATAAAACCCAGAATAAATCATTAAAGACAAGAAATGAGCATAAAAGATGCCTCAGCGCAAGTGTTAATGTTAGAAAAAGAGCCCAAATTTAAAAAAATATTGGGAAAAACAACAATCCTCCATTATAGAGGAAATGTTTGAGGTGTATAGAAGGCATTTATTTCATTTTTAGAAATTTTAATTTTTCACATTTTTCCATGAAAAGTGCCAATACCCCCCCCTTTGGGTTCTTGGTGAAATTCTCACTCGGCACAAATCAAACAAAAATGTTTCCATGGTGTGTCTTGTTGTTCATTTTCATCAAATAAACAAAATTAAACCCAGAATAAATCATTAAAGACAAGAAATGAACTTAAAAGATGCCTCAGCGCAAGTGTTAAAGTTAGTAAAAGAGCCCAAATTTCAAAAAATATTGCGAAAAACAATAATCTTCCATTATAGAGTGAATGTTTGAGGTGTATAGAAGGCATTTATTTCATTTTTAGAAATTTTAATTTTTCACATTTTTCCATGAAAAGTGCCCCTTTGGGTTCTAGGTGAAAATCTCACTCGACACAAATCAAACAAAAATGTTTCCATGGTGTGTATTGTTGTTCATTTTCATCAAATAAACAAAATAAAACCCAGAGTTAATCATTAAAGCAGGAAATGAGCATAAAAGATGCCTAAGCGCAAGTGTTAATGTTAGTAAAAGAGCCCAAATTTCAACAAATATTGCGAAAAACAACAATCTTCCATTATAGAGTGAATGTTTGAGGTGTATACAAGGCATTTATTTCATTTTTAAAAATTTTAATTTTTCACATTTTTCCATGAAAAGTGCCCCCCCTTAGGGTTCTACACGAAAATCAACCTCGACACAAATCAAACAAAAATGTTTCCATGGTGTGTATTGTTGTTCATTTTCATCAAATAAACAAAATAAAACCCAGAATAAATCATTAAAGACAAGAAATGAGCATAAAAGATACCTCAGCGCAAGTGTTAATGTTAGTAAAAGAGCCCAAATTTCAAAAAATATTGCGAAAAACAACAATCTTCCATTAAAGAGTGAATGTTTGAGGTGTATACAAGGCATTTATTTCATTTTTAGAAATTTTAATTTTTCACATTTTTCCATGAAAAGTGCCAATACCCCCACCTTTGGGTTCTAGCTGAAATTCTCACTCGGCACAAATCAAACAAAAATGTTTCCATCGTGTGTATTGTTGTTCATTTTCATCAAATAAACAAAATTAAACCCAGAATAAATCATTAAAGACAGGAAATGAGCATAAAAGATGCCTCGCCGCAAGTGTTAATGTTAGTCAAAGAGCCCAAATTTCAAAAAATATTGCGAAAAACCACAATCTTCCATTATAGAGTGAATGTTTGAGGTGTATAGAAGGCATTTATTTCATTTTTAGAAATTTTAATTTTTCACATTTTTCCATGAAAAGTGCCAATACCACCCCCCTTTGGGTTCTACACGAAAATCAACCTCGACACAAATCAAACAAAAATGTTTCCATGGTGGGTATTGTTGTTCATTTTCATCAAATAAACAAAATAAAACCCAGAATAAATCATTAAAGACAAGAAATGAGCATAAAAGATACCTGAGCGCAAGTGTTAATGTTAGTAAAAGAGCCCAAATTTCAAAAAATATTGCGAAAAACAACAATCTTCCATTATAGAGTGAATGTTTGAGGTGTATAGAAGGCATTTATTTCATTTTTAGAAATTTTAATTTTTCACATTTCTCCATGAAAAGTGCCAATACCCCCCCTTTGGGTTCTAGGTGAAATTCTCACTCGACACAAATCAAACAAAAATGTTTCCATGGTGTGTATTGTTGTTCATTTTCATCAAATAAACAAAATTAAACCCAGAATAAATCATTTAAGACAGGAAATGAGCATAAAAGATACCTCAGCACAAGTGTTAATGTTAGTAAAAGAGCCCAAATTTCAAAAAATATTGCGAAAAACAATAATCTTCCATTATAGAGGAAATGTTTGAGGTGTATAGAAGGCATTTATTTCATTTTTAGAAATTTTAATTTTTCACATTTTTCCATGAAAAGTGCCAATACCCCCCCCTTTGGGTTCTTGGTGAAATTCTCACTCGGCACAAATCAAACAAAAATGTTTCCATGGTGTGTATTGTTGTTCATTTTCATCAAATAAACAAAATAAAACCCAGAATAAATCATTAAAGACAGGAAATGAGCATAAAAGATACCTGAGCGCAAGTGTTAATGTTAGTAAAAGAGCCCAAATTTCTAAAAATTTTTCGAAAAACAACAATCTTCCATTATAGAGTGAATGTTTGAGGTGTATAGAAGGCATTTATTTCATTTTTAGAAATTTTAATTTTTCACATTTTTCCATGAAAAGTGCCAATACCCCCCCCTTAGGGTTCTAGGTGAAATTCTCACTCGACACAAATCAAACAAAAATGTTTCCATGGTGTGTCTTGTTGTTCATTTTCATCAAATAAACAAAATAAAACCCAGAATATATCATTAAAGACAAGAAATGAGCATAAAAGATGCCTCAGCGCAAGTGTTAAAGTTAGTAAAAGAGCCCAAATTTCAAAAAATATTGCGAAAAACAATAATCTTCCATTATAGAGTGAATGTTTGAGGTGTATAGAAGGCATTTATTTCATTTTTAGAAATTTTAATTTTTCACATTTTTCCATGAAAAGTGCCCCTTTGGGTTCTAGGTGAAAATCTCACTCGACACAAATCAAACAAAAATGTTTCCATGGTGTGTATTGTTGTTCATTTTCATCAAATAAACAAAATAAAACCCAGAGTTAATCATTAAAGCAGGAAATGAGCATAAAAGATGCCTAAGCGCAAGTGTTAATGTTAGTAAAAGAGCCCAAATTTCAACAAATATTGCGAAAAACAACAATCTTCCATTATAGAGTGAATGTTTGAGGTGTATACAAGGCATTTATTTCATTTTTAAAAATTTTAATTTTTCACATTTTTCCATGAAAAGTGCCCCCCCTTAGGGTTCTACACGAAAATCAACCTCGACACAAATCAAACAAAAATGTTTCCATGGTGTGTATTGTTGTTCATTTTCATCAAATAAACAAAATAAAACCCAGAATAAATCATTAAAGACAAGAAATGAGCATAAAAGATACCTCAGCGCAAGTGTTAATGTTAGTAAAAGAGCCCAAATTTCAAAAAATATTGCGAAAAACAACAATCTTCCATTAAAGAGTGAATGTTTGAGGTGTATACAAGGCATTTATTTCATTTTTAGAAATTTTAATTTTTCACATTTCTCCATGAAAAGTGCCAAAACCCCCCCCCCTTGGGTTCTAGGTGAAATTCTCACTCGGCACAAATCAAACAAAAATGTTTCCATCGTGTGTATTGTTGTTCATTTTCATCAAATAAACAAAATTAAACCCAGAATAAATCATTAAAGACAGGAAATGAGCATAAAAGATGCCTCGCCGCAAGTGTTAATGTTAGTCAAAGAGCCCAAATTTCAAAAAATATTGCGAAAAACCACAATCTTCCATTATAGAGTGAATGTTTGAGGTGTATAGAAGGCATTTATTTCATTTTTAGAAATTTTAATTTTTCACATTTTTCCATGAAAAGTGCCAATACCACCCCCCTTTGGGTTCTACACGAAAATCAACCTCGACACAAATCAAACAAAAATGTTTCCATGGTGGGTATTGTTGTTCATTTTCATCAAATAAACAAAATAAAACCCAGAATAAATCATTAAAGACAAGAAATGAGCATAAAAGATACCTGAGCGCAAGTGTTAATGTTAGTAAAAGAGCCCAAATTTCAAAAAATATTGCGAAAAACAACAATCTTCCATTATAGAGTGAATGTTTGAGGTGTATAGAAGGCATTTATTTCATTTTTAGAAATTTTAATTTTTCACATTTCTCCATGAAAAGTGCCAATACCCCCCCTTTGGGTTCTAGGTGAAATTCTCACTCGACACAAATCAAACAAAAATGTTTCCATGGTGTGTATTGTTGTTCATTTTCATCAAATAAACAAAATTAAACCCAGAATAAATCATTTAAGACAGGAAATGAGCATAAAAGATACCTCAGCACAAGTGTTAATGTTAGTAAAAGAGCCCAAATTTCAAAAAATATTGCGAAAAACAATAATCTTCCATTATAGAGGAAATGTTTGAGGTGTATAGAAGGCATTTATTTCATTTTTAGAAATTTTAATTTTTCACATTTTTCCATGAAAAGTGCCAATACCCCCCCCTTTGGGTTCTTGGTGAAATTCTCACTCGGCACAAATCAAACAAAAATGTTTCCATGGTGTGTATTGTTGTTCATTTTCATCAAATAAACAAAATAAAACCCAGAATAAATCATTAAAGACAGGAAATGAGCATAAAAGATACCTGAGCGCAAGTGTTAATGTTAGTAAAAGAGCCCAAATTTCTAAAAATTTTTCGAAAAACAACAATCTTCCATTATAGAGTGAATGTTTGAGGTGTATAGAAGGCATTTATTTCATTTTTAGAAATTTTAATTTTTCACATTTTTCCATGAAAAGTGCCAATACCCCCCCCTTAGGGTTCTAGGTGAAATTCTCACTCGACACAAATCAAACAAAAATGTTTCCATGGTGTGTCTTGTTGTTCATTTTCATCAAATAAACAAAATAAAACCCAGAATATATCATTAAAGACAAGAAATGAGCATAAAAGATGCCTCAGCGCAAGTGTTAATGTTAGTAAAAGAGCCCAAATTTCTAAAAATATTGCGAAAAACAACAATCTTCCATTATAGAGTGAATGTTTGAGGTGTGTACAAGGCATTTATTTCATTTTTAGAAATTTTAATTTTTCACATTTCTCCATGAAAAGTGCCAATCCCCCCCTTTGGGTTCTAGGTGAAATTCTCACTCGACTCAAATCAAACAAAATGTTTCCATGGTGTGTATTGTTGGTCATTTTCATCAAATAAACAAAATAAAACCCAGAATAAATCATTAAAGACAAGAAATGAGCATAAAAGATGCCTCAGCACAAGTGGTAAGGTTAGTAAAAGAGCCCAAATTTCAAAAAATATTGCGAAAAACAACAATCTTCCATTATAGAGTGAATGTTTGAGGTGTATAGAAGGCATTTATTTCATTTTTAGAAATTTTAATTTTTCACATTTTTCCGTGAAAAGTGCCAATACCCCCCCCCCTTAGGGTTCTAGGTGAAAATCTCACTCGACACAAATCAAACAAAAATGTTTCCATGGTGTGTATTGTTGTTCGTTTTCATCAAATAAACAAAATAAAACCCAGAATAAATCATTAAAGACAAGAAATGAGCTTAAAAGATGCCTCAGCGAAGGTGTTAATGTTAGTAAAAGAGCCCAAATTTCTAAAAATATTGCGAAAAACAACAATCTTCCATTATAGAGTGAATGTTTGAGGTGTATAGAAGGCATTTATTTCATTTTTAGAAATTTTAATTTTTCACATTTTTCCATGAAAAGTGCCAATACCCCCCCCTTTGGGTTCTACACGAAAATCACACTCGACACAAATCAAACAAAAATGTTTCCATGGTGTGTCTTGTTGTTCATTTTCATCAAATAAATAAAATAAAACCCAGAATAAATCATTGAAGACAAGAAATGAGCATAAAAGATTCCTCAGCGCAAGTGTTAATGTTAGTAAAAGAGCCCAAATTTCAAAAAATATTGCGAAAAACAACAATCTTCCTTTATAGAGTAAATGTTTGAGGTGTATAGAAGGCATTTATTTCATTTTTAGAAATTTTAATTTTTCACATTTTTCCATGAAAAGTGCCAAAACCCCCTCCTTTGGGTTCTTGGTGAAATTCTCACTCGACACAAATCAAACAAAAATGTTTCCATGCTGTGTCTTGTTGTTCATTTTCATCAAATAAACAAAATTAAACCCAGAATAAATCATTAAAGACAAGAAATGAACTTTAAAGATGCCGCAGCGCAAGTGTTAATGTTATTAAAAGAGCCCAAATTTCAAAAAATATTGCGAATAACAACAATCTTCCATTATACAGTAAATGTTTGAGGTGTATAGAAGGCATTTATTTCATTTTTAGAAATTTTAATTTTTCACATTTTTCCTTGAAAAGTGCCAATACCCCCCCCTTTGGGTTCTAGGTGAAATTCTCATTTGGCACAAATCAAACAAAAATGTTTCCATGGTGTGTATTGTTGTTCATTTTCATCAAATAAACAAAATAAAACCCAGAATATATCATTAAAGACAAGAAATGAGCATAAAAGATGCCTCAGCGGAAGTGTTAATGTTAGTAAAAGAGCCCAAATTTCGAAAAATATTGCGAAAAACAACAATCTTCCATTATAGAGTGAATGTTTGAGGTGTATAGAAGGCATTTATTTCATTTTTAGAAATTTTAATTTTTCACATTTTTCCATGAAAAGTGCCAATACCCCCCCCCTTTGGGTTCTACACGAAAATCACCCTCGACACAAATCAAACAAAAATGTTTCCATGGTGTGTATTGTTGTTCATTTTCATCAAATAAACAAAATAAAACCAAGAATAAATCATTAAAGACAAGAAATGAGCATAAAAGATACCTCAGCGCAAGTGTTAATGTTAGTAAAAGAGCCCAAATTTCAAAAAATATTGCGAAAAACAACAATCTTCCATTAAAGAGTGAATGTTTGAGGTGTATAGAAGGCATTTATTTCATTTTTAGAAATTTTAATTTTTCACATTTCTCCATAAAAAGTGCCAATACCCCCCCTTTGGATTCTAGGTGAAATTCTCACTCGACACAAATCAAACAAAAATGTTTCCATGGTGTGTATTGTTGTTCAATTTCATCAAAGAAACAAAATAAAACCCAGAATAAATCATTAAAGACAGGAAATGAGCATAAAAGATACCTCAGCGCAAGTGTTAATGTTAGTAAAAGAGCCCAAATTTCAAAAAATATTGCGAAAAACAATAATCTTCAATTATAGAGTGAATGTTTGAGGTGTATAGAAGGCATTTATTTCATTTTTAGAAATTTTAATTTTTCACATTTTTCCATGAAAAGTGCCAAACCCCCCCCCTTAGGGTTCTAGGTGAAATTCTCACTCGACACAAATCAAACAAAAATGTTTCCATGGTGTGTCTTGTTGTTCATTTTCATCAAATAAACAAAATAAAATTCAGAATAAATCATTAAAGACAAGAAATGAGCATAAAAGATACCTCAGCGCAAGTGTTAATGTTAGTAAAAGAGCCCAAATTTCAAAAAATATTGCGAAAAACAACATTCTTCCATTATAGAGTGACTGTTTGAGGTGTATAGAAGGCATTTATTTCATTTTTAGAAATTTTAATTTTTCACATTTCTCCATGAAAAGTGCCAATACCCCCCCCTTTGTGTTCTAGGTGAAATTCTCACTCGACACAAATCAAATAAAAATGTTTCAATGGTGTGTATAGTTGTTCATTTTCATCAAATAAACAAAATTAAACCCAGAATAAATCATTAAAGACAAGAAATGAGCATAAAAGATACCTCAGCACAAGTGTTAATGTTAGTAAAAGAGCCCAAATTTGAAAAAATATTGCGAAAAACAATAATCTTCCATTATAGAGTGAATTTTTGAGGTGTATAGAAGGCATTTATTTCATTTTTAGAAATTTTAATTTTTCACATTTTTCCATGAAAAGTGCCAATCCCCCCCCCTTTGGGTTCTTGGTGTAATTCTCACTCGGCACAAATCAAACAAAAATTTTTCCATGGTGTGTATTGTTGTTCATTTTCATCAAATAAACAAAATAAAACCCAGAATAAATCATTAAAGACAGGAAATGAGCATAAAAGATACCTCAGCGCAAGTGTTAATGTTAGTAAAAGAGCCCAAATTTCAAAAAATATTGCGAAAAACAACAATCTTCCATTATAGAGTGAATGTTTGAGGTGTATAGAAGGCATTTATTTCATTTTTAGAAATTTTAATTTTTCACATTTCTCCATGAAAAGTGCCAATACCTTTGGGTTCTAGGTGAAATTCTCACTCGACTCAAATCAAACAAAAATGTTTCCATGGTGTGTATTGTTGGTCATTTTCATCAAATAAACAAAATAAAACCCAGAATAAATCATTAAAGACAAGAAATGAGCATAAAAGATGCCTCAGCACAAGTGTTAATGTTAGTAAAAGAGCCCAAATTTCAAAAAATATTGCGAAAAACAACAATCTTCCATTATAGAGTGAATGTTTGAGGTGTATAGAAGGCATTTATTTCATTTTTAGAAATTTTAATTTTTCACATTTTTCCATGAAAAGTGCCAATACCCCCCCCTTAGGGTTCTAGGTGAAAATCTCACTCGACACAAATCAAACAAAAATGTTTCCATGGTGTGTATTGTTGTTAATTTTCATCAAATAAACAAAATAAAACCCAGAAAAAATCATTAAAGACAAGAAATGAGCTTAAAAGATGCCTCAGCGCAAGTGTTTATGTTAGTAAAAGAGCCCAAATTTCAAAAAATATTGCGAAAAACAACAATCTTCCATTATAGAGTGAATGTTTGAGGTGTATAGAAGGCATTTATTTCATTTTTAGAAATTTTAATTTTTCACATTTTTCCATGAAAAGTGCCAAAACCCCCTCCTTTGGGTTCTTGGTGAAATTCTCACTCGGAACAAATCAAACAAAAATGTTTTACATGGTGTGTCTTGTTGTTCATTTTCATCAAATAAACAAAATTAAACCCAGAATAAATCATTTAAGACAAGAAATGAACTTAAAAGATGCCGCAGCGCAAGTGTTAATGTTAGTAAAAGAGCCCAAATTTCAAAAAATATTGCGAAAAACAACAATCTTCCATTATACAGTAAATGTTTGAGGTGTATAGAAGGCATTTATTTCATTTTTAGAAATTTTAATTTTTCACATTTTTCCATGAAAAGTGCCAATACCCCCCCCTTTGGGTTCTACTCGAAAATAACCTTGACACAAATCAAACAAAAATGTTTCCATGGTGTGTCTTGTTGTTCATTTTCATCAAATAAACAAAATAAAACCCAGAATATATCATTAAAGACAAGAAATGAGCATAAAAGATACCTCAGCACAAGTGTTAATGTTAGTAAAAGAGCCCAAATTTTAAAAAATATTGCGAAAAACAACAATCTTCCATTATAGAGTGAATGTTTGAGGTGTATGGAAGGCATTTATTTTATTTTTAGAAATTTTAATTTTTCACATTTTTCCATGAAAAGTGCCAATACCCCCCCCTTTGGGTTCTTGGTGAAATTGTCACTCGGCACAAATCAAACAAAAATGTTTCCATGCTGTGTATTGTTGTTCATTTTCATCAAATAAACAAAATAAAACCCAGAATAAATCATTAAAGACAGGAAATGAGTATAAAAGATACCTCAGCGCAAGTGTTAATGTTAGTAAAAGAGCCCAAATTTCAAAAAATATTGCGAAAAACAATAATCTTCCATTATAGAGTGAATGTTTGAGATGTATAGAAGGCATTTATTTCATTTTTAGAAATTTTAATTTTTCACATTTTTCCATGAAAAGTGCCAATACCCCCCCCCTTTGGGTTCTTGGTGAAATTCTCACTCGGCACAAAACAAACAAAAATGTTTTAATGGTGTGTATTGTTGTTCATTTTCATCAAATAAAAAAAATAAAACCCAGAATAAATCATTAAAGACAGGAAATGAGCATAAAAGATACCTCAGCGCAAGTGTTAATGTTAGTAAAAGAGCCCAAATTTCAAAAAATATTGCGAAAAACAACAATCTTCCATTATAGAGTGAATGTTTGAGGTGTATAGAAGGCATTTATTTCATTTTTAGAAATTTTAATTTTTACATTTTTCCATGAAAAGTGCCAATACCCCCCCCTTAGGGTTCTAGGTGAAAATCTCACTCGACACAAATCAAACAAAAATGTTTCCATGGTGTGTATTGTTGTTCATTTTCATCAAATAAACAAAATAAAACCCAGAATAAATCATTAAAGACAAGAAATGAGCATAAAAGATGCCTCAGCACAAGTGTTAATGTTAGTAAAAGAGCCCAAATTTCAAAAAATATTGCGAAAATTAACAATCTTCCATTATAGAGTGAATGTTTGAGGTGTATAGAAGGCATTTATTTCATTTTTAGAAATTTTAATTTTTCACATTTCTCCATGAAAAGTGCCCCTTTGGGTTCTAGGTGAAATTCTCACTCGACACATATCAAACCAAAATGTTTCCATGGTGTGTATTGTTGTTCATTTTCATCAAATAAATAAAATTTAACCAAGAATAAATCATTAAAGACAAGAAATGAGCATAAAAGATACCTCAGCACAAGTGTTAATGTTAGTAAAAGAGCCCAAATTTCAAAAAATATTGCGAAAAACAATAATCTTCCATTATAGAGTGAATGTTTGAGGTGTATAGAAGGCATTTATTTCATTTTTAGAAATTTTAATTTTTCACATTTTTCCATGAAAAGTGCCAATACCCCCCCCTTTGGGTTCTTGGTGAAATTCTCACTCGGCACAAATCAAACAAAAATGTTTTAATGGTGTGTATTGTTGTTCATTTTCATCAAATAAACAAAATAAAACCCAGAATAAATCATTAAAGACAGGAAATGAGCATAAAAGATACCTCAGCGCAAGTGTTAATGTTAGTAAAAGAGCCAAATTTCAAAAAATATTGCGAAAAACAACAATCTTCCATTATAGAGTGAATGTTTGAGGTGTATAGAAGGCATTTATTTCATTTTTAGAAATTTTAATTTTTCACATTTTTCCATGAAAAGTGCCAATACCCCCCCCTTAGGGTTCTAGGAGAAAATCTCACTCGACACAAATCAAACAAAAATGTTTCCATGGTGTGTAATGTTGTTCATTTTCATCAAATAAACAAAATAAAACCCAGAATAAATCATTAAAGACAAGAAATGAGCATAAAAGATACTTCAGCGCAAGTGTTAATGTTAGTAAAAGAGCCCAAATTTCAAAAAATATTGCGAAAATTAACAATCTTCCATTATAGAGTGAATGTTTGAGGTGTATAGAAGGCATTTATTTCATTTTTAGAAATTTTAATTTTTCACATTTCTCCATGAAAAGTGCCCCTTTGGGTTCTAGGTGAAATTCTCACTCGACACAAATCAAACAAAAATGTTTCCATGGTGTGTATTGTTGTTCATTTTCATCAAATAAATAAAATTAAACCCAGAATAAATCATTAAAGACAAGAAATGAGCATAAAAGATACCTCAGCACAAGTGTTAATGTTAGTAAGAGAGCCCAAATTTCAAAAAATATTGCGAAAAACAATAATCTTCCATTATAGAGTGAATGTTTGAGGTGTATAGAAGGCATTTATTTCATTTTTAGAAATTTTAATTTTTCACATTTTTCCATGAAAAGTGCCAATACCCCCCCCTTTGGGTTCTTGGTGAAATTCTAACTCGGCACAAATCAAACAAAAATGTTTCCATGGTGTGTATTGTTGTTCATTTTCCTCAAATAAACAAAATAAAACCCAGAATAAATCATTAAAGACAGGAAATGGGCATAAAAGATACCTCAGCGCAAGTGTTAATGTTAGTAAAAGAGCCCAAATTTCAAAAAATATTGCGAAAAACAACAATCTTCCATTATAGAGTGAATGTTTGAGGTGTATAGAAGGCATTTATTTCATTTTTAGAAATTTTAATTTTTCACATTTTTCCATTAAAGGGCCAATACCCCCCCCTTTGGGTTCTACTCGAAAATAACCTTGACACAAATCAAACAAAAATGTTTCCATGGTGTGTCTTGTTGTTCATTTTCATCAAATAAACAAAATAAAACCCAGAATATATCATTAAAGACAAGAAATGAGCATAAAAGATGCCTCAGCGGAAGTGTTAATGTTAGTAAAAGAGCCCAAATTTTAAAAAATATTGCGAAAAACAACAATCTTCCATTATAGAGTGAATGTTTGAGGTGTATAGAAGGCATTTATTTCATTTTTAGAAATTTTAATTTTTCACATTTCTCCATAAAAAAAGCCAATACCCCCCCCTTTGGGTTCTTGGTGAAATTCTCACTCGGCACAAATCAAACAAAAATGTTTCCATGGTGTGTTTTGTTGTTCATTTTCATCAAATAAACAAAAGTAAACCCAGAATAAATCATTAAAGACAAGAAATGAGCATAAAAGATACCTCAGCGCAAGTGTTAATGTTAGTAAAAGAGCCCAAATTTCAAAAAATATTGCGAAAAACAACAATCTTCCATTATAGAGTGAATGTTTGAGGTGTATAGAAGGCATTTATTTCATTTTTAGAAATTTTAATTTTTCACATTTCTCCATGAAAAGTGCCAATACCTTTGGGTTCTAGGTGAAATTCTCACTCGACTCAAATCAAACAAAAATGTTTCCATGGTGTGTATTGTTGGTCATTTTCATCAAATAAACAAAATAAAACCCAGAATAAATCATTAAAGACAAGAAATGAGCATAAAAGATGCCTCAGCACAAGTGTTAATGTTAGTAAAAGAGCCCAAATTTCAAAAAATATTGCGAAAAACAACAATCTTCCATTATAGAGTGAATGTTTGAGGTGTATAGAAGGCATTTATTTCATTTTTAGAAATTTTAATTTTTCACATTTTTCCATGAAAAGTGCCAATACCCCCCCCTTAGGGTTCTAGGTGAAAATCTCACTCGACACAAATCAAACAAAAATGTTTCCATGGTGTGTATTGTTGTTAATTTTCATCAAATAAACAAAATAAAACCCAGAAAAAATCATTAAAGACAAGAAATGAGCTTAAAAGATGCCTCAGCGCAAGTGTTTATGTTAGTAAAAGAGCCCAAATTTCAAAAAATATTGCGAAAAACAACAATCTTCCATTATAGAGTGAATGTTTGAGGTGTATAGAAGGCATTTATTTCATTTTTAGAAATTTTAATTTTTCACATTTTTCCATGAAAAGTGCCAAAACCCCCTCCTTTGGGTTCTTGGTGAAATTCTCACTCGGAACAAATCAAACAAAAATGTTTTACATGGTGTGTCTTGTTGTTCATTTTCATCAAATAAACAAAATTAAACCCAGAATAAATCATTTAAGACAAGAAATGAACTTAAAAGATGCCGCAGCGCAAGTGTTAATGTTAGTAAAAGAGCCCAAATTTCAAAAAATATTGCGAAAAACAACAATCTTCCATTATACAGTAAATGTTTGAGGTGTATAGAAGGCATTTATTTCATTTTTAGAAATTTTAATTTTTCACATTTTTCCATGAAAAGTGCCAATACCCCCCCCTTTGGGTTCTACTCGAAAATAACCTTGACACAAATCAAACAAAAATGTTTCCATGGTGTGTCTTGTTGTTCATTTTCATCAAATAAACAAAATAAAACCCAGAATATATCATTAAAGACAAGAAATGAGCATAAAAGATACCTCAGCACAAGTGTTAATGTTAGTAAAAGAGCCCAAATTTTAAAAAATATTGCGAAAAACAACAATCTTCCATTATAGAGTGAATGTTTGAGGTGTATGGAAGGCATTTATTTTATTTTTAGAAATTTTAATTTTTCACATTTTTCCATGAAAAGTGCCAATACCCCCCCCTTTGGGTTCTTGGTGAAATTGTCACTCGGCACAAATCAAACAAAAATGTTTCCATGCTGTGTATTGTTGTTCATTTTCATCAAATAAACAAAATAAAACCCAGAATAAATCATTAAAGACAGGAAATGAGTATAAAAGATACCTCAGCGCAAGTGTTAATGTTAGTAAAAGAGCCCAAATTTCAAAAAATATTGCGAAAAACAATAATCTTCCATTATAGAGTGAATGTTTGAGATGTATAGAAGGCATTTATTTCATTTTTAGAAATTTTAATTTTTCACATTTTTCCATGAAAAGTGCCAATACCCCCCCCCTTTGGGTTCTTGGTGAAATTCTCACTCGGCACAAAACAAACAAAAATGTTTTAATGGTGTGTATTGTTGTTCATTTTCATCAAATAAAAAAAATAAAACCCAGAATAAATCATTAAAGACAGGAAATGAGCATAAAAGATACCTCAGCGCAAGTGTTAATGTTAGTAAAAGAGCCCAAATTTCAAAAAATATTGCGAAAAACAACAATCTTCCATTATAGAGTGAATGTTTGAGGTGTATAGAAGGCATTTATTTCATTTTTAGAAATTTTAATTTTTACATTTTTCCATGAAAAGTGCCAATACCCCCCCCTTAGGGTTCTAGGTGAAAATCTCACTCGACACAAATCAAACAAAAATGTTTCCATGGTGTGTATTGTTGTTCATTTTCATCAAATAAACAAAATAAAACCCAGAATAAATCATTAAAGACAAGAAATGAGCATAAAAGATGCCTCAGCACAAGTGTTAATGTTAGTAAAAGAGCCCAAATTTCAAAAAATATTGCGAAAATTAACAATCTTCCATTATAGAGTGAATGTTTGAGGTGTATAGAAGGCATTTATTTCATTTTTAGAAATTTTAATTTTTCACATTTCTCCATGAAAAGTGCCCCTTTGGGTTCTAGGTGAAATTCTCACTCGACACATATCAAACCAAAATGTTTCCATGGTGTGTATTGTTGTTCATTTTCATCAAATAAATAAAATTTAACCAAGAATAAATCATTAAAGACAAGAAATGAGCATAAAAGATACCTCAGCACAAGTGTTAATGTTAGTAAAAGAGCCCAAATTTCAAAAAATATTGCGAAAAACAATAATCTTCCATTATAGAGTGAATGTTTGAGGTGTATAGAAGGCATTTATTTCATTTTTAGAAATTTTAATTTTTCACATTTTTCCATGAAAAGTGCCAATACCCCCCCCTTTGGGTTCTTGGTGAAATTCTCACTCGGCACAAATCAAACAAAAATGTTTTAATGGTGTGTATTGTTGTTCATTTTCATCAAATAAACAAAATAAAACCCAGAATAAATCATTAAAGACAGGAAATGAGCATAAAAGATACCTCAGCGCAAGTGTTAATGTTAGTAAAAGAGCCAAATTTCAAAAAATATTGCGAAAAACAACAATCTTCCATTATAGAGTGAATGTTTGAGGTGTATAGAAGGCATTTATTTCATTTTTAGAAATTTTAATTTTTCACATTTTTCCATGAAAAGTGCCAATACCCCCCCCTTAGGGTTCTAGGAGAAAATCTCACTCGACACAAATCAAACAAAAATGTTTCCATGGTGTGTAATGTTGTTCATTTTCATCAAATAAACAAAATAAAACCCAGAATAAATCATTAAAGACAAGAAATGAGCATAAAAGATACTTCAGCGCAAGTGTTAATGTTAGTAAAAGAGCCCAAATTTCAAAAAATATTGCGAAAATTAACAATCTTCCATTATAGAGTGAATGTTTGAGGTGTATAGAAGGCATTTATTTCATTTTTAGAAATTTTAATTTTTCACATTTCTCCATGAAAAGTGCCCCTTTGGGTTCTAGGTGAAATTCTCACTCGACACAAATCAAACAAAAATGTTTCCATGGTGTGTATTGTTGTTCATTTTCATCAAATAAATAAAATTAAACCCAGAATAAATCATTAAAGACAAGAAATGAGCATAAAAGATACCTCAGCACAAGTGTTAATGTTAGTAAGAGAGCCCAAATTTCAAAAAATATTGCGAAAAACAATAATCTTCCATTATAGAGTGATTGTTTGAGGTGTATAGAAGGCATTTATTTCATTTTTAGAAATTTTAATTTTTCACATTTTTCCATGAAAAGTGCCAATACCCCCCCCTTTGGGTTCTTGGTGAAATTCTAACTCGGCACAAATCAAACAAAAATGTTTCCATGGTGTGTATTGTTGTTCATTTTCCTCAAATAAACAAAATAAAACCCAGAATAAATCATTAAAGACAGGAAATGGGCATAAAAGATACCTCAGCGCAAGTGTTAATGTTAGTAAAAGAGCCCAAATTTCAAAAAATATTGCGAAAAACAACAATCTTCCATTATAGAGTGAATGTTTGAGGTGTATAGAAGGCATTTATTTCATTTTTAGAAATTTTAATTTTTCACATTTTTCCATTAAAGGGCCAATACCCCCCCCTTTGGGTTCTACTCGAAAATAACCTTGACACAAATCAAACAAAAATGTTTCCATGGTGTGTCTTGTTGTTCATTTTCATCAAATAAACAAAATAAAACCCAGAATATATCATTAAAGACAAGAAATGAGCATAAAAGATGCCTCAGCGGAAGTGTTAATGTTAGTAAAAGAGCCCAAATTTTAAAAAATATTGCGAAAAACAACAATCTTCCATTATAGAGTGAATGTTTGAGGTGTATAGAAGGCATTTATTTCATTTTTAGAAATTTTAATTTTTCACATTTTTCCATGAAAAGTGCCAATACCCCCCCCTTTGGGTTCTTGGTGAAATTCTCACTCGGCACAAATCAAACAAAAATGTTTCCATGGTGTGTTTTGTTGTTCATTTTCATCAAATAAACAAAAGTAAACCCAGAATAAATCATTAAAGACAAGAAATGAGCATAAAAGATACCTCAGCACAAGTGTTAATGTTAGTAAAAGAGCCCAAATTTCAAAAAATATTGCGAAAAACAATAATCTTCCATTATAGAGTGAATGTTTGAGGTGTATAGAAGGCATTTATTTCATTTTTAGAAATTTTAATTTTTCACATTTTTCCATGAAAAGTGCCAATACCCCCCCCTTTGGGTTCTTGGTGAAATTCTCACTCGGCACAAATCAAACAAAAATGTTTCCATGGTGTGTATTGTTGTTCATTTTCATCAAATAAACAAAATAAAACCCAGAATAAATCATTAAAGACAGGAAATGAGCATAAAAGATACCTCAGCGCAAGTGTTAATGTTAGTAAAAGAGCCCAAATTTCAAAAAATATTGCGAAAAACAACAATCTTCCATTATAGAGTGAATGTTTGAGGTGTTTAGAAGGCATTTATTTCATTTTTAGAAATTTTAATTTTTCACATTTCTCCATGAAAAGTGCCAATACCTTTGGGTTCTAGGTGAAATTCTCACTCGACTCAAATCAAACAAAAATGTTTCCATGGTGTGTATTGTTGGTCATTTTCATCAAATAAACAAAATAAAACCCAGAATAAATCATTAATGACAAGTAATGAGCATAAAAGATGCCTCAGCACAAGTGTTAATGTTAGTAAAAGAGCCCAAATTTCAAAAAATATTGCGAAAAACAACAATCTTCCATTATAGAGTGAATGTTTGAGGTGTATAGAAGGCATTTATTTCATTTTTAGAAATTTTAATTTTTCACATTTCTCCATGAAAAGTGCCAATACCTTTGGGTTCTAGGTGAAATTCTCACTCGACTCAAATCAAACAAAAATGTTTCCATGGTGTGTATTGTTGGTCATTTTCATCAAATAAACAAAATAAAACCCAGAATAAATCATTAAAGACAAGAAATGAGCATAAAAGATGCCTCAGCACAAGTGTTAATGTTAGTAAAAGAGCCCAAATTTCAAAAAATATTGCGAAAAACAACAATCTTCCATTATAGAGTGAATGTTTGAGGTGTATAGAAGGCATTTATTTCATTTTTAGAAATTTTAATTTTTCACATTTTTCCATGAAAAGTGCCAATACCCCCCCCTTAGGGTTCTAGGAGAAAATCTCACTCGACTCAAATCAAACAAAAATGTTTCCATGGTGTGTATTGTTGTTCATTTTCATCAAATAAACAAAATAAAACCCAGAATAAATCATTAAAGACAAGAAATGAGCATAAAAGATACCTCAGCGAAAGTGTTAATGTTAGTAAAAGAGCCCAAATTTCAAAAAATATTGCGAAAATTAACAATCTTCCATTATAGAGTGAATGTTTGAGGTGTATAGAAGGCATTTATTTCATTTTTAGAAATTTTAATTTTTCACATTTCCCCATGAAAAGTGCCCCTTTGGGTTCTAGGTGAAATTCTCACTCGACACATATCAAACCAAAATGTTTCCATGGTGTGTATTGTTGTTCATTTTCATCAAATAAACAAAATAAAACCCAGAATAAATCATTAAAGACAAGAAATGAGCATAAAAGATACCTCAGCACAAGTGTTAATGTTAGTAAAAGAGCCCAAATTTCAAAAAATATTGCGAAAAACAATAATCTTCCATTATAGAGTGAATGTTTGAGGTGTATAGAAGGCATTTATTTCATTTTTAGAAATTTTAATTTTTCACATTTTTCCATGAAAAGTGCCAATACCCCCCCCTTTGGGTTCTTGGTGAAATTCTCACTCGGCACAAATCAAACAAAAATGTTTCCATGGTGTGTATTGTTGTTCATTTTCCTCAAATAAACAAAATAAAACCCAGAATAAATTACTAAAGACAAGAAATGAGCTTAAAAGATGCCTCAGCGCAAGTGTTAATGTTAGTAAAAGAGCCCAAATTTCAAAAAATATTGCGAAAAACAACAATCTTCCATTATAGAGTGAATGTTTGAGGTGTATAGAAGGCATTTATTTCATTTTTAGAAATTTTAATTTTTCACATTTTTCCATGAAAAGTGCCAACACCCCCCCCTTAGGGTTCTAGGTGAAATTCTCACTCGACACAAATCAAACAAAAATGTTTCCATGGTGTGTATTGTTGTTCATTTTCATCAAATAAACAAAATTAAACCCAGAATAAATCATTAAAGACAGGAAATGAGCTTAAAAGATACCTCAGCGCAAGTGTTAATGTTAGTAAAAGAGCCCAAATTTCAAAAAATATTGCGAAAAACAACAATCTTCCATTATAGAGTGAATGTTTGAGGTGTTTAGAAGGCATTTATTTCATGTTTAGAAATTTTAATTTTTCACATTTCTCCATGAAAAGTGCCAATACCTTTGGGTTCTAGGTGAAATTCTCACTCGACTCAAATCAAACAAAAATGTTTCCATGGTGTGTATTGTTGGTCATTTTCATCAAATAAACAAAATAAAACCCAGAATAAATCATTAAAGACAAGAAATGAGCATAAAAGATGCCTCAGCACAAGTGTTAATGTTAGTAAAAGAGCCCAAATTTCAAAAAATATTGCGAAAAACAACAATCTTCCATTATAGAGTGAATGTTTGAGGTGTGTAGAAGGCATTTATTTCATTTTTAGAAATTTTAATTTTTCACATTTTTCCATGAAAAGTGCCAATACCCCCCCCTTAGGGTTCTAGGAGAAAATCTCACTCGACTCAAATCAAACAAAAATGTTTCCATGGTGTGTATTGTTGTTCATTTTCATCAAATAAACAAAATAAAACCCAGAATAAATCATTAAGACAAGAAATGAGCATAAAAGATACCTCAGCGAAAGTGTTTAATGTTAGTAAAAGAGCCCAAATTTCAAAAAATATTGCGAAAAACAATAATCTTCCATTATAGAGTGAATGTTTGAGGTGTATAGAAGGCATTTATTTCATTTTTAGAAATTTTAATTTTTCACATTTTTCCATGAAAAGTGCCAATACCCCCCCTTTGGGTTCTTGGTGAAATTCTCACTCGGCACAAATCAAACAAAAATGTTTCCATGGTGTGTATTGTTGTTCATTTTCCTCAAATAAACAAAATAAAACCCAGAATAAATTACTAAAGACAAGAAATGAGCTTAAAAGATGCCTCAGCGCAAGTGTTAATGTTAGTAAAAGAGCCCCAAATTTCAAAAAATATTGCGAAAAACAACAATCTTCCATTATAGAGTGAATGTTTGAGGTGTTTAGAAGGCATTTATTTCATTTTAGAAATTTTAATTTTTCACATTTCTCCATGAAAAGTGCCAATACCTTTGGGTTCTAGGTGAAATTCTCACTCGACACATATCAAACCAAAATGTTTCCATGGTGTGTATTGTTGTTCATTTTCATCAAAAAAACAAAATAAAACCCAGAATAATCATTAAAGACAAGAAATGAGCTTAAAAGATGCCTCAGCGCAAGTGTTAATGTTAGTAAAAGAGCCCAAATTTCAAAAAATATTGCGAAAAACAACAATCTTCCATTATTCAGTAAATGTTTGAGGTGTATAGAAGGCATTTATTTCATTTTTAGAAATTTTAATTTTTCACATTTTTCCTTGAAAAGTGCCAATCCCCCCCCCTTTGGGTTCTAGGTGAAATTCTCATTTGGCACAAATCAAACAAAAATGTTTCCATGGTGTGTATTGTTGTTCATTTTCATCAAATAAACAAAATAAAACCCAGAATAAATCATTAAAGACAGGAAATGAGCATAAAAGATGCCTCGCCGAAGTGTTAATGGTAGTCAAAGAGCCCAAATTTCAAAAAATATTGCGAAAAACAACAATCTTCCATTATAGAGTGAATGTTTGAGGTGTATAGAAGGCATTTATTTCATTTTTAGAAATTTTAATTTTTCACATTTTTCCATGAAAAGTGCCAATACCCCCCCCTTTGGGTTCTAGGTGAAATTCTCACTCGACACAAATCAAACAAAAATGTTTCCATGGTGTGTCTTGTTGTTCATTTTCATCAAATAAACAAAATAAAACCCAGAATATATCATTAAAGACAAGAAATGAGCATAAAAGATGCCTCAGCGCAAGTGTTAATGTTGGTAAAAGAGCCCAAATTTCTAAAAATATTGCAAAAAACAACAATCATCCATTAAAGAGTGAATGTTTGAGGTGTATAGAAGGCATTTATTTCATTTTTAGAAATTTTAATTTTTCACATTTTTCCATGAAAAGTGACAATACCCCCCCTTTGGATTCTAGGGGAAATTCTCACTCGACACAAATCAAACTTATGTTTCCAAGGTGTGTATTGTTGTTCATTTTCATCAAATAAACAAAATAAAACCCAGAATAAATCATTAAAGACAAGAAATGAGCATAAAAGATGCCTCAGCGCAAGTGTTAATGTTAGTAAAAGAGCCAAAATTTCAAAAAATATTGCGAGAAACGACAATCTTCCATTATACAGTGAATGTTTGAGGTGTATAGAAGGCATTTATTTCATTTTTAGAAATTTTAATTTTTCACATTTTTCCATGAAAAGTGCCCATTGCCCCCTCTTTGGGTTCTAGCTGAAATTCTCACTCGACACAATTCAAACAAAAATGTTTCCATGGTTTGTATTGTTGTTCATTTTCATCAAATAAAAAAAATAAAACCCAGAGTTAAAATTAAAGACAAGAAATGAGCATTAAAGATGCCTCAGCGCAAGTGTTAATGTTGGTAAAAGAGCCCAAATTTCAAAAAATATTGCAAAAAACAACAATCTTCCATTACAGAGTGAATGTTTGAGGTGTATAGAAGGCATTTATTTCATTTTTAGAAATTTTAATTTTTCACATTTTTCCATGAAAAGTGCCCATACCCCCCCTTTGGGTTCTACACGAAAATCACACTCGAAACAAATCATACAAAAATGTTTCCATGGTGTGTCTTGTTGTTCATTTTCATCAAATAAACAAAATAAAACCCAGAATAATCATTAAAGACAGGAAATGAGCATAAAAGATGCCTCAGCGCAAGTGTTAATGTTAGTAAGAGAGCCTAAATTTCTAAAAATTTTGCGTAAAACAACAATCTTCCATTATAGAGTGAATGTTTGAGGTGTATAGAAGGCATTTATTTCATTTTTAGAAATTTTAATTTTTCACATTTTTCCATGAAAAGTGCCCATACCCCCCCCCTTTGGGTTCTACACGAAAATCACACTCGAAACAAATCAAACGAAAATGTTTCCATGGTGTGTCTTGTGGTTCATTTTCATCAAATAAACAAAATAAAACCCAGAATAAATCATTAAAGACAGGAAATGAACATAAAAGATGCCTCAGCGCAAGTGTTAATGTTAGTAAAAGAGCCCAAATTTCAAAAAATATTGCGAAAAACAACAATCTTCCATTATAGAGTGAATGTTTGAGGTGTATAGAAGGCATTTATTTCATTTTTAGAAATTTTAATTTTTCACATTTTTCCATGAAAAGTGCCAATACCCCCCCCTTTGGGTTCTACGGGAAATTCTCACTCGACACAAATCAAACAAAAATGTTTCCATGGTGTGTATTGTTGTTCATCTTCATCAAATAAAAAAATAAAACCCAGAGTTAATCATTAAAGACAGGAAATGAGCATAAAAGATTCCTCAGCATAAGTGTTAATGTTAGTAAAAGAGCCCAAATTTCTAAAAATATTGCGAAAAACAACAATCTTCCATTATAGAGTGAATGTTTGAGGTGTATAGAAGGCATTTATTTCATTTTTAGAAATTTTAATTTTTCACATTTTTCCATGAAAAGTGCCCATACCCCCCCCCTTTGGGTTCTAGGGGAAATTCTCACTTGACACAATTCAAACAAAAATGTTTCCATGGTTTGTATTGTTGTTCATTTTCATCAAATAAAAAAAATAAAACCCAGAGTTAATCATTAAAGACAAGAAGTGAGCATAAAAGATGCCTCAGCGCAAGTGTTAATGTTGGTAAAAGAGCCCAAATTTCTAAAAATATTGCAAAAAACAACAATCTTCCATTATAGAGTGAATGTTTGAGGTGTATAGAAGGCATTTATTTCATTTTTAGAAATTTTAATTTTTCACATTTTTCCATGAAAAGTGACAATACCCCCCCTTTGGATTCTAGGGGAAATTCTCACTCGACACAAATCAAACTAATGTTTCCAAGGTGTGTATTGTTGTTCATTTTCATCAAATAAACAAAATAAAACCCAGAATAAATCATTAAAGACAAGAAATGAGCATAAAAGATGCCTCAGCGCAAGTGTTTATGTTAGTAAAAGAGCCAAAATTTCAAAAAATATTGCGAAAAACAACAATCTTCCATTACAGAGTGAATGTTTGAGGTGTATAGAAGGCATTTATTTCATTTTTAGAAATTTTAATTTTTCACATTTTTCCATGAAAAGTGCCAATACCCCCCCTTTGGGTTCTAGGTGAAAATCTCACTCGACACAAATCAAACAAAAATGTTTCCATGGTGTGTATTGTTGTTCATTTTCATCAAATAAACAAAATAAAACCCAGAATAAATCATTAAAGACAAGAAATGAGCATAAAAGATGCCTCAGCGCAAGTGTGTATGTTAGTAAAAGAGCCAAAATTTCAAAAAATATTGCGAAAAACAACAATCTTCCATTATTGAGTAAATGATTGAGGTGTATAGAAGGCATTTATTTCATTTTTAGAAATTTTAATTTTTCACATTTTTCCATGAAAAGTGCCAATACCCCCCCCCTTTGGTTATAGGTGATATTCTCATTCGACACAAATCAAACGAAAATGTTTCCATGGTGTGTATTGTTGTTCATTTTCATCAAATAAACAAAATAAAACCCAGAATAAATCATTAAAGACAAGAAATGAGCATAAAAGATGCCTCAGCGCAAGTGTTAATGTTAGTAAAAGAGCCAAAATTTCAAAAAATATTGCGAGAAACGACAATCTTCCATTATAGAGTGAATGTTTGAGGTGTATAGAAGGCATTTATTTCATTTTTAGAAATTTTAATTTTTCACATTTTTCCATGAAAAGTGCCAATACCCCCCCCTTTGGGTTCTAGCTGCATTTCTCACTCGACACAATTCAAACAAAAATGTTTCCATGGTGTGTATTGTTGTTCATTTTCATCAAATAAAAAAAATAAAACCCAGAGTTAATCATTAAAGACAAGAAATGAGCATAAAAGATGCCTAAGCGCAAGTGTTAATGTTGGTAAAAGAACCCAAATTTTAAAAAATATTGCAAAAAACAACAATCTTCCATTATAGAGTGAATGTTTGAGGTGTGTAGAAGGCATTTATTTCATTTTTAGAAATTTTAATTTTTCACATTTTTCCATGAAAAGTGCCAAAACCACCCCCTTTGGGTTCTAGCTGAAATTCTCACTCGACACAATTCAAACAAAAATGTTTCCATGGTTTGTATTGTTGTTCATTTTCATCAAATAAAAAAAATAAAACCCAGAGTTAATCATTAAAGACAAGAAATGAGCATAAAAGATGCCTCAGCGCAAGTGTTAATGTTGGTAAAAGAGCCCAAATTTCAAAAAATATTGCAAAAAACAACAATCTTCCATTACAGAGTGAATGTTTGAGGTGTATAGAAGGCATTTATTTCATTTTTAGAAATTTTAATTTTTCACATTTTTCCATGAAAAGTGCCAATACCCCCCCTTTGGGTTCCAGGTGAAAATCTCACTCGACACAAATCAAACAAAAATGTTTCCATGGTGTGTATTGTTGTTCATTTTCATCAAATAAACAAAATAAAACCCAGAATAAATCATTAAAGACAAGAAATGAGCATAAAAGATGCCTCAGCGCAAGTGTTAATGTTAGTAAAAGAACCCAAATTTCAAAAAATATTGCGAAAAGCAACAATCTTCCATTATAGAGTAAATGTTTGAGGTGTATAGAAGGCATTTATTTCATTTTTAGAAATTTTAATTTTTCACATTTTTCCATGAAAAGTGCCCATACCCCCCCCTTTGGGTTCTAGGGGAAATTCTCACTCGACACAATTCAAACCAAAATGTTTCCATGGTTTGTATTGTTGTTCATTTTCATCAAATAAAAGAAATAAAACCCAGAGTTAATCATTAAAGACAAGAAATGAGCATAAAAGATGCCTCAGCGCAAGTGTAAATGTTAGTAAAAGAGCCCAAATTTAAAAAAATATTGCGAAAAACAACAATCTTCCATTATAGAGGAAATGTTTGAGGTGTATAGAAGGCATTTATTTCATTTTTAGAAATTTTAATTTTTCACATTTTTCCATGAAAAGTGCCAATACCCCCCCCTTTGGGTTTTAGCTGAAATTTTCACTCGACACAATTCAAAGAAAAATATTTCCATGGTTTGTATTGTTGTTCATTTTCATCAAATAAACAAAATAAAACCCAGAATAAATCATTAAAGACAAGAAATGAGCATAAAAGATGCCTCAGCGCAAGTGTTTATGTTAGTAAAAGAGCCAAAATTTCAAAAAATATTGCGAAAAACAACAATCTTCCATTATAGAGTAACTGTTTGAGGTGTATAGAAGGCATTTATTTCATTTTTAGAAATTTTAATTTTTCACATTTTTCCATGAAAAGTGCCCATACCCCCCCCTTTGGGTTCTAGGGGAAATTCTCACTCGACACAAATCAAACTAATGTTTCCAAGGTGTGTATTGTTGTTCATTTTCATCAAATAAACAAAATAAAACCCAGAATAAATCATTAAAGACAAGAAATGAGCATAAAAGATGCCTCAGCGCAAGTGTTTATGTTAGTAAAAGAGCCAAAATTTCAAAAAATATTGCGAAAAACAACAATCTTCCATTATTGAGTAAATGATTGAGGTGTATAGAAGGCATTTATTTCATTTTTAGAAATTTTAATTTTTCACATTTTTCCATGAAAAGTGCCAATACCCCCCCCCCCCTTTGGGTTCTAGGTGATATTCTCATTCGACACAAATCAAACGAAAATGTTTCCATGGTGTGTATTGTTGTTCATTTACATCAAATAAAAAAATAAAACCCAGAGTTAATCATTAAAGACAAGAAATGAGCATAAAAGATGCCTCAGCGCAAGTGTTAATGTTAGTAAAAGAGCCAAAATTTCAAAAAATATTGCGAGAAACGACAATCTTCCATTATAGAGTGAATGTTTGAGGTGTATAGAAGGCATTTATTTCATTTTTAGAAATTTTAATTTTTCACATTTTTCCATGAAAAGTGCCAATACCCCCCCCTTTGGGTTCTAGGTGAAATTCTCACTCGACACAAATCAAACAAAAATGTTTCCATGGTGTGTATTGTTGTTCATTTTCATCAAATAAAAAAATAAAACCCAGAGGTAATCATTAAAGACAAGAAATGAGCATAAAAGATGCCTCAGCGCAAGTGTTAATGTTGGTAAAAGAGCCCAAATTTTAAAAAATATTGCAAAAAACAACAATCTTCCATTATAGAGTGAATGTTTGAGGTGTATAGAAGGCATTTATTTCATTTTTAGAAATTTTAATTTTTCACATTTTTCCATGAAAAGTGCAAAAACCACCCCCTTTGGGTTCTAGCTGAAATTCTCACTCGACACAATTCAAACAAAAATGTTTCCATGGTTTGTATTGTTGTTCATTTTCATCAAATAAAAAAAATAAAACCCAGAGTTAATCATTAAAGACAAGAAATGAGCATAAAAGATGCCTCAGCGCAAGTGTTAATGTTGGTAAAAGAGCCCAAATTTCAAAAAATATTGCAAAAAACAACAATCTTCCATTACAGAGTGAATGTTTGAGGTGTATAGAAGGCATTTATTTCATTTTTAGAAATTTTAATTTTTCACATTTTTCCATGAAAAGTGCCCATACCCCCCCCTTTGGGTTCTACACGAAAATCACACTCGAAACAAATCAAACAAAAATGTTTCCATGGTGTGTCTTGTTGTTCATTTTCATCAAATAATCAAAATAAAACCCAGAATAAATCATTAAAGACAGGAAATGAGCATAAAAAATGCCTCAGCGCAAGTGTTAATATTAGTAAAAGAGCCCAAATTTCAAAAAATATTGTGAAAAACAACAATCTTCCATTATAGAGTGAATGATTGAGGTGTATAGAAGGCATTTATTTCATTTTTAGAAATTTTAATTTTTCACATTTTTCCATGAAAAGTGCCAATAACCCCCTTTGGGTTCTACACGAAAATCACACTCGAAACAAATCAACCAAAAATGTTTCCATGGTGTGTCTTGTTGTTCATTTTCATCAAATAAACAAAATCAAACCCAAAATAAATCATTAAAGACAGGAAATGAGCATAAAAGATGCCTCAGCGCAAGTGTTAATGTTAGTAAAAGAGCCCAAATTTCAAAAAATATTGCGAAAAACAACAATCTTCCATTATAGAGTGAATGTTTGAGGTGTATAGAAGGCATTTATTTCATTTTTCGAAATTTTAATTTTTCAAATTTTTCCATGAAAAGTGCCAATACCCCCCCTTTTGGGTTCTAGGGGAAATTCTCACTCGACACAAATCAAACTAATGTTTCCAAGGTGTGTCTTGTTGCTCATTTTCATCAAATAAACAAAATAAAACCCAGAGTTAATCATTAAAGACAAGAAATGAGCATAAAAGATGCCTCAGCGCATGTGTTTGTGTTAGTAAAAGAGCCAAAATTTCAAAAAATATTGCGAAAAACAACAATCTTCCATTATTGAGTAAATTTTTGAGGTGTATAGAAGGCATTTATTTCATTTTTCGAAATTTTAATTTTTCACATTTTTCCATGAAAAGTGCCAATACCCCCCCTTTGGGTTCCAGGTGAAAATCTCACTCGACACAAATCAAACAAAAATGTTTCCATGGTGTGTATTGTTGTTCATTTTCATCAAATAAACAAAATAAAACCCAGAATAAATCATTAAAGACAGGAAATGAGCATAAAAACTGCCTCAGCGCAAGTGTTAATATTAGTAAAAGAGCCCAAATTTCAAAAAACATTGTGAAAAACAACAATCTTCCATTATAGAGTGAATGTTTGAGGTGTATAGAAGGCATTTATTTCATTTTTAGAAATTTTAATTTTTCACATTTTTCCATGAAAAGTGCCAATAACCCCCTTTGGGTTCTACACGAAAATCACACTCGAAACAAATCAACCAAAAATGTTTCCATGGTGTGTCTTGTTGTTCATTTTCATCAAATAAACAAAATCAAACCCAAAATAAATCATTAAAGACAGGAAATGAGCATAAAAGATGCCTCAGCGCAAGTGTTAATGTTAGTAAAAGCGCCCAAATTTCAAAAAATATTGCGAAAAACAACAATCTTCCATTATAGAGTGTATGTTTCGAGGTGTATAGAAGGCATTTATTTCATTTTTAGAAATTTAAATTTTTCACATTTTTCCATGAAAAGTGCCAATACCCCCCCCCTTTGGGTTCTAGGGGAAATTCTCACTCGACACAAATCAAACAAAAATGTCCCATGGTGTGTATTGTTGTTCATTTTCATCAAATAAAAAAATAAAACCCAGAGTTAATCATTAAAGACAGGAAATGAGCATAAAAGATTCCTCGGCGCAAGTGTTAATGTTAGTAAAAGAGCCCAAATTTCTAAAAATATTGCGAAAAACAACAATCTTCCATTATAGAGTGAATGTTTGAGGTGTATAGAAGGCATTTATTTCATTTTTCGAAATTTTAATTTTTCACATTTTTCCATGAAAAGTGCCAATACCCCCCCTTTGGGTTCCAGGTGAAAATCTCACTCGACACAAATCAAACAAAAATGTTGCCATGGTGTGTATTGTTGTTCATTTTCATCAAATAAACAAAATAAAACCCAGAATAAATCATTAAAGACAAGAAATGAGCATAAAAGATGCCTCAGCGCAAGTGTTAATGTTAGTAAAAGAACCCAAATTTCAAAAAATATTGCGAAAAGCAACAATCTTCCATTATAGAGTAAATGTTTGAGGTGTATAGAAGGCATTTATTTCATTTTTAGAAATTTTAATTTTTCACATTTTTCCATGAAAAGTGCCCATACCCCCCCCTTTGGGTTCTAGGGGAAATTCTCACTCGACACAATTCAAACCAAAATGTTTCCATGGTTTGTATTGTTGTTCATTTTCATCAAATAAAAGAAATAAAACCCAGAGTTAATCATTAAAGACAAGAAATGAGCATAAAAGATGCCTCAGCGCAAGTGTAAATGTTAGTAAAAGAGCCCAAATTTAAAAAAATATTGCGAAAAACAACAATCTTCCATTATAGAGGAAATGTTTGAGGTGTATAGAAGGCATTTATTTCATTTTTAGAAATTTTAATTTTTCACATTTTTCCATGAAAAGTGCCAATACCCCCCCCTTTGGGTTTTAGCTAAAATTTTCACTCGACACAATTCAAAGAAAAATATTTCCATGGTTTGTATTGTTGTTCATTTTCATCAAATAAACAAAATAAAACCCAGAATAAATCATTAAAGACAAGAAATGAGCATAAAAGATGCCTCAGCGCAAGTGTTTATGTTAGTAAAAGAGCCAAAATTTCAAAAAATATTGCGAAAAACAACAATCTTCCATTATAGAGTAACTGTTTGAGGTGTATAGAAGGCATTTATTTCATTTTTAGAAATTTTAATTTTTCACATTTTTCCATGAAAAGTGCCCATACCCCCCCCTTTGGGTTCTAGGGGAAATTCTCACTCGACACAAATCAAACTAATGTTTCCAAGGTGTGTATTGTTGTTCATTTTCATCAAATAAACAAAATAAAACCCAGAATAAATCATTAAAGACAAGAAATGAGCATAAAAGATGCCTCAGCGCAAGTGTTTATGTTAGTAAAAGAGCCAAAATTTCAAAAAATATTGCGAAAAACAACAATCTTCCATTATTGAGTAAATGATTGAGGTGTATAGAAGGCATTTATTTCATTTTTAGAAATTTTAATTTTTCACATTTTTCCATGAAAAGTGCCAATACCCCCCCCCCCCTTTGGGTTCTAGGTGATATTCTCATTCGACACAAATCAAACGAAAATGTTTCCATGGTGTGTATTGTTGTTCATTTACATCAAATAAAAAAATAAAACCCAGAGTTAATCATTAAAGACAAGAAATGAGCATAAAAGATGCCTCAGCGCAAGTGTTAATGTTAGTAAAAGAGCCAAAATTTCAAAAAATATTGCGAGAAACGACAATCTTCCATTATAGAGTGAATGTTTGAGGTGTATAGAAGGCATTTATTTCATTTTTAGAAATTTTAATTTTTCACATTTTTCCATGAAAAGTGCCAATACCCCCCCCTTTGGGTTCTAGGTGAAATTCTCACTCGACACAAATCAAACAAAAATGTTTCCATGGTGTGTATTGTTGTTCATTTTCATCAAATAAAAAAATAAAACCCAGAGGTAATCATTAAAGACAAGAAATGAGCATAAAAGATGCCTCAGCGCAAGTGTTAATGTTGGTAAAAGAGCCCAAATTTTAAAAAATATTGCAAAAAACAACAATCTTCCATTATAGAGTGAATGTTTGAGGTGTATAGAAGGCATTTATTTCATTTTTAGAAATTTTAATTTTTCACATTTTTCCATGAAAAGTGCAAAAACCACCCCCTTTGGGTTCTAGCTGAAATTCTCACTCGACACAATTCAAACAAAAATGTTTCCATGGTTTGTATTGTTGTTCATTTTCATCAAATAAAAAAAATAAAACCCAGAGTTAATCATTAAAGACAAGAAATGAGCATAAAAGATGCCTCAGCGCAAGTGTTAATGTTGGTAAAAGAGCCCAAATTTCAAAAAATATTGCAAAAAACAACAATCTTCCATTACAGAGTGAATGTTTGAGGTGTATAGAAGGCATTTATTTCATTTTTAGAAATTTTAATTTTTCACATTTTTCCATGAAAAGTGCCCATACCCCCCCCTTTGGGTTCTACACGAAAATCACACTCGAAACAAATCAAACAAAAATGTTTCCATGGTGTGTCTTGTTGTTCATTTTCATCAAATAATCAAAATAAAACCCAGAATAAATCATTAAAGACAGGAAATGAGCATAAAAAATGCCTCAGCGCAAGTGTTAATATTAGTAAAAGAGCCCAAATTTCAAAAAATATTGTGAAAAACAACAATCTTCCATTATAGAGTGAATGATTGAGGTGTATAGAAGGCATTTATTTCATTTTTAGAAATTTTAATTTTTCACATTTTTCCATGAAAAGTGCCAATAACCCCCTTTGGGTTCTACACGAAAATCACACTCGAAACAAATCAACCAAAAATGTTTCCATGGTGTGTCTTGTTGTTCATTTTCATCAAATAAACAAAATCAAACCCAAAATAAATCATTAAAGACAGGAAATGAGCATAAAAGATGCCTCAGCGCAAGTGTTAATGTTAGTAAAAGAGCCCAAATTTCAAAAAATATTGCGAAAAACAACAATCTTCCATTATAGAGTGAATGTTTGAGGTGTATAGAAGGCATTTATTTCATTTTTCGAAATTTTAATTTTTCAAATTTTTCCATGAAAAGTGCCAATACCCCCCCTTTTGGGTTCTAGGGGAAATTCTCACTCGACACAAATCAAACTAATGTTTCCAAGGTGTGTCTTGTTGCTCATTTTCATCAAATAAACAAAATAAAACCCAGAGTTAATCATTAAAGACAAGAAATGAGCATAAAAGATGCCTCAGCGCATGTGTTTGTGTTAGTAAAAGAGCCAAAATTTCAAAAAATATTGCGAAAAACAACAATCTTCCATTATTGAGTAAATTTTTGAGGTGTATAGAAGGCATTTATTTCATTTTTAGAAATTTTTATTTTTCACATTTTTCCATGAAAAGTGCCAATACCCCCCCCTTTGGGTTCTACATGAAAATCACACTCGACACAAATCAAACAAAAATGTTTCCATGGTGTGTCTAGTTGTTCATTTTCATCAAATAAAAAAAATAAAACCCAGAATAAATCATTAAAGACAAGAAATGAGCATAAAAGATGCCTCAGCGCAAGTGTTAATGTTAGTAAAAGAGCCCTATTTTCAAAAAATATTGCGAAAAACAACAATCTTCCATTAAAGAGTGAATGTTTGAGGTGTATAGAAGGCATTTATTTCATTTTTAGAAATTTTAATTTTTCACATTTTTCCATGAAAAGTGCCCATACCCCCCCCTTTGGGTTCTACACGAAAATCCCACTCGAAACAAATCAAACAAAAATGTTTCCATGGTGTGTCTTGTTGTTCATTTTCATCAAATAAACAAAATAAAACCCAGAATAAATCATTAAAGACAGGAAATGAGCATAAAAACTGCCTCAGCGCAAGTGTTAATATTAGTAAAAGAGCCCAAATTTCAAAAAACATTGTGAAAAACAACAATCTTCCATTATAGAGTGAATGTTTGAGGTGTATAGAAGGCATTTATTTCATTTTTAGAAATTTTAATTTTTCACATTTTTCCATGAAAAGTGCCAATAACCCCCTTTGGGTTCTACACGAAAATCACACTCGAAACAAATCAACCAAAAATGTTTCCATGGTGTGTCTTGTTGTTCATTTTCATCAAATAAACAAAATCAAACCCAAAATAAATCATTAAAGACAGGAAATGAGCATAAAAGATGCCTCAGCGCAAGTGTTAATGTTAGTAAAAGCGCCCAAATTTCAAAAAATATTGCGAAAAACAACAATCTTCCATTATAGAGTGTATGTTTCGAGGTGTATAGAAGGCATTTATTTCATTTTTAGAAATTTAAATTTTTCACATTTTTCCATGAAAAGTGCCAATACCCCCCCCCTTTGGGTTCTAGGGGAAATTCTCACTCGACACAAATCAAACAAAAATGTCCCATGGTGTGTATTGTTGTTCATTTTCATCAAATAAAAAAATAAAACCCAGAGTTAATCATTAAAGACAGGAAATGAGCATAAAAGATTCCTCGGCGCAAGTGTTAATGTTAGTAAAAGAGCCCAAATTTCTAAAAATATTGCGAAAAACAACAATCTTCCATTATAGAGTGAATGTTTGAGGTGTATAGAAGGCATTTATTTCATTTTTCGAAATTTTAATTTTTCAAATTTTTCCATGAAAAGTGCCAATACCCCCCCTTTTGGGTTCTAGGGGAAATTCTCACTCGACACAAATCAAACTAATGTTTCCAAGGTGTGTCTTGTTGCTCATTTTCATCAAATAAACAAAATAAAACCCAGAGTTAATCATTAAAGACAAGAAATGAGCATAAAAGATGCCTCAGCGCAAGTGTTTATGTTAGTAAAAGAGCCAAAATTTCAAAAAATATTGCGAAAAACAACAATCTTCCATTATTGAGTAAATTTTTGAGGTGTATAGAAGGCATTTATTTCATTTTTAGAAATTTTTATTTTTCACATTTTTCCATGAAAAGTGCCAATACCCCCCCCTTTGGGTTCTACATGAAAATCACACTCGACACAAATCAAACAAAAATGTTTCCATGGTGTGTCTAGTTGTTCATTTTCATCAAATAAAAAAAATAAAACCCAGAATAAATCATTAAAGACAAGAATTGAGCATAAAAGATGCCTCAGCGCAAGTGTTAATGTTAGTAAAAGAGCCCAATTTTCAAAAAATATTGCGAAAAACAACAATCTTCCATTAAAGAGTGAATGTTTGAGGTGTATAGAAGGCATTTATTTCATTTTTAGAAATTTTAATTTTTCACATTTTTCCATGAAAAGTGCCAATACCCCCCCCTTATGGTTCTACACGAAAATCACACTCGAAACAAATCAAACAAAAATGTTTCCATGGTTTGTATTGTTGTTCATTTTCATCAAATAAACAAAATAAAACCCAGAATAAATCATTAAAGACAGGAAATGAGCATAAAAGATGCCTCGCCGCAAGTGTTAATGTTAGTCAAAGAGCCCAAATTTCAAAAAATATTGCGAAAAACAACAATCTTCCATTATGGAGTAAATGTTTGAGGTGTATAGAAGGCATTTATTTCATTTTTAGAAATTTTAATTTTTCACATTTTTCAATGAAAAGTGCCAATACCCCCCCCCCTTAGGGTTCTACATGAAAATCACACGACACAAATCAAACAAAAATGTTTCCATGGTGTGTCTTGTTGTTCATTTTCATCAAATAAACAAAATAAAACCCAGAATAAATCATGAAAGACAGGAAATGAGCATAAAAGATGCCTCAGCGCAAGTGTTAATGTTAGTTAAAGAGCCCAAATTTCAAAAAATATTGCGAAAAACAACAATCTTCCATTATAGAGTGAATGTTTGAGGTGTATAGAAGGCATTTATTTCATTTTTAGAAATTTAAATTTTTCACATTTTTCCATGAAAAGTGCCAATACCCCCCCTTTGGGTTCTAGGGGAAATTCTCACTCGACACAAATCAAACAAAAATGTTTCCATGGTGTGTCTAGTTGTTTATTTTCATCAAATAAAAAAAATAAAACCCAGAGTTAATCATTAAAGACAAGAAATGAGCATAAAAGATGCCTCAGCGCAAGTGTTAATGTTGGTAAAAGAGCCCAAATTTCTAAAAATATTGCAAAAAACAACAATCTTCCATTATAGAGTGAATGTTTGAGGTGTATAGAAGGCATTTATTTCATTTTTAGAAATTTTAATTTTTCACATTTTTCCATGAAAAGTGACAATACCCCCCATTTGGATTCTAGGGGAAATTCTCACTCGACACAAATCAAACTAATGTTTCCAAGGTGTGTATTGTTGTTCATTTTCATCAAATAAACAAAATAAAACCCAGAATAAATCATTAAAGACAAGAAATGAGCATAAAAGATGCCTCAGCGCAAGTGTTTATGTTAGTAAAAGAGCCAAAATTTCAAAAAATATTGCGAAAAAAAACAATCTTCCATTATAGAGTAAATGTTTGAGGTGTATAGAAGGCATTTATTTCATTTTTAGAAATTTTTATTTTTCACATTTTTCCATGAAAAGTGCCAATCCCCTTTGGATTCTACATGAAAATCACACTCGACACAAATCAAACAAAAAGGTTTCCATGGTGTGTCTGGTTGTTCATTTTCATCAAATAAAAAAAATAAAACCCAGAATAAATCATTAAAGACAAGAAATGAGCATAAAAGATGCCTCAGCGCAAGTGTTAATGTTAGTAAAAGAGCCCAATTTTCAAAAAATATTGCGAAAAACAACAATCTTCCATTATAGAGTGAATGTTTGAGGTGAATAGAAGGCATTTATTTCATTTTTAGAAATTTTAATTTTTCACATTTTTCCATGAAAAGTGCCAATACCCCCCCCTTATGGTTCTACACGAAAATCACACTCGACACAAATCAAACAAAAAGGTTTCCATGGTGTGTATTGTTGTTCATTTTCATCAAATAAACAAAATAAAACCCAGAATAAATCATTAAAGACAGGAAATGAGCATAAAAGATGCCTCAGCGCAAGTGTTAATGTTAGTAAAAGAGCCCAAATTTCAAAAAATATTGTGAAAAACAACAATCATCCATTATAGAGTGCATGTTTGAGGTGTATAGAAGGCATTTATTTCATTTTTAGAAATTTTAATTTTTCACATTTTTCCATTAAATGTGCCAATACCCCCCCCTTTGGGTTCTACATGAAAATCACACTCGACACAAATCAAACAAAAATGTTTCCATGGTGTGTCTTGTTGTTCATTTTCATCAAATAAACAAAATAAAACCCAGAATAAATCATTAAAGACAGGAAATGAGCATAAAAAATGCCTCAGCGCAAGTGTTAATATTAGTAAAAGAGCGCAAATTTCAAAAAATATTGTGAAAAACAACAATCTTCCATTATAGAGTGAATGTTTGAGGTGTATAGAAGGCATTTATTTCATTTTTAGAAATTTTAATTTTTCACATTTTTCCATGAAAAGTGCCAATACCCCCCCCTTTGGTTCTACACGAAAATCACACTCGAAACAAATCAAACAAAAATGTTTCCATGGTGTGTCTTGTTGCTCATTTTCATCAAATAAACAAAATAAAACCCAAAATAAATCATTAAAGACAGGAAATGAGCATAAAAGATGCCTCAGCGCAAGTGTTAATGTTAGTAAAAGAGCCCAAATTTCAAAAAATATTGCGAAAAACAACAATCTTCCATTATAGAGTGAATGTTTGAGGTGTATAGAAGGCATTTATTTCATTTTTAGAAATTTAAATTTTTCACATTTTTCCATGAAAAGTGCCAATACCCCCCCCTTTGGGTTCTAGGGGAAATTCCCACTCGACACAAATCAAACAAAAATGTTTCCATGGTGTGTATTGTTGTTCATTTTCATCAAATAAAAAAATAAAACCCAGAGTTAATCATTAAAGACAGGAAATGAGCATAAAAGATTCCTCAGCGCAAGTGTTAATGTTAGTAAAAGAGCCCAAATTTCTAAAAATATTGCGAAAAACAACAATCTTCCATTATAGAGTGAATGTTTGAGGTGTATAGAAGGCATTTATTTCATTTTTCGAAATTTTAATTTTTCACATTTTTCCATGAAAAGTGCCAATACCCCCCTCTTTGGGTTCTAGCTGAAATTCTCCCTCGACACAATTCAAAAAAAATGTTTCCATTGTGTGTCTAGTTGTTCATTTTCATCAATTAAAAAAAATAAAACCCAGAATAAATCATTAAAGGCAAGAAATGAGCATAAAAGATGCCTCAGCGCAAGTGTAAATGTTTGTAAAAGAGCCGAATTTTCAAAAAATACTGCGAAAAACAACAATCTTCCATCATAGAGTGAATGTTTGAGGTGTATAGAAGGCATTTATTTCATTTTTAGAAATTTTAATTTTTCACATTTTTCCATGAAAAGTGCCAATACCCCCCCCCTTTGGGTTCTAGCTGAAATTCTCACTCGACACAATTCAAACAAAAATGTTTCCATGGTTTGTATTGTTGTTCATTTTCATCAAATAAAAAAAATAAAACCCAGAGTTAATCATTAAAGACTAGAAATGAGCATAAAAGATGCCTCAGCGCAAGTGTTAATGTTAGTAAAAGAGCCCAAATTTCAAAAAATATTGCGAAAAACAACAATCTTCCATTATAGAGTGAATGTTTGAGGTGTATAGAAGGCATTTATTTCATTTTTCGAAATTTTAATTTTTCACATTTTTCCATGAAAAGTGCCAATACCCCCACCTTTGGGTTCTAGCTGAAATTCTCCCTCGACACAATTCAAACAAAAATTTGGGTTCTAGCTGAAATTCTCCCTCGACACAATTCAAACAAAAATGTTTCCATGGTTTGTATTGTTGTTCATTTTCATCAAATAAACAAAATAAAACCCAGTGTTAATCATTAAAGACAAGAAATGAGCATAAAAGATGCCTCAGCGCAAGTGTTAATGTTGGTAAAAGAGCCCAAATTTCAAAAAATATTGCAAAAAACAACAATCTTCCATTATAGAGTGAATGTTTGAGGAGTATAGAAGGCATTTATTTCATTTTTAGAAATTTTAATTTTTCACATTTTTCCATGAAAAGTGCCCTTTGGGTTCTAGGTGAAAACCTCACTCGACACAATTCAAACAAAAATGTTTCCATGGTGTGTCTTGTTGTTCATTTTCATCAAATAAACAAAATAAAACCCAGAATAATCATTAAAGACAGGAAATGAGCATAAAAGATGCCTCAGCGCAAGTGTTAATGTTAGTAAAAGAGCCCAAATTTCAAAAAATATTGCGAAAAACAACAATCTTCCATTATAGAGTGAATGTTTGAGGTGTATAGAAGGCATTTATTTCATTTTTAGAAATTTTAATTTTTCACATTTTTCCATGAAAAGTGCCAATACCCCCCCCTTTGGGTTCTAGCTGAAATTCTCACTCGACACAATTCAAACAAAAATGTTTCCATGGTTTGTATTGTTGTTCATTTTCATCAAATAAAAAAAATAAAACCCAGAGTTAATCATTGAAGACAAGAAATGAGCATAAAAGATGCCTCAGCGCAAGTGTTAATGTTAGTAAAAGAGCCCAAATTTCAAAAAATATTGCGAAAAACAACAATCTTCCATTATAGAGTAAATGTTTGAGGTGTAAAGAAGGCATTTATTTCATTTTTAGAAATTTTAATTTTTCACATTTTTCCATGAAAAGTGCCAATTATTACCCAAAGTGCCCTTAGGGTTCTACATGAAAATCACACTCGACACAAATCAAACAAAAATGTTTCCATGGTGTGTCTTGTTGTTCATTTTCATCAAATAAACAAAATAAAACCCAGAATAATCATTAAAGACAGGAAATGAGCATAAAAGATGCCTCAGCGCAAGTGTTACTGTTAGTAAAAGAGCCCAAATTTCAAAAAATATTGTGAAAAACAACAATCTTCCATTATAGAGTAAATGTTTGAGGTGTATAGAAGGCATTTATTTCATTTTTAGAAATTTTAATTTTTCACATTTTTCCATGAAAAGTGCCCATACCCCCCCCTTTGGGTTCTAGCTGAAATTCCCACTCGACACAATTCAAACAAAAATGTTTCCATGGTTTGTATTGTTGTTCATTTTCATCAAATAAAAAAAATAAAACCCAGAATAATCATTGAAGACAAGAAATGAGCATAAAAGATGCCTCAGCGCAAGTGTTAATGTTAGTAAAAGAGCCCTATTTTCAAAAAATATTGCGAAAAACAACAATCTTCCATTAAAGAGTGAATGTTTGAGGTGTATAGAAGGCATTTATTTCATTTTTAGAAATTTTAATTTTTCACATTTTTCCATGAAAAGTGCCAATACCCCCCCCTTATGGTTCTACACGAAAATCACACTCGAAACAAATCAAACAAAAATGTTTCCATGGTTTGTACTGTTGTTCATTTTCATCAAATAAACAAAATAAAACCCAGAATAAATCATTAAAGACAGGAAATGAGCATAAAAGATGCCTCGCCGCAAGTGTTAATGTTGGTAAAAGAGCCCAAATTTCAAAAAATATTGCAAAAAACAACAATCTTCCATTACAGAGTGAATGTTTGAGGTGTATAGAAGGCATTTATTTCATTTTTAGAAATTTTAATTTTTCACATTTTTCCATGAAAAGTGCCCATACCCCCCCCTTTGGGTTCTACACGAAAATCACACTCGAAACAAATCAAACAAAAATGTTTCCATGGTGTGTCTTGTTGTTCATTTTCATCAAATAAACAAAATAAAACCCAGAATAAATCATTAAAGACAGGAAATGAGCATAAAAACTGCCTCAGCGCAAGTGTTAATATTAGTAAAAGAGCCCAAATTTCAAAAAATATTGTGAAAAACAACAATCTTCCATTATAGAGTGAATTTTTGAGGTGTATAGAAGGCATTTATTTCATTTTTAGAAATTTTAATTTTTCACATTTTTCCATGAAAAGTGCCAATAACCCCCTTTGGGTTCTACACGAAAATCACACTCGAAACAAATCAACCAAAAATGTTTCCATGGTGTGTCTTGTTGTTCATTTTCATCAAATAAACAAAATCAAACCCAAAATAAATCATTAAAGACAGGAAATGAGCATAAAAGATGCCTCAGCGCAAGTGTTAATGTTAGTAAAAGAGCCCAAATTTCAAAAAATATTGCGAAAAACAACAATCTTCCATTATAGAGTGTATGTTTCGAGGTGTATAGAAGGCATTTATTTCATTTTTAGAAATTTAAATTTTTCACATTTTTCCATGAAAAGTGCCAATACCCCCCCCCTTTGGGTTCTAGGGGAAATTCTCACTCGACACAAATCAAACAAAAATGTCCCATGGTGTGTATTGTTGTTCATTTTCATCAAATAAAAAAATAAAACCCAGAGTTAATCATTAAAGACAGGAAATGAGCATAAAAGATTCCTCGGCGCAAGTGTTAATGTTAGTAAAAGAGCCCAAATTTCTAAAAATATTGCGAAAAACAACAATCTTCCATTATAGAGTGAATGTTTGAGGTGTATAGAAGGCATTTATTTCATTTTTCGAAATTTTAATTTTTCAAATTTTTCCATGAAAAGTGCCAATACCCCCCCTTTTGGGTTCTAGGGGAAATTCTCACTCGACACAAATCAAACTAATGTTTCCAAGGTGTGTCTTGTTGCTCATTTTCATCAAATAAACAAAATAAAACCCAGAGTTAATCATTAAAGACAAGAAATGAGCATAAAAGATGCCTCAGCGCAAGTGTTTATGTTAGTAAAAGAGCCAAAATTTCAAAAAATATTGCGAAAAACAACAATCTTCCATTATTGAGTAAATTTTTGAGGTGTATAGAAGGCATTTATTTCATTTTTAGAAATTTTTATTTTTCACATTTTTCCATGAAAAGTGCCAATACCCCCCCCTTTGGGTTCTACATGAAAATCACACTCGACACAAATCAAACAAAAATGTTTCCATGGTGTGTCTAGTTGTTCATTTTCATCAAATAAAAAAAATAAAACCCAGAATAAATCATTAAAGACAAGAAATGAGCATAAAAGATGCCTCAGCGCAAGTGTTAATGTTAGTAAAAGAGCCCAATTTTCAAAAAATATTGCGAAAAACAACAATCTTCCATTAAAGAGTGAATGTTTGAGGTGTATAGAAGGCATTTATTTCATTTTTAGAAATTTTAATTTTTCACATTTTTCCATGAAAAGTGCCAATACCCCCCCCTTATGGTTCTACACGAAAATCACACTCGAAACAAATCAAACAAAAATGTTTCCATGGTTTGTACTGTTGTTCATTTTCATCAAATAAACAAAATAAAACCCAGAATAAATCATTAAAGACAGGAAATGAGCATAAAAGATGCCTCGCCGCAAGTGTTAATGTTAGTCAAAGAGCCCAAATTTCAAAAAATATTGCGAAAAACAACAATCTTCCATTATGGAGTAAATGTTTGAGGTGTATAGAAGGCATTTATTTCATTTTTAGAAATTTTAATTTTTCACATTTTTCAATGAAAAGTGCCAATACCCCCCCTTTGGGTTCTAGGGGAAATTCTCACTCGACACAAATCAAACAAAAATGTTTCCATGGTGTGTCTAGTTGTTTATTTTCATCAAATAAAAAAAATAAAACCCAGAGTTAATCATTAAAGACAAGAAATGAGCATAAAAGATGCCTCAGCGCAAGTGTTAATGTTGGTAAAAGAGCCCAAATTTCTAAAAATATTGCAAAAAACAACAATCTTCCATTATAGAGTGAATGTTTGAGGTGTATAGAAGGCATTTATTTCATTTTTAGAAATTTTAATTTTTCACATTTTTCCATGAAAAGTGACAATACCCCCCATTTGGATTCTAGGGGAAATTCTCACTCGACACAAATCAAACTAATGTTTCCAAGGTGTGTATTGTTGTTCATTTTCATCAAATAAACAAAATAAAACCCAGAATAAATCATTAAAGACAAGAAATGAGCATAAAAGATGCCTCAGCGCAAGTGTTTATGTTAGTAAAAGAGCCAAAATTTCAAAAAATATTGCGAAAAAAAACAATCTTCCATTATAGAGTAAATGTTTGAGGTGTATAGAAGGCATTTATTTCATTTTTAGAAATTTTTATTTTTCACATTTTTCCATGAAAAGTGCCAATCCCCTTTGGATTCTACATGAAAATCACACTCGACACAAATCAAACAAAAAGGTTTCCATGGTGTGTCTGGTTGTTCATTTTCATCAAATAAAAAAAATAAAACCCAGAATAAATCATTAAAGACAAGAAATGAGCATAAAAGATGCCTCAGCGCAAGTTTTAATGTTAGTAAAAGAGCCCAATTTTCAAAAAATATTGCGAAAAACAACAATCTTCCATTATAGAGTGAATGTTTGAGGTGAATAGAAGGCATTTATTTCATTTTTAGAAATTTTAATTTTTCACATTTTTCCATGAAAAGTGCCAATACCCCCCCCTTATGGTTCTACACGAAAATCACACTCGAAACAAATCAAACAAAAATGTTTCCATGGTGTGTATTGTTGTTCATTTTCATCAAATAAACAAAATAAAACCCAGAATAAATCATTAAAGACAGGAAATGAGCATAAAAGATGCCTCAGCGCAAGTGTTAATGTTAGTAAAAGAGCCCAAATTTCAAAAAATATTGTGAAAAACAACAATCATCCATTATAGAGTGCATGTTTGAGGTGTATAGAAGGCATTTATTTCATTTTTAGAAATTTTAATTTTTCACATTTTTCCATTAAATGTGCCAATACCCCCCCCTTTGGGTTCTACATGAAAATCACACTCGACACAAATCAAACAAAAATGTTTCCATGGTGTGTCTTGTTGTTCATTTTCATCAAATAAACAAAATAAAACCCAGAATAAATCATTAAAGACAGGAAATGAGCATAAAAAATGCCTCAGCGCAAGTGTTAATATTAGTAAAAGAGCGCAAATTTCAAAAAATATTGTGAAAAACAACAATCTTCCATTATAGAGTGAATGTTTGAGGTGTATAGAAGGCATTTATTTCATTTTTAGAAATTTTAATTTTTCACATTTTTCCATGAAAAGTGCCAATACCCCCCCCTTTGGTTCTACACGAAAATCACACTCGAAACAAATCAAACAAAAATGTTTCCATGGTGTGTCTTGTTGCTCATTTTCATCAAATAAACAAAATAAAACCCAAAATAAATCATTAAAGACAGGAAATGAGCATAAAAGATGCCTCAGCGCAAGTGTTAATGTTAGTAAAAGAGCCCAAATTTCAAAAAATATTGCGAAAAACAACAATCTTCCATTATAGAGTGAATGTTTGAGGTGTATAGAAGGCATTTATTTCATTTTTAGAAATTTAAATTTTTCACATTTTTCCATGAAAAGTGCCAATACCCCCCCCTTTGGGTTCTAGGGGAAATTCCCACTCGACACAAATCAAACAAAAATGTTTCCATGGTGTGTATTGTTGTTCATTTTCATCAAATAAAAAAATAAAACCCAGAGTTAATCATTAAAGACAGGAAATGAGCATAAAAGATTCCTCAGCGCAAGTGTTAATGTTAGTAAAAGAGCCCAAATTTCTAAAAATATTGCGAAAAACAACAATCTTCCATTATAGAGTGAATGTTTGAGGTGTATAGAAGGCATTTATTTCATTTTTCGAAATTTTAATTTTTCACATTTTTCCATGAAAAGTGCCAATACCCCCCTCTTTGGGTTCTAGCTGAAATTCTCCCTCGACACAATTCAAAAAAAATGTTTCCATTGTGTGTCTAGTTGTTCATTTTCATCAATTAAAAAAAATAAAACCCAGAATAAATCATTAAAGGCAAGAAATGAGCATAAAAGATGCCTCAGCGCAAGTGTAAATGTTAGTAAAAGAGCCGAATTTTCAAAAAATACTGCGAAAAACAACAATCTTCCATTATAGAGTGAATGTTTGAGGTGTATAGAAGGCATTTATTTCATTTTTAGAAATTTTAATTTTTCACATTTTTCCATGAAAAGTGCCAATACCCCCCCCCCTTTGGGTTCTAGCTGAAATTCTCACTCGACACAATTCAAACAAAAATGTTTCCATGGTTTGTATTGTTGTTCATTTTCATCAAATAAAAAAAATAAAACCCAGAGTTAATCATTAAAGACTAGAAATGAGCATAAAAGATGCCTCAGCGCAAGTGTTAATGTTAGTAAAAGAGCCCAAATTTCAAAAAATATTGCGAAAAACAACAATCTTCCATTATAGAGTGAATGTTTGAGGTGTATAGAAGGCATTTATTTCATTTTTCGAAATTTTAATTTTTCACATTTTTCCATGAAAAGTGCCAATACCCCCCCCCCTTTGGGTTCTAGGGGAAATTCTCACTCGACACAAATCAAACAAAAATGTTTCCATGGTGTGTATTGTTGTTCATTTTCATCAAATAAAAAAATAAAACCCAGAGTTAATCATTTAAGACAGGAAATGAGCATAAAAGATTCCTCAGCGCAAGTGTTAATGTTAGTAAAAGAGCCCAAATTTCTAAAAATATTGCGAAAAAAACAATCTTCCATTATAGAGTGAATGTTTGAGGTGTATAGAAGGCATTTATTTCATTTTTCGAAATTTTAATTTTTCACATTTTTCCATGAAAAGTGCCAATACCCCCACCTTTGGGTTCTAGCTGAAATTCTCCCTCGACACAATTCAAACAAAAATGTTTCCATGGTTTGTATTGTTGTTCATTTTCATCAAATAAACAAAATAAAACCCAGTGTTAATCATTAAAGACAAGAAATGAGCATAAAAGATGCCTCAGCGCAAGTGTTAATGTTGGTAAAAGAGCCCAAATTTCAAAAAATATTGCAAAAAACAACAATCTTCCATTATAGAGTGAATGTTTGAGGAGTATAGAAGGCATTTATTTCATTTTTAGAAATTTTAATTTTTCACATTTTTCCATGAAAAGTGCCCTTTGGGTTCTAGGTGAAAACCTCACTCGACACAATTCAAACAAAAATGTTTCCATGGTGTGTCTTGTTGTTCATTTTCATCAAATAAACAAAATAAAACCCAGAATAATCATTAAAGACAGGAAATGAGCATAAAAGATGCCTCAGCGCAAGTGTTAATGTTAGTAAAAGAGCCCAAATTTCAAAAAATATTGCGAAAAACAACAATCTTCCATTATAGAGTGAATGTTTGAGGTGTATAGAAGGCATTTATTTCATTTTTAGAAATTTTAATTTTTCACATTTTTCCATGAAAAGTGCCAATACCCCCCCCTTTGGGTTCTAGCTGAAATTCTCACTCGACACAATTCAAACAAAAATGTTTCCATGGTTTGTATTGTTGTTCATTTTCATCAAATAAAAAAAATAAAACCCAGAGTTAATCATTGAAGACAAGAAATGAGCATAAAAGATGCCTCAGCGCAAGTGTTAATGTTAGTAAAAGAGCCCAAATTTCAAAAAATATTGCGAAAAACAACAATCTTCCATTATAGAGTAAATGTTTGAGGTGTAAAGAAGGCATTTATTTCATTTTTAGAAATTTTAATTTTTCACATTTTTCCATGAAAAGTGCCAATTATTACCCAAAGTGCCCTTAGGGTTCTACATGAAAATCACACTCGACACAAATCAAACAAAAATGTTTCCATGGTGTGTCTTGTTGTTCATTTTCATCAAATAAACAAAATAAAACCCAGAATAAATCATGAAAGACAGGAAATGAGCATAAAAGATGCCTCAGCGCAAGTGTTAATGTTAGTTAAAGAGCCCAAATTTCAAAAAATATTGCGAAAAACAACAATCTTCCATTATAGAGTGAATGTTTGAGGTGTATAGAAGGCATTTATTTCATTTTTAGAAATTTTAATTTTTCACATTTTTCCATGAAAAGTGACAATACCCCCCATTTGGATTCTAGGGGAAATTCTCACTCGACACAAATCAAACTAATGTTTCCAAGGTGTGTATTGTTGTTCATTTTCATCAAATAAACAAAATAAAACCCAGAATAAATCATTAAAGACAAGAAATGAGCATAAAAGATGCCTCAGCGCAAGTGTTTATGTTAGTAAAAGAGCCAAAATTTCAAAAAATATTGCGAAAAAAAACAATCTTCCATTATAGAGTAAATGTTTGAGGTGTATAGAAGGCATTTATTTCATTTTTAGAAATTTTTATTTTTCACATTTTTCCATGAAAAGTGCCAAAACCCCCTCCTTTGGGTTCTTGGTGAAATTCTCACTCGGAACAAATCAAACAAAAATGTTTTACATGGTGTGTCTTGTTGTTCATTTTCATCAAATAAACAAAATTAAACCCAGAATAAATCATTTAAGACAAGAAATGAACTTAAAAGATGCCGCAGCGCAAGTGTTAATGTTAGTAAAAGAGCCCAAATTTCAAAAAATATTGCGAAAAAACAACAATCTTCCATTATAGAGTAAATGTTTGAGGTGTAAAGAAGGCATTTATTTCATTTTTAGAAATTTTAATTTTTCACATTTTTCCATGAAAAGTGCCAATTATTACCCAAAGTGCCCTTAGGGTTCTACATGAAAATCACACTCGACACAAATCAAACAAAAATGTTTCCATGGTGTGTCTTGTTGTTCATTTTCATCAAATAAACAAAATAAAACCCAGAATAATCATTAAAGACAGGAAATGAGCATAAAAGATGCCTCAGCGCAAGTGTTACTGTTAGTAAAAGAGCCCAAATTTCAAAAAATATTGTGAAAAACAACAATCTTCCATTATAGAGTAAATGTTTGAGGTGTATAGAAGGCATTTATTTCATTTTTAGAAATTTTAATTTTTCACATTTTTCCATGAAAAGTGCCCATACCCCCCCCTTTGGGTTCTAGCTGAAATTCCCACTCGACACAATTCAAACAAAAATGTTTCCATGGTTTGTATTGTTGTTCATTTTCATCAAATAAAAAAAATAAAACCCAGAATAATCATTGAAGACAAGAAATGAGCATAAAAGATGCCTCAGCGCAAGTGTTAATGTTAGTAAAAGAGCCCAAATTTCAAAAAATATTGCGAAAAAAAACAATCTTCCATTATAGAGTGAATGTTTGAGGTGTATAGAAGGCATTTATTTCATTTTTAGAAATTTTAATTTTTCACATTTTTCCATGAAAAGTGCCAATACCCCCCTCTTTGGGTTCTAGGGGAAATTCTCACTCGACACAATTCAAACAAAAATGTTTCCATGGTTTGTATTGTTGTTCATTTTCATCAAATAAACAAAATAAAACCCAGAGTTAATCATTAAAGACAAGAAATGAGCATAAAAGAAGCCTCAGCGCAAGTGTAAATGTTAGTAAAAGAGCCCAAATTTCTAAAAATATTGTGAAAAACAACAATCTTCCATTATAGAGTAAATGTTTGAGGTGTATAGAAGGCATTTATTTCATTTTTAGAAATTTTAATTTTTCACATTTTTCCATGAAAAGTGCCAATTATTACCCAAAGTGCCCTTAGGGTTCTACATGAAAATCACACTCGACACAAATCAAACAAAAATGTTTCCATGGTGTGTCTTGTTGTTCATTTTCATCAAATAAACAAAATAAAACCAAGAATAATCATTAAAGACAGGAAATGAGCATAAAAGATGCCTCAGCGCAAGTGTTACTGTTAGTAAAAGAGCCCAAATTTCAAAAAATATTGTGAAAAACCACAATCTTCCATTATAGAGTAAATGTTTGAGGTGTATAGAAGGCATTTATTTCATTTTTAGAAATTTTAATTTTTCACATTTTTCCATGAAAAGTGCCCATACCCCCCCTTTGGGTTCTAGCTGAAATTCCCACTCGACACAATTCAAACAAAAATGTTTCCATGGTTTGTATTGTTGTTCATTTTCATCAAATAAAAAAAATAAAACCCAGAATAATCATTGAAGACAAGAAATGAGCATAAAAGATGCCTCAGCGCAAGTGTTAATGTTAGTAAAAGAGCCCAAATTTCAAAAAATATTGCGAAAAACAACAATCTTCCATTATAGAGTGAATGTTTGAGGTGTATAGAAGGCATTTATTTCATTTTTAGAAATTTTAATTTTTCACATTTTTCCATGAAAAGTGCCAATACCCCCCCCTTTGGGTTCTAGGGGAAATTCTCACTCGACACAATTCAAACAAAAATGTTTCCATGGTTTGTATTGTTGTTCATTTTCATCAAATAAACAAAATAAAACCCAGAGTTAATCATTAAAGACAAGAAATGAGCATAAAAGATGCCTCAGCGCAAGTGTAAATGTTAGTAAAAGAGCCCAAATTTCTAAAAATATTGCGAAAAACAACAATCTTCCATTATAGAGTGAATGTTTGAGGTGTATAGAAGGCATATATTTCATTTTTAGAAATTTTTATTTTTCACATTTCTCCATGAAAAGTGCCAATACCCCCCCTTTGGGTTCTAGCTGAAATTCTCACTCGACACAATTCAAACAAAAATGTTTCCATGGTTTGTATTGTTGTTCATTTTCATCAAATAAAAAAAATAAAACCCAGAGTTAATCATTGAAGACAAGAAATGAGCATAAAAGATGCCTCAGCGCAAGTGTTAATGTTAGTAAAAGAGCCCAAATTTCAAAAAATATTGCGAAAAACAACAATCTTCCATTATAGAGTGAATGTTTGAGGTGTATAGAAGGCATTTATTTCATTTTTAGAAATTTTAATTTTTCACATTTTTCCATGAAAAGTGCCAATACCCCCCCTTTGGGTTCTAGCTCTAGAAATTCTCACTCGACACAATTCAAACAAAAATGTTTCCATGGTTTGTATTGTTGTTCATTTTCATCAAATAAACAAAATAAAACCCAGAGTTAATCATTAAAGACAAGAAATGAGCATAAAAGATGCCTCAGCGCAAGTGTAAATGTTAGTAAAAGAGCCCAAATTTCTAAAAATATTGCGAAAAACAACAATCTTCCATTATAGAGTGAATGTTTGAGGTGTATAGAAGGCATTTATTTCATTTTTAGAAATTTTAATTTTTCACATTTTTCCATGAAAAGTGCCAATACCCCCCCCCTTTGGGTTCTAGCTGAAATTCTCACTCGACACAATTCAAACAAAAATGTTTCAATGGTTTGTATTGTTGTTCATTTTAATCAAATAAAAAAAATAAAACCCAGAGTTAATCATTGAAGACAAGAAATGAGCATAAAAGATGCCTCAGCGCAAGTGTTAATGTTAGTAAAAGAGCCCAAATTTCAAAAAATATTGCGAAAAACAACAATCTTCCATTATAGAGTAAATGTTTGAGGTGTATAGAAGGCATTTATTTCATTTTTAGAAATTTTAATTTTTTACATTTTTCCATGAAAAGTGCCCATACCCCCCCCCTTTGGGTTCTAGGGGAAATTCTCACTCGGCACAATTCAAACAAAAATGTTTCCATGGTTTGTATTGTTGTTCATTTTCATCAAATAAAAAGAATAAAACCCAGAGTTAATCATTAAAGACAAGAAATGAGCATAAAAGATGCCTCAGCGCAAGTGTAAATGTTAGTAAAAGAGCCCAAATTTCTAAAAATATTGCGAAAAACAACAATCTTCCATTATAGAGTGAATGTTTGAGGTGTATAGAAGGCATTTATTTCATTTTTAGAAATTTTAATTTTTCACATTTTTCCATGAAAAGTGCCAATACCCCCCCCTTTGGGTTTTAGCTGAAATTCTCACTCGACACAATTCAAACAAAAATGTTTCCATGGTTTGTATTGTTGTTCATTTTCATCAAATAAAAAAAATAAAACCCAGAGTTAATCATTGAAGACAAGAAATGAGCTTAAAAGATGCCTCAGCGCAAGTGTTAATGTTAGTAAAAGAGCTTAAATTTCAAAAAATATTGCGAAAAACAACAATCGTCCATAATAGAGTAAATGTTTGAGGTGTATAGAAGGCATTTATTTCATTTTTAGAAATTTTAATTTTTCACATTTTTCCATGAAAAGTGCCAATACCCCCCCCTTTGGGTTTTAGCTGAAATTCTCACTCGACACAATTCAAACAAAAATGTTTCCATGGTTTGTATTGTTGTTCATTTTCATCAAATAAAAAAAATAAAACCCAGAGTTAATCATTGAAGACAAGAAATGAGCTTAAAAGATGCCTCAGCGCAAGTGTTAATGTTAGTAAAAGAGCTTAAATTTCAAAAAATATTGCGAAAAACAACAATCGTCCATTATAGAGTAAATGTTTGAGGTGTATAGAAGGCATTTATTTCATTTTTAGAAATTTTAATTTTTCACATTTTTCCATGAAAAGTGCCCATACCCCCCCCCCTTGGGTTCTAGGGGAAATTCTCACTCGACACAATTCAAACAAAAATGTTTCCATGGTTTGTATTGTTGTTCATTATCATCAAATAAAAAAAATAAAACCCATAGTTAATCATTAAAGACAAGAAATGAGCATAAAAGATGCCTCAGCGCAATTGTAAATGTTAGTAAAAGAGCCCAAATTTCTAAAAATATTGCAAAAAAACAACAATCTTCCATTATAGAGTGAATGTTTGAGTTGTATAGAAGGCATTTATTTCATTTTTAGAAATTTTAATTTTTCACATTTTTCCATGAAAAGTGCCAATACCCCCCCTTATGGTTCTACACGAAAATCACACTCGAAACAAATCAAACAAAAATGTTTCCATGGTTTGTACTGTTGTTCATTTTCATCAAATAAACAAAATAAAACCCAGAATAAATCATTAAAGACAGGAAATGAGCATAAAAGATGCCTCGCCGCAAGTGTTAATGTTGGTAAAAGAGCCCAAATTTCAAAAAATATTGCAAAAAACAACAATCTTCCATTATAGAGTGAATGTTTGAGGTGTATAGAAGGCATTTATTTCATTTTTAGAAATTTTAATTTTTCACATTTTTCCATGAAAAGTGCCAATACCCCCCCTTTGGGTTCTAGCTCTAGAAATTCTCACTCGACACAATTCAAACAAAAATGTTTCCATGGTTTGTATTGTTGTTCATTTTCATCAAATAAACAAAATAAAACCCAGAGTTAATCATTAAAGACAAGAAATGAGCATAAAAGATGCCTCAGCGCAAGTGTAAATGTTAGTAAAAGAGCCCAAATTTCTAAAAATATTGCGAAAAACAACAATCTTCCATTATAGAGTGAATGTTTGAGGTGTATAGAAGGCATTTATTTCATTTTTAGAAATTTTAATTTTTCACATTTTTCCATGAAAAGTGCCAATTATTACCCAAAGTGCCCTTAGGGTTCTACATGAAAATCACACTCGACACAAATCAAACAAAAATGTTTCCATGGTGTGTCTTGTTGTTCATTTTCATCAAATAAACAAAATAAAACCAAGAATAATCATTAAAGACAGGAAATGAGCATAAAAGATGCCTCAGCGCAAGTGTTACTGTTAGTAAAAGAGCCCAAATTTCAAAAAATATTGTGAAAAACCACAATCTTCCATTATAGAGTAAATGTTTGAGGTGTATAGAAGGCATTTATTTCATTTTTAGAAATTTTAATTTTTCACATTTTTCCATGAAAAGTGCCCATACCCCCCCTTTGGGTTCTAGCTGAAATTCCCACTCGACACAATTCAAACAAAAATGTTTCCATGGTTTGTATTGTTGTTCATTTTCATCAAATTAAAAAAAAATACAACCCAGAATAATCATTGAAGACAAGAAATGAGCATAAAAGATGCCTCAGCGCAAGTGTTAATGTTAGTAAAAGACCCCAAATTTCAAAAAATATTGCGAAAAACAACAATCTTCCATTATAGAGTGAATGTTTGAGGTGTATAGAAGGCATTTATTTCATTTTTAGAAATTTTAATTTTTCACATTTTTCCATGAAAAGTGCCAATACCCCCCCTTTGGGTTCTAGGGGAAATTCTCACTCGACACAATTCAAACAAAAATGTTTCCATGGTTTGTATTGTTGTTCATTTTCATCAAATAAACAAAATAAAACCCAGAGTTAATCATTAAAGACAAGAAATGAGCATAAAAGATGCCTCAGCGCAAGTGTAAATGTTAGTAAAAGAGCCCAAATTTCTAAAAATATTGCGAAAAACAACAATCTTCCATTATAGAGTGAATGTTTGAGGTGTATAGAAGGCATATATTTCATTTTTAGAAATTTTAATTTTTCACATTTCTCCATGAAAAGTGCCAATACCCCCCCTTTGGGTTCTAGCTGAAATTCTCACTCGACACAATTCAAACAAAAATGTTTCCATGGTTTGTATTGTTGTTCATTTTCATCAAATAAAAAAAATAAAACCCAGAGTTAATCATTGAAGACAAGAAATGAGCATAAAAGATGCCTCAGCGCAAGTGTTAATGTTAGTAAAAGAGCCCAAATTTCAAAAAATATTGCGAAAAACAACAATCTTCCATTATAGAGTGAATGTTTGAGGTGTATAGAAGGCATTTATTTCATTTTTAGAAATTTTAATTTTTCACATTTTTCCATGAAAAGTGCCAATACCCCCCCTTTGGGTTCTAGCTCTAGAAATTCTCACTCGACACAATTCAAACAAAAATGTTTCCATGGTTTGTATTGTTGTTCATTTTCATCAAATAAACAAAATAAAACCCAGAGTTAATCATTAAAGACAAGAAATGAGCATAAAAGATGCCTCAGCGCAAGTGTAAATGTTAGTAAAAGAGCCCAAATTTCTAAAAATATTGCGAAAAACAACAATCTTCCATTATAGAGTGAATGTTTGAGGTGTATAGAAGGCATTTATTTCATTTTTAGAAATTTTAATTTTTCACATTTTTCCATGAAAAGTGCCAATACCCCCCCCCTTTGGGTTCTAGCTGAAATTCTCACTCGACACAATTCAAACAAAAATGTTTCAATGGTTTGTATTGTTGTTCATTTTAATCAAATAAAAAAAATAAAACCCAGAGTTAATCATTGAAGACAAGAAATGAGCATAAAAGATGCCTCAGCGCAAGTGTTAATGTTAGTAAAAGAGCCCAAATTTCAAAAAATATTGCGAAAAACAACAATCTTCCATTATAGAGTAAATGTTTGAGGTGTATAGAAGGCATTTATTTCATTTTTAGAAATTTTAATTTTTTACATTTTTCCATGAAAAGTGCCCATACCCCCCCCCTTTGGGTTCTAGGGGAAATTCTCACTCGACACAATTCAAACAAAAATGTTTCCATGGTTTGTATTGTTGTTCATTTTCATCAAATAAAAAGAATAAAACCCAGAGTTAATCATTAAAGACAAGAAATGAGCATAAAAGATGCCTCAGCGCAAGTGTAAATGTTAGTAAAAGAGCCCAAATTTCTAAAAATATTGCGAAAAACAACAATCTTCCATTATAGAGTGAATGTTTGAGGTGTATAGAAGGCATTTATTTCATTTTTAGAAATTTTAATTTTTCACATTTTTCCATGAAAAGTGCCAATACCCCCCCCCTTTGGGTTTTAGCTGAAATTCTCACTCGACACAATTCAAACAAAAATGTTTCCATGGTTTGTATTGTTGTTCATTTTCATCAAATAAAAAAAATAAAACCCAGAGTTAATCATTGAAGACAAGAAATGAGCTTAAAAGATGCCTCAGCGCAAGTGTTAATGTTAGTAAAAGAGCTTAAATTTCAAAAAATATTGCGAAAAACAACAATCGTCCATAATAGAGTAAATGTTTGAGGTGTATAGAAGGCATTTATTTCATTTTTAGAAATTTTAATTTTTCACATTTTTCCATGAAAAGTGCCAATACCCCCCCCTTTGGGTTTTAGCTGAAATTCTCACTCGACACAATTCAAACAAAAATGTTTCCATGGTTTGTATTGTTGTTCATTTTCATCAAATAAAAAAAATAAAACCCAGAGTTAATCATTGAAGACAAGAAATGAGCTTAAAAGATGCCTCAGCGCAAGTGTTAATGTTAGTAAAAGAGCTTAAATTTCAAAAAATATTGCGAAAAACAACAATCGTCCATTATAGAGTAAATGTTTGAGGTGTATAGAAGGCATTTATTTCATTTTTAGAAATTTTAATTTTTCACATTTTTCCATGAAAAGTGCCCATACCCCCCCCCTTGGGTTCTAGGGGAAATTCTCACTCGACACAATTCAAACAAAAATGTTTCCATGGTTTGTATTGTTGTTCATTTTCATCAAATAAAAAAAATAAAACCCATAGTTAATCATTAAAGACAAGAAATGAGCATAAAAGATGCCTCAGCGCAATTGTAAATGTTAGTAAAAGAGCCCAAATTTCTAAAAATATTGCAAAAAAACAACAATCTTCCATTATAGAGTGAATGTTTGAGGTGTATAGAAGGCATTTATTTCATTTTTAGAAATTTTAATTTTTCACATTTTTCCATGAAAAGTGCCAATACCCCCCCCTTATGGTTCTACACGAAAATCACACTCGAAACAAATCAAACAAAAATGTTTCCATGGTTTGTACTGTTGTTCATTTTCATCAAATAAACAAAATAAAACCCAGAATAAATCATTAAAGACAGGAAATGAGCATAAAAGATGCCTCGCCGCAAGTGTTAATGTTGGTAAAAGAGCCCAAATTTCAAAAAATATTGCAAAAAACAACAATCTTCCATTATAGAGTGAATGTTTGAGGTGTATAGAAGGCATTTATTTCATTTTTAGAAATTTTAATTTTTCACATTTTTCCATGAAAAGTGCCCTTTGGGTTCTAGGGGAAATTTCTACTCGACACAATTCAAACAAAAATGTTTCCATGGTGTGTATTGTTGTTCATTTTCATCAAATAAAAAAAATAAAACCCAGAGTTAATCATTAAAGACAAGAAATGAGCATAAAAGATGCCTCAGCGAAAGTGTTAATGTTGGTAAAAGAGCCCAAATTTCAAAAAATATTGCAAAAAACAACAATCTTCCATTATAGAGTGAATGTTTGAGGTGTATAGAAGGCAATTATTTCATTTTTAGAAATTTTAATTTTTCACATTTTTCCATGAAAAGTGCCAATACCCCCCCCCCTTTGGGTTCTAGCTGAAATTCTCACTCGACACAATTCAAACAACAATGTTTCCATGGTGTGTATTGTTGTTCATTTTCATCAAATAAACAAAATAAAACCCAGAATAATCATTAAAGACAGGAAATGAGCATAAGAGATGCCTCAGCGCATGTGTAAATGTTAGAAGAAGAGCCCAAATTTCAAAAAATATTGCGAAAAACAATAATCTTCCATTATAGAGTAAAATTTTGAGGTGTATAGAAGGCATTTATTTCATTTTTAGAAATTTAAATTTTTCACATTTTTCCATGAAAAGTGCCAATACCCCCCCCTTTGGGTTCTAGGGGAAATTCTCACTCGACACAATTCAAACAAAAATGTTTCCATGGTGTGTCTTGTTGTTCATTTTCATCAAATAAACAAAATAAAACCCAGAATAATCATTAAAGACAGGAAATGAGCATAAAAGATTCCTCAGCGCAAGTGTTAATGTTAGTAAAAGAGCCCAAATTTCCAAATATATTGCGAAAAACAACAATCTTCCATTATAGAGTAAATGTTTGAGGTGTATAGAAGGCATTTATTTCATTTTTAGAAATTTTAATTTTTTACATTTTTCCATGAAAAGTGCCCATACCCCCCCCTTTGGGTTCTAGGGGAAATTCTCACTCGACACAATTCAAACAAAAATGTTTCCATGGTTTGTATTGTTGTTCATTTTCATCAAATAAAAAGAATAAAACCCAGAGTTAATCATTAAAGACAAGAAATGAGCATAAAAGATGCCTCAGCGCAAGTGTAAATGTTAGTAAAAGAGCCCAAATTTCTAAAAATATTGCGAAAAACAACAATCTTCCATTATAGAGTGAATGTTTGAGGTGTATAGAAGGCATTTATTTCATTTTTAGAAATTTTAATTTTTCACATTTTTCCATGAAAAGTGCCAATACCCCCCCCTTTGGGTTTTAGCTGAAATTCTCACTCGACACAATTCAAACAAAAATGTTTCCATGGTTTGTATTGTTGTTCATTTTCATCAAATAAAAAAAATAAAACCCAGAGTTAATCATTGAAGACAAGAAATGAGCTTAAAAGATGCCTCAGCGCAAGTGTTAATGTTAGTAAAAGAGCTTAAATTTCAAAAAATATTGCGAAAAACAACAATCGTCCATAATAGAGTAAATGTTTGAGGTGTATAGAAGGCATTTATTTCATTTTTAGAAATTTTAATTTTTCACATTTTTCCATGAAAAGTGCCAATACCCCCCCCTTTGGGTTTTAGCTGAAATTCTCACTCGAAACAATTCAAACAAAAATGTTTCCATGGTTTGTATTGTTGTTCATTTTCATCAAATAAAAAAAATAAAACCCAGAGTTAATCATTGAAGACAAGAAATGAGCTTAAAAGATGCCTCAGCGCAAGTGTTAATGTTAGTAAAAGAGCTTAAATTTCAAAAAATATTGCGAAAAACAACAATCGTCCATTATAGAGTAAATGTTTGAGGTGTATAGAAGGCATTTATTTCATTTTTAGAAATTTTAATTTTTCACATTTTTCCATGAAAAGTGCCCATACCCCCCCCCTTGGGTTCTAGGGGAAATTCTCACTCGACACAATTCAAACAAAAATGTTTCCATGGTTTGTATTGTTGTTCATTTTCATCAAATAAAAAAAATAAAACCCATAGTTAATCATTAAAGACAAGAAATGAGCATAAAAGATGCCTCAGCGCAATTGTAAATGTTAGTAAAAGAGCCCAAATTTCTAAAAATATTGCAAAAAAACAACAATCTTCCATTATAGAGTGAATGTTTGAGGTGTATAGAAGGCATTTATTTCATTTTTAGAAATTTTAATTTTTCACATTTTTCCATGAAAAGTGCCAATACCCCCCCCTTATGGTTCTACACGAAAATCACACTCGAAACAAATCAAACAAAAATGTTTCCATGGTTTGTACTGTTGTTCATTTTCATCAAATAAACAAAATAAAACCCAGAATAAATCATTAAAGACAGGAAATGAGCATAAAAGATGCCTCGCCGCAAGTGTTAATGTTGGTAAAAGAGCCCAAATTTCAAAAAATATTGCAAAAAACAACAATCTTCCATTATAGAGTGAATGTTTGAGGTGTATAGAAGGCATTTATTTCATTTTTAGAAATTTTAATTTTTCACATTTTTCCATGAAAAGTGCCAATACCCCCCCTTTGGGTTCTAGCTCTAGAAATTCTCACTCGACACAATTCAAACAAAAATGTTTCCATGGTTTGTATTGTTGTTCATTTTCATCAAATAAACAAAATAAAACCCAGAGTTAATCATTAAAGACAAGAAATGAGCATAAAAGATGCCTCAGCGCAAGTGTAAATGTTAGTAAAAGAGCCCAAATTTCTAAAAATATTGCGAAAAACAACAATCTTCCATTATAGAGTGAATGTTTGAGGTGTATAGAAGGCATTTATTTCATTTTTAGAAATTTTAATTTTTCACATTTTTCCATGAAAAGTGCCAATTATTACCCAAAGTGCCCTTAGGGTTCTACATGAAAATCACACTCGACACAAATCAAACAAAAATGTTTCCATGGTGTGTCTTGTTGTTCATTTTCATCAAATAAACAAAATAAAACCAAGAATAATCATTAAAGACAGGAAATGAGCATAAAAGATGCCTCAGCGCAAGTGTTACTGTTAGTAAAAGAGCCCAAATTTCAAAAAATATTGTGAAAAACCACAATCTTCCATTATAGAGTAAATGTTTGAGGTGTATAGAAGGCATTTATTTCATTTTTAGAAATTTTAATTTTTCACATTTTTCCATGAAAAGTGCCCATACCCCCCCTTTGGGTTCTAGCTGAAATTCCCACTCGACACAATTCAAACAAAAATGTTTCCATGGTTTGTATTGTTGTTCATTTTCATCAAATAAAAAAAATAAAACCCAGAATAATCATTGAAGACAAGAAATGAGCATAAAAGATGCCTCAGCGCAAGTGTTAATGTTAGTAAAAGACCCCAAATTTCAAAAAATATTGCGAAAAACAACAATCTTCCATTATAGAGTGAATGTTTGAGGTGTATAGAAGGCATTTATTTCATTTTTAGAAATTTTAATTTTTCACATTTTTCCATGAAAAGTGCCAATACCCCCCCCTTTGGGTTCTAGGGGAAATTCTCACTCGACACAATTCAAACAAAAATGTTTCCATGGTTTGTATTGTTGTTCATTTTCATCAAATAAACAAAATAAAACCCAGAGTTAATCATTAAAGACAAGAAATGAGCATAAAAGATGCCTCAGCGCAAGTGTAAATGTTAGTAAAAGAGCCCAAATTTCTAAAAATATTGCGAAAAACAACAATCTTCCATTATAGAGTGAATGTTTGAGGTGTATAGAAGGCATATATTTCATTTTTAGAAATTTTAATTTTTCACATTTCTCCATGAAAAGTGCCAATACCCCCCCTTTGGGTTCTAGCTGAAATTCTCACTCGACACAATTCAAACAAAAATGTTTCCATGGTTTGTATTGTTGTTCATTTTCATCAAATAAAAAAAATAAAACCCAGAGTTAATCATTGAAGACAAGAAATGAGCATAAAAGATGCCTCAGCGCAAGTGTTAATGTTAGTAAAAGAGCCCAAATTTCAAAAAATATTGCGAAAAACAACAATCTTCCATTATAGAGTGAATGTTTGAGGTGTATAGAAGGCATTTATTTCATTTTTAGAAATTTTAATTTTTCACATTTTTCCATGAAAAGTGCCAATACCCCCCCTTTGGGTTCTAGCTCTAGAAATTCTCACTCGACACAATTCAAACAAAAATGTTTCCATGGTTTGTATTGTTGTTCATTTTCATCAAATAAACAAAATAAAACCCAGAGTTAATCATTAAAGACAAGAAATGAGCATAAAAGATGCCTCAGCGCAAGTGTAAATGTTAGTAAAAGAGCCCAAATTTCTAAAAATATTGCGAAAAACAACAATCTTCCATTATAGAGTGAATGTTTGAGGTGTATAGAAGGCATTTATTTCATTTTTAGAAATTTTAATTTTTCACATTTTTCCATGAAAAGTGCCAATACCCCCCCCCTTTGGGTTCTAGCTGAAATTCTCACTCGACACAATTCAAACAAAAATGTTTCAATGGTTTGTATTGTTGTTCATTTTAATCAAATAAAAAAAATAAAACCCAGAGTTAATCATTGAAGACAAGAAATGAGCATAAAAGATGCCTCAGCGCAAGTGTTAATGTTAGTAAAAGAGCCCAAATTTCAAAAAATATTGCGAAAAACAACAATCTTCCATTATAGAGTAAATGTTTGAGGTGTATAGAAGGCATTTATTTCATTTTTAGAAATTTTAATTTTTTACATTTTTCCATGAAAAGTGCCCATACCCCCCCCTTTGGGTTCTAGGGGAAATTCTCACTCGACACAATTCAAACAAAAATGTTTCCATGGTTTGTATTGTTGTTCATTTTCATCAAATAAAAAGAATAAAACCCAGAGTTAATCATTAAAGACAAGAAATGAGCATAAAAGATGCCTCAGCGCAAGTGTAAATGTTAGTAAAAGAGCCCAAATTTCTAAAAATATTGCGAAAAACAACAATCTTCCATTATAGAGTGAATGTTTGAGGTGTATAGAAGGCATTTATTTCATTTTTAGAAATTTTAATTTTTCACATTTTTCCATGAAAAGTGCCAATACCCCACCCTTTGGGTTTTAGCTGAAATTCTCACTCGACACAATTCAAACAAAAATGTTTCCATGGTTTGTATTGTTGTTCATTTTCATCAAATAAAAAAAATAAAACCCAGAGTTAATCATTGAAGACAAGAAATGAGCTTAAAAGATGCCTCAGCGCAAGTGTTAATGTTAGTAAAAGAGCTTAAATTTCAAAAAATATTGCGAAAAACAACAATCGTCCATAATAGAGTAAATGTTTGAGGTGTATAGAAGGCATTTATTTCATTTTTAGAAATTTTAATTTTTCACATTTTTCCATGAAAAGTGCCAATACCCCCCCCTTTGGGTTTTAGCTGAAATTCTCACTCGAAACAATTCAAACAAAAATGTTTCCATGGTTTGTATTGTTGTTCATTTTCATCAAATAAAAAAAATAAAACCCAGAGTTAATCATTGAAGACAAGAAATGAGCTTAAAAGATGCCTCAGCGCAAGTGTTAATGTTAGTAAAAGAGCTTAAATTTCAAAAAATATTGCGAAAAACAACAATCGTCCATTATAGAGTAAATGTTTGAGGTGTATAGAAGGCATTTATTTCATTTTTAGAAATTTTAATTTTTCACATTTTTCCATGAAAAGTGCCCATACCCCCCCCCTTGGGTTCTAGGGGAAATTCTCACTCGACACAATTCAAACAAAAATGTTTCCATGGTTTGTATTGTTGTTCATTTTCATCAAATAAAAAAAATAAAACCCATAGTTAATCATTAAAGACAAGAAATGAGCATAAAAGATGCCTCAGCGCAATTGTAAATGTTAGTAAAAGAGCCCAAATTTCTAAAAATATTGCAAAAAAACAACAATCTTCCATTATAGAGTGAATGTTTGAGGTGTATAGAAGGCATTTATTTCATTTTTAGAAATTTTAATTTTTCACATTTTTCCATGAAAAGTGCCCTTTGGGTTCTAGGGGAAATTTCTACTCGACACAATTCAAACAAAAATGTTTCCATGGTGTGTATTGTTGTTCATTTTCATCAAATAAAAAAAATAAAACCCAGAGTTAATCATTAAAGACAAGAAATGAGCATAAAAGATGCCTCAGCGAAAGTGTTAATGTTGGTAAAAGAGCCCAAATTTCAAAAAATATTGCAAAAAACAACAATCTTCCATTATAGAGTGAATGTTTGAGGTGTATAGAAGGCAATTATTTCATTTTTAGAAATTTTAATTTTTCACATTTTTCCATGAAAAGTGCCAATACCCCCCCCCTTTGGGTTCTAGCTGAAATTCTCACTCGACACAATTCAAACAACAATGTTTCCATGGTGTGTATTGTTGTTCATTTTCATCAAATAAACAAAATAAAACCCAGAATAATCATTAAAGACAGGAAATGAGCATAAGAGATGCCTCAGCGCATGTGTAAATGTTAGAAGAAGAGCCCAAATTTCAAAAAATATTGCGAAAAACAATAATCTTCCATTATAGAGTAAAATTTTGAGGTGTATAGAAGGCATTTATTTCATTTTTAGAAATTTAAATTTTTCACATTTTTCCATGAAAAGTGCCAATACCCCCCCCTTTGGGTTCTAGGGGAAATTCTCACTCGACACAATTCAAACAAAAATGTTTCCATGGTGTGTCTTGTTGTTCATTTTCATCAAATAAACAAAATAAAACCCAGAATAATCATTAAAGACAGGAAATGAGCATAAAAGATTCCTCAGCGCAAGTGTTAATGTTAGTAAAAGAGCCCAAATTTCCAAATATATTGCGAAAAACAACAATCTTCCATTATAGAGTAAATGTTTGAGGTGTATAGAAGGCATTTATTTCATTTTTAGAAATTTTAATTTTTCACATTTTTCCATGAAAAGTGCCCATACCCCCCCCTTTGGGTTCTAGGGGAAATTCTCACTCGACGCAATTCAAACAAAAATGTTTCCATGGTTTGTATTGTTGTTAATTTTCAACAAATAAAAAAAATAAAACCCAGAGTTAATCATTAAAGACAAGAAATGAGCATAAAAGATGCCTCAGCGCAAGTGTTAATGTTGGTAAAAGAGGCAAAATTTCAAAAAATATTGCAAAAAACAACAATCTTCCATTATAGAGTGAATGTTTGAGGTGTATAGAAGGCATTTATTTCATTTTTAGAAATTTTAATTTTTCACATTTTTCCATGAAAAGTGCCAATACCCCTTGGGTACCCTTTGGGTTCTACATGAAAATCACACTCGACACAAATCAAACAAAAATGTTTCCATGGTGTGTCTTGTTGTTCATTTTCATCAAATAAACAAAATAAAACCCAAAATAAATTTATAAGGCAGGAAATGAGCATAAAAGATGCCTCAGCGCAAGTGTTAATGTTGGTAAAAGAGCCCAAATTTCAAAAAATATTGCAAAAGAACAATCTTCCATTATAGAGTAAATGTTTGAGGTGTATAGAAGGCATTTATTTCATTTTTAGAAATTTTAATTTTTCACATTTTTACATGAAAAGAGCCCATACCCCCCCCCTTTGGGTTCTAGGGGAAATTCTCACTCGACACAATTCAAACAAAAATGTTTCCATGGTTTGTATTGTTGTTCATTTTCATCAAATAAAAAAAATAAAACTCAGAGTTAATCATTTAAAACAAGAAATGAGCATAAAAGATGCCTCAGCGCAAGTGTTAATGTTGGTAAAAGAGCCCAAATTTCAAAAAATATTGCAAAAAACAACAATCTTCCATTATAGAGTGAATGTTTGAGGTGTATAGAAGGCATTTATTTCGTTTTTAGAAATTTTAATTTTTCACATTTTTCCATGAAAAGTGCCAATACCCCCCCTTTGGGTTCTACACGAAAATCACACTCAAAACAAATCAAACAAAAATGTTTCCATGGTGTGTATTGTTGTTCATTTTCATCAAATAAACAAAATAAAACCCAGAATAAATCATTAAGGACAAGAAATGAGCATAAAAGATGCCTCAGCGCAAGTGTTAATGTTAGTAAAAGAGCCCAAATTTCAAAAAATATTGCGAAAAACAACAATCTTCCATTAAAGAGTAAATGTTTGAGGTGTATAGAAGGCATTTATTTCATTTTTAGAAATTTTAATTTTTCACATTTTTCCATGAAAAGTGCCCTTTGGGTTCTAGGGGAAATTTCTACTCGACACAATTCAAACAAAAATGTTTCCATGGTGTGTATTGTTGTTCATTTTCATCAAATAAAAAAAATAAAACCCAGAGTTAATCATTAAAGACAAGAAATGAGCATAAAAGATGCCTCAGCGCAAGTGTTTATGTTAGTAAAAGAGCCCAAATTTCAAAAAATATTGCGAAAAACAACAATCTTCCATTAAAGAGTAAATGTTTGAGGTGTATAGAAGGCATTTATTTCATTTTTAGATATTTTAACTTTTCACATTTTTCCATGAAAAGTGCCAATACCCCCCCCTTTGGGTTCTAGGTGAAAATCTCTCTCGACACAAATCAAACAAAAATGTTTCCATGGTGTGTATTGTTGTTCATTTTCATCAAATAAACAAAATAAAACCCAGAATAAATCATTAAAGACAAGTAATGAGCATAAAAGATGCCTCAGCGCAAGTGTTAATGTTAGTAAAAGAGCCCAAATTTCAAAAAATATTGCGAAAAACAACAATCTTCCATTATAGAGTGAATGTTTGAGGTGTATAGAAGGCATTTATTTCATTTTTAGAAATTTAAATTTTTCACATTTTTACATGAAAAGTGCCAATACCCCCCCCTTTGGGTTCTACACGAAAATCACACTCGAAACAAAACAAACAAAAATGTTTCCATGGTTTGTATTGTTCTTCATTTTCATCAAATAAAAAAATAAAACCCAGAGTTTATCATTAAAGACAAGAAATGAGCATAAAAGATGCCTCAGCGCAAAAGTTAATGTTGGTAAAAGAGCCCAAATTTCAAAAAATATTGCAAAAAACAACAATCTTCCATTATAGAGTGAATGTTTGAGGTGTATAGAAGGCATTTATTTCATTTTTAGAAATTTTAATTTTTCACATTTTTCCATGAAAAGTGCCAATACCCCCCCCTTTGGGTTCTAGGGGAAATTCTCACTCGACACAAATCAAACAAAAATGTTTCCATGGTGTGTATTGTTGTTCATTTTCATCAAATAAACAAAATTAAACCCAGAATAAATCATTAAAGACAAGAAATGAGCATAAAAGATGCCTCAGCGCAAGTGTTTATGTTAGTAAAAGAGCCCAAATTTCAAAAAATATTGCGAAAAACAACAATCTTCCATTAAAGAGTAAATGTTTGAGGTGTATAGAAGGCATTTATTTCATTTTTAGAAATTTTTATTTTTCACATTTTTCCATGAAAAGTGCCAATACCCCCCCTTTGGGTTCTGCATGAAAATCACACTCGACACAAATCAAACAAAAATGTTTCCATGGTGTGTCTTGTTGTTCATTTTCATCAAATAAACAAAATAAAACCCGGAATAATCATTAAAGACGGGAAATGAGCATAAACGATGCCTCAGCGCAAGTGTTAATGTTAGTAAAAGAGCCCAAATTTCTAAAAATATTGCGAAAAACAACAATCTTCCATTATAGAGTGAATGTTTGAGGTGTATAGAAGGCATTTATTTCATTTTTAAAAAATTTTAATTTTTCACATTTTTCCATGAAAAGTGCGCATTGCCCCCCCTTTGGGTTCTAGCTGAAATTCTCACTCGACACAATTCAAACAAAAATGTTTCCATGGTGTGAATTGTTGTTCATTTTCATCAAATAAACAAAATGAAACCCATAATAAATCATTAAAGACAGGAAATGAGCATAAAAGATGCCTCAGCGCAAGTGTTAATGTTAGTAAAAGAGCCCAAATTTCAAAAAATATTGCGAAAAACAACAATCTTCCATTATTGAGTAAATGTTTGAGGTGTATAGAAGGCATTTATTTCATTTTTAGAAATTTTAATTTTTCACATTTTTCCATGAAAAGTGCCAATACCCCACCCTTTGGGTTCTAGGTGAAAATCTCACTCGACACGAATCAAACAAAAATGTTTCCATGGTGTGTATTGGTGTTCATTTTCTTCAAATAAACAAAATAAAACCGAGAATAAATCATTAAAGACAAGAAATGAGCATAAAAGATGCCTCAGCGCAAGTGTTAATATTTGTAAAAGAGCCCAAATTTCCAAAAATATTGCGAAAAACAACAATCTTCCATTATAGAGTGAATGTTTGAGGTGTATAGAAGGCATTTATTTAATTTTTAGAAATTTTAATTTTTCACATTTTTCCATGAAAAGTGCCAATACCCCACCTTTGGGTTCTAGGTGAAAGTCTCACTCGACACGAATCAAAAAAAAGTTTCCATGGTGTGTATTGTTGTTCATTTTCATCAATTAAAAAAAATAAAACCCAGAGTTAATCATTGAAGACAAGAAATGAGCATAAAAGATGCCTCAGCGCAAGTGTTAATGTTGGTAAAAGAGCCCAAATTTCAAAAAATATTGCAAAAAACAACAATCTTCCATTATAGAGTGAATGTTTGAGGTGTATAGAAGGCATTTATTTCATTTTTAGACATTTTAATTTTTCACATTTTTCCATTAAAAGTGCCAATACCCCCCCCTTTGGGTTCTAGGGGAAATTCTCACTAGACACAAATCAAACAAAAATGTTCCCATGGTGTGTATTGTTGTTCATTTTCTTCAAATATACAAAATAAAACCCAGAATAAATCATTAAAGACAAGAAATGAGCATAAAAGATGCCTCAGCGCAAGTGTTTATGTTAGTAAAAGAGCCCAAATTTCAAAAAATATTGCGAAAAACAACAATCTTCCATTAAAGAGTAAATGTTTGAGGTGTATAGAAGGCATTTATTTCATTTTTAGAAATTTTAATTTTTCACATTTTTCCATGAAAAGTGCCAATACCTCCCCCTTTGGGTTCTAGGTGAAAATCTCTCTCGACACAAATCAAACAAAAATGTTTCCATGGTGTGTATTGTTGTTCATTTTCATCAAATAAACAAAATAAAACCCAGAATAAATCATTAAAGACAAGAAATGAGCATAAAATATGCCTCAGCGCAAGTGTTAATGTTAGTAAAAGAGCCCAAATTTCAAAAAATATTGCGAAAAACCACAATCTTCCATTATAGAGTGAATGTTTGAGGTGTATAGAAGGCATTTATTTCGTTTTTAGAAATTTTAATTTTTCACATTTTTCCATGAAAAGTGCCAATACCCCCCCCTTTGGGTTCTAGGGGAAATTCTCACTCGACACAAATCAAACAAAAATGTTTCCATGGTGTGTATTGGTATTCATTTTCATCAAATAAACTAAATAAAACCCAGAATAATCATTAAAGACCGGAAATGAGCATAAAAGATGCCTCAGCGCAATGGTTAATGTTAGTAAAAGAGCCCAAATTTCAAAAAATATTGCGAAAAACAACAATCTTCCATTATAGAGTGAATGTTTGAGGTGTATAGAAGGCATTTATTTCATTTTTAGAAATTTTAATTTTTCACATTTTTCCATGAAAAGTGCCCATACCCCCCCCTTTGGGTTCTAGGGGAAAATCTCACTCGACACAATTCAAACAAAAATGTTTCCATGGTTTGTATTGTTGTTCATTTTCATCAAATAAAAAAAATAAAACCCAGAGTTAATCATTAAAGACAAGAAATGAGCATAAAAGATGTCTCAGCGTAAGTGTTAATGTTGGTAAAAGAGCCCAAATTTCAAAAAATATTGAAAAAAACAACAATCTCCCATAATAGAGTGAATGTTTGAGGTGTATAGAAGGCATTTATTTCATTTTTAGAAATATTAATTTTTCACATTTTTCCATGAAAAGTGCCAATACCCCCCCCTTTGGGTTCTAGGGGAAATTCTCACTCGACACAAAACAAACAAAAATGTTTCCATGGTGTGTATTGTTGTTCATTTTCTTCAAATAAACAAAATAAAACCCAGAATAAATCATTAAAGACAAGAAATGAGCATAAAAGATGCCTCAGCGCAAGTGTTTATGTTAGTAAAAGAGCCCAAATTTCAAAAAATATTGCGAAAAACAACAATCTTCCATTATAGAGTGAATGTTTAGGTGTATAAAAGGCATTTATTTCATTTTTAGAAATTTTAATTTTTCACATTTTTCCATGAAAAGTGCCAATACCCCCCCCCTTTGGGTTCTAGGGGAAATTCTCAATCGACACAAATCAAACAAAAATGTTTCCATGGTGTGTATTGTTGTTCATTTTCATCAAATAAACAAAATAAAACCCAGAATAAATCATTAAAGACAAGAAATGAGCATAAAAGATGCCTCAGCGCAAGTGTTTATGTTAGTAAAAGAGCCCAAATTTCAAAAAATATTGCGAAAAACAACAATCTTCCATTATAGAGTAAATGTTTGAGGTGTATAGAAGGCATTTATTTCATTTTTAGAAATTTTAATTTTTCACATTTTTCCATGAAAAGTGCTAATACCCCCCCTTTGGGTTCTAGGGGAAATTCTCACTCGACACAATTCAAACAAAAATGTTTCCATGGTTTGTATTGTTGTTCATTTTCATCAAATAAAAAAAATAAAACCCAGAGTTAATCATTAAAGACAAGAAATGAGCATAAAAGATGTCTCAGCGCAAGTGTTAATGTTGGTAAAAGAGCCCAAATTTCAAAAAATATTGCAAAAAACAACAATCTCCCATAATAGAGTGAATGTTTGAGGTGTATAGAAGGCATTTATTTCATTTTTAGAAATTTTTATTTTTCACATTTTTCCATGAAAAGTGCCAATACTTTGGGTTCTAGAGAAATTCTCACTCGACACAAATCAAACAAAAATGTTTCCATAGTGTGTATTGTTGTTCATTTTCTTCAAATAAACAAAATAAAACCCAGAATAAATCATTAAAGACAAGAAATGAGCATAAAAGATGCCTCAGCGCAAGTGTTTATGTTAGTAAAAGAGCCCAAATTTCAAAAAATATTGCGAAAAACAACAATCTTCCATTAAAGAGTAAATGTTTGAGGTGTATAGAAGGCATTTATTTCATTTTTAGATATTTTAACTTTTCACATTTTTCCATGAAAAGTGCCAATACCCCCCCCTTTGGGTTCTAGGTGAAAATCTCTCTCGACACAAATCAAACAAAAATGTTTCCATGGTGTGTATTGTTGTTCATTTTCATCAAATAAACAAAATAAAACCCAGAATAAATCATTAAAGACAAGTAATGAGCATAAAAGATGCCTCAGCGCAAGTGTTAATGTTAGTAAAAGAGCCCAAATTTCAAAAAATATTGCGAAAAACAACAATCTTCCATTATAGAGTGAATGTTTGAGGTGTATAGAAGGCATTTATTTCATTTTTAGAAATTTAAATTTTTCACATTTTTACATGAAAAGTGCCAATACCCCCCCCTTTGGGTTCTACACGAAAATCACACTCGAAACAAAACAAACAAAAATGTTTCCATGGTTTGTATTGTTCTTCATTTTCATCAAATAAAAAAATAAAACCCAGAGTTTATCATTAAAGACAAGAAATGAGCATAAAAGATGCCTCAGCGCAAAAGTTAATGTTGGTAAAAGAGCCCAAATTTCAAAAAATATTGCAAAAAACAACAATCTTCCATTATAGAGTGAATGTTTGAGGTGTATAGAAGGCATTTATTTCATTTTTAGAAATTTTAATTTTTCACATTTTTCCATGAAAAGTGCCAATACCCCCCCCCTTTGGGTCCTAGGTGAAAATCTCACTCGACACAATTCAAACAAAAATGTTTCCATGGTGTGTCTTGTTGTTCATTTTCATCAAATAAACAAAATAAAACCCAGAATAATCATTAAAGACAGGAAATGAGCATAAAAGATGCCTCAGCGCAAGTGTTAATGTTAGTAAAAGAGCCCAAATTTCTAAAAATATTGCGAAAAACAACAATCTTCCTATATAGAGTGAATGTTTGAGGTGTATAGAAGGCAATTATTTCATTTTTAGAAATTTTAATTTTTCACATTTTTCCATGAAAAGTGCCAATACCCCCCCCTTTGGGTTCTAGGGGAAATTCTCACTCGACACAATTCAAACAAAAATGTTTCCATGGTTTGTATTGTTGTTCATTTTCATCAAATAAAAAAAATAAAACCCAGGGTTAATCATTAAAGTCAAGAAATGAGCATAAAAGATGCCTCAGCGCAAGTGTTAATGTTGGTAAAAGAGCCCAAATTTCAAAAAATATTGCAAAAACAACAATCTTCCATTATAGAGTGAAAGTTTGAGGTGTATAGAAGGCATTTATTTCATTTTTAGAAATTTTAATTTTTCACATTTTTCAATGAAAAGTGCCAATACCCCCCCTTTGGGTTCTAGGGGAAATTCTCACTCGACACAATTCAAACAAAAATGTTTCCATGGTGTGTCTTGTTGTTCATTTTCATCAAATAAACAAAATAAAACCCAGAGTTAATCATTAAAGACAAGAAATGAGCATAAAAGATGCCTCAGCGCAAGTGTTAATGTTAGTAAAAGAGCCCAAATTTCAAAAAATATTGCGAGAAACGACAATCTTCCATTATAGAGTGAATGTTTGAGGTGTATAGAAGGCATTTATTTCATCCGTTTGGGTTCTAGCTGAAATTCTCACTCGACACAATTCAAACAAAAATGTTTCCATGGTTTGTATTGTTGTTCATTTTCATCAAATAAAAAAAAAAAACCCAGAGTTAATCATTAAAGACAAGAAATGAGCATAAAAGATGCCTCAGCGCAAGTGTTAATGTTGGTAAAAGAGCCCAAATTTCAAAAAATATTGCAAAAAACAACAATCTTCCATTATAGAGTGAATGTTTGAGGTGTATAGAAGGCATTTATTTCATTTTTAGAAATTTTAATTTTTCACATTTTTCCATGAAAAGTGCCAATACCCCCCCCTTTGGGTTCTACATGAAAATCACACTCGACACAAATCAAACAAAAATGTTTCCATGGTGTGTCTTGTTGTTCATTTTCATCAAATAAAAAAAATAAAACCCAGAATAATCATTAAAGACAGGAAATGGGCATAAAAGATGCCTGAGCGCAAGTGTTAATGTTAGTAAAAGAGCCCAAATTTCAAAAAATATTGCGAAAAACAACAATCTTCCATTATAGAGTAAATGTTTGAGGTGTATAGAAGGCATTTATTTCATTTTTAGAAATTTTAATTTTTCACATTTTTCCATGAAAAGTGCCCATACCCCCCCCTTTGGGTCTAGGGGAAATTCTCACTCGACACAATTCAAACAAAAATGTTTCCATGGTTTGTATTGTTGTTCATTTTCATCAAATAAAAAAAATAAAACCCAGAGTTAATCATTAAAGACAAGAAATGAGCATAAAAGATTCCTCAGCGCAAGTGTTAATGTTGGTAAAAGAGCCCAAATTTCAAAAAATATTGCAAAAAACAACAATCTTCCATTATAGAGTGAATGTTTGAGGTGTATAGAAGGCATTTATTTCATTTTTAGAAATTTTAATTTTTCACATTTTTCCATGAAAAGTGCCAATACCCCCCCCTTTGGGTTCTACACGAAAATCACACTCAAAACAAATCAAACAAAAATGTTTCCATGGTGTGTATTGTTGTTCATTTTCATCAAATAAACAAAATAAAACCCAGAATAAATCATTAAGGACAAGAAATGAGCATAAAAGATGCCTCAGCGCAAGTGTTAATGTTAGTAAAAGAGCCCAAATTTCAAAAAATATTGCAAAAAACAACAATCTTCCATTATAGAGTGAATGTTTGAGGTGTATAGAAGGCATTTATTTCATTTTTAGAAATTTTAATTTTTCACATTTCAATGAAAAGTGCCAATACCCCCCCCTTTGGGTTCTACACGAAAATCACACTCAAAACGAATCAAACAAAAATGTTTCCATGGTGTGTATTGTTGTTCATTTTCATCAAATAAACAAAATAAAACCCAGAGTTAATCATTAAAGACAAGAAATGAGCATAAAAGATGCCTCAGCGCAAGTGTTAATGTTGGTAAAAGAGCCCAAATTTCAAAAAATATTGCGAAAAACAACAATCTTCCATTATAGAGTGAATGTTTGAGGTGTATAGAAGGCATTTATTTCATTTTTAGAAATTTTAATTTTTCACATTTTTCCATGAAAAGTGCCAATACCCCCCCCCTTTGGGTTCTCTATGAAATTCTCACTCGACACAATTCAAACAAAAATGTTTCCATGGTTTGTATTGTTGTTCATTTTCATCAAATAAAAAAATAAAACCCAGAATAATCATTAAAGACAGGAAATGAGCATAAAAGATGCCTCAGCGCAAGTGTTAATGTTAGTAAAGGAGCCCAAATTTCAAAAAATATTGTGAAAAACAACAATCTTCCATTATAGAGTAAATGTTTGAGGTGTATAGAAGGCATTTATTTCATTTTTAGAAATTTTAATTTTTCACATTTTTCCATGAAAAGTGCCCATACCCCCCCCTTTGGGTCTAGGGGAAATTCTCACTCGACACAATTCAAACAAAAATGTTTCCATGGTTTGTATTGTTGTTCATTTTCATCAAATAAAAAAAATAAAACCCAGAGTTAATCATTAAAGACAAGAAATGAGCATAAAAGATTCCTCAGCGCAAGTGTTAATGTTGGTAAAAGAGCCCAAATTTCAAAAAATATTGCAAAAAACAACAATCTTCCATTATAGAGTGAATGTTTGAGGTGTATAGAAGGCATTTATTTCATTCTTAGAAATTTTAATTTTTCACATTTTTCCATGAAAAGTGCCAATACCCCCCCCTTTGGGTTCTACACGAAAATCACACTCAAAACAAATCAAACAAAAATGTTTCCATGGTGTGTATTGTTGTTCATTTTCATCAAATAAACAAAATAAAACCCAGAATAAATCATTAAGGACAAGAAATGAGCATAAAAGATGCCTCAGCGCAAGTGTTAATGTTAGTAAAAGAGCCCAAATTTCAAAAAATATTGCAAAAAACAACAATCTTCCATTATAGAGTGAATGTTTGAGGTGTATAGAAGGCATTTATTTCATTTTTAGAAATTTTAATTTTTCACATTTCAATGAAAAGTGCCAATACCCCCCCCTTTGGGTTCTACACGAAAATCAAACTCAAAACAAATCAAACAAAAATGTTTCCATGGTGTGTATAGTTGTTCATTTTCATCAAATAAACAAAATAAAACCCAGAGTTAATCATTAAAGACAAGAAATGAGCATAAAAGATGCCTCAGCGCAAGTGTTAATGTTGGTAAAAGAGCCCAAATTTCAAAAAATATTGCGAAAAACAACAATCTTCCATTATAGAGTGAATGTTTGAGGTGTATAGAAGGCATTTATTTCATTTTTAGAAATTTTAATTTTTCACATTTTTCCATGAAAAGTGCCAATACCCCCCCCTTTGGGTTCTCTATGAAATTCTCACTCGACACAATTCAAACAAAAATGTTTCCATGGTTTGTATTGTTGTTCATTTTCATCAAATAAAAAAAATAAAACCCAGAATAATCATTAAAGACAGGAAATGAGCATAAAAGATGCCTCAGCGCAAGTGTTAATGTTAGTAAAGGAGCCCAAATTTCAAAAACTATTGTGAAAAACAACAATCTTCCATTATAGAGTAAATGTTTGAGGTGTATAGAAGGCATTTATTTCATTTTTAGAAATTTTAATTTTTAACATTTTTCCATGAAAAGTGCCCATACCCCCCCCTTTGGGTTCTAGCTGAAATTCTCACTCGACACAATTCAAACAAAAATGTTTCCATGGTTTGTATGGTTGTTCATTTTCATCAAATAAAAAAAATAAAACCCAGAGTTAATCATTAAAGACAAGAAATGAGCATAAAAGATGCCTCAGAGCAAGTGTTAATGTTGGTAAAAGAGCCCAAATTTCAAAAAATATTGCAAAAAACAACAATCTTCCATTATAGAGTGAATGTTTGAGGTGTATAGAAGGCATTTATTTCATTTTTAGAAATTTTAATTTTTCACATTTTTCCATGAAAAGTGCCAATACCCCCCCCTTTGGGTTCTGGGTGAAAATCTCACTCGACACAATTCAAACAAAAATGTTTCCATGGTGTGTCTTGTTGTTCATTTTCATCAAATAAACAAAATAAAACCCAGAATAATCATTAAAGACAGGAAATGAGCATAAAAGATGCCTCAGCGCAAGTGTTAATGTTAGTAAAAGAGCCCAAATTTCAAAAATTTTGTGAAAAACAACAATCTTCCATTATAGAGTGAATGTTTGAGGTGTATAGAAGGCATTTATTTCATTTTTAGAAATTTTAATTTTTCACATTTTTCCATGAAAAGTGCCAATACCCCCCCCTTTGGGTTCTACACGAAAATCACACTCAAAATAAATCAAACAAAAATGTTTCCATGGTGTGTATTGTTGTTCATTTTCATCAAATAAACAAAATAAAACCCAGAATAAATCATTAAGGACAAGAAATGAGCATAAAAGATGCCTCAGCGCAAGTGTTAATGTTAGTAAAAGAGCCCAAATTTCAAAAAATATTGCAAAAAACAACAATCTTCCATTATAGAGTGAATGTTTGAGGTGTATAGAAGGCATTTATTTCATTTTTAGAAATTTTAATTTTTCACATTTCAATGAAAAGTGCCAATACCCCCCCCTTTGGGTTCTACACGAAAATCACACTCAAAACAAATCAAACAAAAATGTTTCCATGGTGTGTATTGTTGTTCATTTTCATCAAATAAACAAAATAAAACCCAGAGTTAATCATTAAAGACAAGAAATGAGCATAAAAGATGCCTCAGCGCAAGTGTTAATGTTGGTAAAAGAGCCCAAATTTCAAAAAATATTGCGAAAAACAACAATCTTCCATTATAGAGTGAATGTTTGAGGTGTATAGAAGGCATTTATTTCATTTTTAGAAATTTTAATTTTTCACATTTTTCCATGAAAAGTGCCAATACCCCCCCCTTTGGGTTCTGGGTGAAAATCTCACTCGACACAATTCAAACAAAAATGTTTCCATGGTGTGTCTTGTTGTTCATTTTCATCAAATAAACAAAATAAAACCCAGAATAATCATTAAAGACAGGAAATGAGCATAAAAGATGCCTCAGCGCAAGTGTTAATGTTAGTAAAAGAGCCCAAATTTCAAAAATTTTGTGAAAAACAACAATCTTCCATTATAGAGTGAATGTTTGAGGTGTATAGAAGGCATTTATTTCATTTTTAGAAATTTTAATTTTTCACATTTTTCCATGAAAAGTGCCAATACCCCCCCCTTTGGGTTCTACACGAAAATCACACTCAAAACAAATCAAACAAAAATGTTTCCATGGTGTGTATTGTTGTTCATTTTCATCAAATAAACAAAATAAAACCCAGAATAAATCATTAAGGACAAGAAATGAGCATAAAAGATGCCTCAGCGCAAGTGTTAATGTTAGTAAAAGAGCCCAAATTTCAAAAAATATTGCAAAAAACAACAATCTTCCATTATAGAGTGAATGTTTGAGGTGTATAGAAGGCATTTATTTCATTTTTAGAAATTTTAATTTTTCACATTTCAATGAAAAGTGCCAATACCCCCCCCTTTGGGTTCTACACGAAAATCACACTCAAAACAAATCAAACAAAAATGTTTCCATGGTGTGTATTGTTGTTCATTTTCATCAAATAAACAAAATAAAACCCAGAGTTAATCATTAAAGACAAGAAATGAGCATAAAAGATGCCTCAGCGCAAGTGTTAATGTTGGTAAAAGAGCCCAAATTTCAAAAAATATTGCGAAAAACAACAATCTTCCATTATAGAGTGAATGTTTGAGGTGTATAGAAGGCATTTATTTCATTTTTAGAAATTTTAATTTTTCACATTTTTCCATGAAAAGTGCCAATACCCCCCCCTTTGGGTTCTCTATGAAATTCTCACTCGACACAATTCAAACAAAAATGTTTCCATGGTTTGTATTGTTGTTCATTTTCATCAAATAAAAAAAATAAAACCCAGAATAATCATTAAAGACAGGAAATGAGCATAAAAGATGCCTCAGCGCAAGTGTTAATGTTAGTATAGGAGCCCAAATTTCAAAAAATATTGTGAAAAACAACAATCTTCCATGATAGAGTAAATGTTTGAGGTGTATAGAAGGCATTTATTTCATTTTTAGAAATTTTAATTTTTCACATTTTTCCATGAAAAGTGGCCATCCCCCCCCCCTTTTGGTTCTAGGGGAAATTCTCACTCGACACAATTCAAACAAAAATGTTTCCATGGTTTGTATTGTTGTTCATTTTCATCAAATAAAAAAAATAAAACCCAGAGTTAATCATTAAAGACAAGAAATGAGCATAAAAGATGCCTCAGAGCAAGTGTTAATGTTGGTAAAAGAGCCCAAATTTCAAAAAATATTGCAAAAAACAACAATCTTCCATTATAGAGTGAATGTTTGAGGTGTATAGAAGGCATTTGTTTCATTTTTAGAAATTTTAATTTTTCACATTTTTCCATGAAAAGTGCCAATACCCCCCCCTTTGGGTTCTGGGTGAAAATCTCACTCGACACAATTCAAACAAAAATGTTTCCATGGTGTGTCTTGTTGTTCATTTTCATCAAATAAACAAAATAAAACCCAGAATAATCATTAAAGACAGGAAATGAGCATAAAAGATGCCTCAGCGCAAGTGTTAATGTTAGTAAAAAAGCCCAAATTTCAAAAATTTTGTGAAAAACAACAATCTTCCATTATAGAGTAAATGTTTGAGGTGTATAGAAGGCATTTATTTCATTTTTAGAAATTTTAATTTTTCACATTTTTCCATGAAAAGTGCCCATACCCCCCCCTTTGGATTCTAGGGGAAATTCTCACTCGACACAATTCAAACAAAAGTGTTTCCATGGTTTGTATTGTTGTTCATTTTCATCAAATAAAAAAAATAAAACCCAGAGTTAATCATTAAAGACAAGAAATGAGCATAAAAGATGCCTCAGAGCAAGTGTAAATGTTGGTAAAAGAGCCCAAATTTCAAAAAATATTGCAAAAAACAACAATCTTCCATTATAGAGTGAATGTTTGAGGTGTATAGAAGGCATTTATTTCATTTTTAGAAATTTTAATTTTTCACATTTTTCCATGAAAAGAGCCAATACCCCCCCCTTTCAAATTTCAAAAAATATTGCAAAAAACAACAATCTTCCATTATAGAGTAAATGTTTGAGGTGTATAGAAGGCATTTATTTCATTTTTAGAAATTTTAATTTTTCACATTTTTCCATGAAAAGTGCCAAAACCCCCCCCTTTGGATTCTACACGAAAATCACACTCGAAACAAATCAAACAAAAATGTTTCCATGGTTTGTATTGTTGTTCATTTTCATCAAATAAAAAAATAAAACCCAGAGTTAATCATTAAAGACAAGAAATGAGCATTAAAGATGCCTCAGCGCAAAAGTTAATGTTGGTAAAAGAGCCCAAATTTCAAAAAATATTGCAAAAAACAACAATCTTCCATTATAGAGTGAATGTTTGAGGTGTATAGAAGGCATTTATTTCATTTTTAGAAATTTTAATTTTTCACATTTTTCCATGAAAAGTGCCATTACCCCCCCCCTTTGGGTTCTACATGAAAATCACACTCGACACAAATCAAACAAAAATGTTTCCATGGTGTGTCTTGTTGTTCATTTTCATCAAATAAACAAAATAAAACCCAGAATAATCATTAAAGACAGGAAATGAGCATAAAAGATGCCTCAGCGCAAGTGTTAATGTTAGTAAAAGAGCCCAAATTTCAAAAAATATTGCGAAAAACAACAATCTTCCATTATAGAGTAAATGTTTGAGGTGTATAGAAGGCATTTATTTCATTTTTAGAAATTTTAATTTTTCACATTTTTCCATGAAAAGTGCCCTTTGGGTTCTAGGGGAAATTCTCACTCGACACAATTCAAACAAAAATGTTTCCATGGTGTGTATTGTTGTTCATTTTCATCAAATAAAAAAAATAAAACCCAGAGTTAATCATTAAAGACAAGAAATGAGCATAAAAGATGCCTCAGCGCAAGTGTTAATGTTGGTAAAAGAGTCCAAATTTCAAAAAATATTGCTAAAAACAACAATCTTCCATTATAGAGTGAATGTTTGAGGTGTATAGAAGGCATTTTTTTCATTTTTAGAAATTTTAATTTTTCACATTTTTCCATGAAAAGTGCCAATACCCCCCCCTTTGGGTTCTAGGGGAAATTCTCACTCGACACAAATCAAACAAAAATGTTTCCATGGTGTGTCTTGTTGCTCATTTTCATCAAAAAAACAAAATAAAACCCAGAATAATCATTAAAGACAGGAAATGAGCATAAAAGATGCCTCAGCGCAAGTGTTAATGTTAGTAAAAGGGCCCAAATTTCAAAAAATATTGCGAAAAACAACAATCTTCCATTATAGAGTGAATGTTTGAGGTGTATAGAAGGCATTTATTTCATTTTTAGAAATTTTAATTTTTCACATTTTTCCATGAAAAGTGCCAATACCCCCCCCCCCCTTAGGGTTCTACATGAAAATCACACTCGACACAAATCAAACAAAAATGTTTCCATGGTGTGTCTTGTTGTTTATTTTCATCAAATAAAAAAAATAAAACCCAAAATAAATCATTAAAGAAAGGAAATGAGCATAAAAGATGCCTCAGCTCAAGTGTTAATGTTAGTAAAAGAGCCCAAATTTCAAAAAATATTGCAAAAAACAACAATCTTCCATTATAGAGTGAATGTTTGAGGTGTATAGAAGGCATTTATTTCATTTTTAGAAATTTTAATTTTTCACATTTTTCCATGAAAAGTGCCAATACCCCCCCCCCCCTTAGGTTCTAGGTGAAATTCTAACTTGACACAAATCAAACAAAAATGTTTCCATGGTGTGTCTTGTTGTTTATTTTCATCAAATAAAAAAAATAAAACCCAGAGTTAATCATTAAAGACAAGAAATGAGCATAAAAGATGCCTCAGCGCAAGTGTTAATGTTGGTAAAAGAGCCCAAATTTCAAAAAATATTGCAAAAAACAACAATCTTCCATTATAGAGTGAATGTTTGAGGTGTATAGAAGGCATTTATTTCATTTTTAGAAATTTTAATTTTTCACATTTTTCCATGAAAAGTGCCAATACCCCCCCCTTTGGGTTCTCTATGAAATTCTCACTCGACACAATTCAAACAAAAATGTTTCCATGGTTTGTATTGTTGTTCATTTTCATCAAATAAAAAAAATAAAACCCAGAGTTAATCATTGAAGACAAGAAATGAGCATAAAAGATGCCTCAGCGCAAGTGTTAATGTGGTAAAAGAGCCCAAATTTCAAAAAATATTGCAAAAAAACAACAATCTTCCATTATAGAGTGAATGTTTGAGGTGTATAGAAGGCATTTATTTCATTTTTAGAAATTTTAATTTTTCACATTTTTCCATGAAAAGTGCCTATACCCCCCCCTTTGGGTTCTAGGTGAAAATCTCACTCGACACAATTCAAACAAAAATGTTTCCATGGTGTGTCTTGTTGTTCATTTCATCAAATAAACAAAATAAAACCCAGAATAATCATTAAAGACAGGAAATGAGCATAAAAGATGCCTCAGCGCAAGTGTTAATGTTAGTAAAAGAGCCCAAATTTCTAAAAATATTGCGAAAAAATAACAATCTTCCTATATAGAGTGAATGTTTGAGGTGTATAGAAGGCAATTATTTCATTTTTAGAAATTTTAATTTTTCACATTTTTCCATGAAAAGTGCCAATACCCCCCCCTTTGGGTTCTAGGGGAAATTCTCACTCGACACAATTCAAATAAAAATGTTTCCATGGTTTGTATTGTTGTTCATTTTCATCAAATAAAAAAAATAAAACCCAGAGTTAATCATTAAAGACAAGAAATGAGCATAAAAGATGCCTCAGCGCAAGTGTTAATGTTGATAAAAGAGCCCAAATTTCAAAAAATATTGCAAAAAACAACAATCTTCCATTATAGAGTGAATGTTTGAGGTGTATAGAAGGCATTTATTTCATTTTTAGAAATTTTAATTTTTCACATTTTTCCATGAAAAGTGCCCTTTGGGTTCTAGGGGAAATTCTCACTCGACACAATTCAAACAAAAATGTTTCCATGGTGTGTATTGTTGTTCATTTTCATCAAATAAAAAAAATAAAACCCAGAGTTAATCATTAAAGACAAGAAATGAGCATAAAAGATGCCTCAGCGCAAGTGTAAATGTTGGTAAAAGAGCCCCAAATTTCAAAAAATATTGCAAAAAACAACAATCTTCCATTATAGAGTGAATGTTTGAGGTGTATAGAAGGCATTTTTTTTCATTTTTAGAAATTTTAATTTTTCACATTTTTCCATGAAAAGTGCCAATACCCCCCCCCTTTGGGTTCTAGCTGAAATTCTCACTCGACACAATTCAAACAACAATGTTTCCATGGTGTGTATTGTTGTTCATTTTCATCAAATAAACAAAATAAAACCCAGAGTTAATCATTAAAGACAGGAAATGAGCATAAAAGATGCCTCAGCGCAAGTGTAAATGTTAGTAAAAGAGCCCAAATTTCAAAAAATATTTTGAAAAACAACAATCTTCCATTATAGAGTAAATATTTGAGGTGTATAGAAGGCATTTATTTCATTTTTAGAAATTTTAATTTTTCACATTTTTCCATGAAAAGTGCCAATACCCCCCCCCTTTGGGTTCTAGGGGAAATTCTCACTCGACACAAATCAAACAAAAATGTTTCCATGGTGTGTATTGTTGTTCATTTTCATCAAATAAAAAAAATAAAACCCAGAATAAATCATTAAAGACAAGAAATGAGCATAAAAGATGCCTCAGCGCAAGTGTTTATGTTAGTAAAAGAGCAGCCCAAATTTCAAAAAATATTGCGAAAAACAACAATCTTCCATTAAAGAGTAAATGTTTGAGGTGTATAGAAGGCATTTATTTCATTTTTAGAAATTTTAATTTTTCACATTTTTCCATGAAAAGTGCCAATACCCCCCCTTTGGGTTCTACATGAAAATCACACTCGACACAAATCAAACAAAAATGTTTCCATGGTGTGTCTTGTTGTTCATTTTCATCAAATAAAAAAAATAAAACCCAGAATAATCATTAAAGACAGGAAATGAGCATAAAAGATGCCTAAGCGCAAGTGTTAATGTTAGTAAAAGGGCCCAAATTTCAAAAAAAAATTGCGAAAAACAACAATCTTCCATTATAGAGTGAATGTTTGAGGTGTATAGAAGGCATTTATTTCATTTTTAGAAAATTTAATTTTTCACATTTTTCCATGAAAAGTGCCAATACCCCCCCCCCTTTAGGTTCTAGGTGAAATTCTAACTTGACACAAATCAAACAAAAATGTTTCCATGGTGTGTCTTGTTGTTTATTTTCATCAAATAAAAAAAATAAAACCCAGAGTTAATCATTAAAGACAAGAAATGAGCATAAAAGATGCCTCAGCGCAAGTGTTAATGTTGGTAAAAGAGCCCAAATTTCAAAAAATATTGCAAAAAACACCAATCTTCCATTATAGAGTGAATGTTTGAGGTGTATAGAAGGCATTTATTTAATTTTAGAAATTTTAATTTTTCACATTTTTCCATGAAAAGTGCGCATTGCCCCCCCTTTGGGTTCTAGCTGAAATTCTCACTCGACACAATTCAAACAAAAATGTTTCCATGGTTTGTATTGTTGTTCATTTTCATCAAATAAAAAAAATAAAACCCAGAGTTAATCATTGAAGACAAGAAATGAGCATAAAAGATGCCTCAGCGCAAGTGTTAATGTTGGTAAAAGAGCCCAAATTTCAAAAATATTGCAAAAAACAACAATCTTCCATCATAGAGTGAATGTTTGAGGTGTATAGAAGGCATTTATTTCATTTTTAGAAATTTTAATTTTTCACATTTTTTCCATGAAAAGTGCCAATACCCCCCCTTTGGTTTTAGCTGAAATTTTCACTCGACACAATTCAAAGAAAAATGTTTCCATGGTTTGTATTGTTGTTCATTTTCATCAAATAAAAAAAATAAAACCCAGAGTTAATCATTAAAGACAAGAAATGAGCATAAAAGATGCCTCAGCGCAAGTGTTAATGTTGGTAAAAGAGCCCAAATTTCAAAAAATATTGCAAAAAACAACAATCTTCCATTATAGAGTGAATGTTTGAGGTGTATAGAAGGCATTTATTTCATTTTTAGAAATTTCAATTTTTCACATTTTTCCATGAAAAGTGCCAAATACCCCCCCCATTTAGGTTCTAGGTGAAATTCTAACTTGACACAAATCAAACAAAAATGTTTCCATGGTGTGTATTGTTGTTCATTTTCATCAAATAAACAAAATAAAACCCAGAATAAATCATTAAAGACAAGAATGAGCATTAAAAGATGCCTCAGCGCAAGTGTTAATGTTAGTAATAGAGCCCAAATTTCTGAAAATATTGCGAAAAACAACAATCTTCCATTATAGAGTGAATGTTTGAGGGTGTATAGAAGGCATTTATTTCATTTTTAGAAATTTTAATTTTTCACATTTTTCCATGAAAAGTGCCAATACCCCCCCCTTTGGGTTCTACATGAAAATCACACTCGACACAAATCAAACAAAAATGTTTCCATGGTGTGTCTTGTTGTTCATTTTCATCAAATAAACAAAATAAAACACAGAATAATCATTAAAGACAGGAAATGAGCATAAAAGATGCCTCAGCGCAAGTGTTAATGTTAGTAAAAGAGCCCAAATTTCATAAAAATATTGCGAAAAACAACAATCTTCCAGTATAGAGTGAATGTTTGAGGTGTATAGAAGGCATTTATTTCATTTTAGAAATTTTCATTTTTCACATTTTTCCATGAAAAGTGCCAATACCAAAAATGTTTCCATGGTGTGTCTTGTTGTTCATTTTCATCAAATAAAAAAAATAAAACCCAGAGTTAATCATTAAAGACAAGAAATGAGCATAAAAGATGCCTCAGCGCAAGTGTTAATGTTGGTAAAAGAGCCCAAATTTCAAAAAATATTGCAAAAAAACAACAATCTTCCATTATAGAGTGAATGTTTGAGGTGTATAGAAGGCATTTATTTCATTTTTAGAAATTTTAATTTTTCACATTTTTCCATGAAAAGTGCCCATTGCCCCCCCTTTGGGTTCTAGCTGAAATTCTCACTCGACACATTCAAACAAAAATGTTTCCATGGTTTGTATTGTTGTTCATTTTCATCAAATAAAAAAAATAAAACCCAGAGTTAATCATTAAAGACAAGAAATGAGCATAAAAGATGCCTCAGCGCAAGTGTTAATGTTGGTAAAAGAGCCCAAATTTCAAAAAATATTGCAAAAAACAACAATCTTCCATTATAGAGTGAATGTTTGAGGTGTATAGAAGCATTTATTTCATTTTAGAAATTTTAATTTTCACATTTTTCCATGAAAAGTGCCAATACCTCCCCCTTTGGGTTCTAGGTGAAAATCTCTCTCGACACATATCAAACAAAAATGTTCCATGGTGTGTATTGTTGTTCATTTTCATCAAATAAACAAAATAAAACCCAGAATAAATCATTAAAGACAAGAAATGAGCATAAAAGATGCCTCAGCGCAAGTGTTAATGTTAGTAATAGAGCCCAAATTTCTGAAAATATTGCGAAAAACAACAATCTTCCATTATAGAGTGAATGTTTGAGTGTATAGAAGGCATTTATTTCATTTTTAGAAATTTTAATTTTTCACATTTTTCCATGAAAAGTGCCCATACCCCCCCCTTTGGGTTCTAGGGGAAATTCTCACTCGACACAATTCAAACCAAAATGTTTCCATGGTTTGTATTGTTGTTCATTTTCATCAAATAAAAGAAATAAAACCCAGAGTTAATCATTAAAGACAAGAAATGAGCATAAAAGATGCCTCAGCGCAAGTGTTAATGTTAGTAAAAGAGCCCAAATTTCAAAAAATATTGCGAAAAACAACAATCTTCCATTATAGAGTAAATGTTTGAGGTGTATAGAAGGCATTTATTTCATTTTTAGAAATTTAATTTTTCACATTTTTCCATGAAAAGTGCCAATACCCCCCCTTTGGGTTCTAGGTGAAAATCTCACTCGACACAAATCAAACAAAAATGTTTCCATGGTGTGTATTGTTGTTCATTTTCATCAAATAAACAAAATAAAACCCAGAATAAATCATTAAAGACAAGAAATGAGCATAAAAGATGCCTCAGCGCAAGTGTTAATGTTAGTAAAAGAGCCCAAATTTCAAAAAATATTGCGAAAAGCAACAATCTTCCATTATAGAGTAAATGTTTGAGGTGTATAGAAGGCATTTATTTCATATTTAGAAATTTTAATTTTTCACATTTTTCCATGAAAAGTGCCCATACCCCCCCCTTTGGGTTCTAGGGGAAATTCTCACTCGACACAATTCAAACCAAAATGTTTCCATGGTTTGTATTGTTGTTCATTTTCATCAAATAAAAGAAATAAAACCCAGAGTTAATCATTAAAGACAAGAAATGAGCATAAAAGATGCCTCAGCGCAAGTGTAAATGTTAGTAAAAGAGCCCAAATTTCTGAAAATATTGCAAAAAACAACAATCTTCCATTATAGAGTGAATGTTTGAGGTGTATAGAAGGCATTTATTTCATTTTTAGAAATTTTAATTTTTCACATTTTTCATGAAAAGTGCCAATACCCCCCCCTTTGGGTTTTAGCTGAAATTTTCACTCGACACAATTCAAAGAAAAATATTTCCATGGTTTGTATTGTTGTTCATTTTCATCAAATAAAAAAAATACAACCCAGAGTTAATCATTGAAGACAAGAAATGAGCATAAAAGATGCCTCAGCGCAAGTGTTAATGTTAGTAAAAGAGCTTAAATTTCAAAAAATATTGCGAAAAACAACAATCTTCCATTATTGAGTGAATGTTTGAGGTGTATAGAAGGCATTTATTTCATTTTTAGAAATTTTAATTTTCACATTTTTCCATGAAAAGTGCCAATACCTCCCCCCTTTGGGTTCTAGGTGAAAATCTCTCTCGACACAAATCAAACAAAAATGTTTCCATGGTGTGTATTGTTGTTCATTTTCATCAAATAAACAAAATAAAACCCAGAATAAATCATTAAAGACAAGAAATGAGCATAAAAGATGCCTCAGCGCAAGTGTTAATGTTAGTAATAGAGCCCAAATTTCTGAAAATATTGCGAAAAACAACAATCTTCCATTATAGAGTGAATGTTTGAGGTGTATAGAAGGCATTTATTTCATTTTTAGAAATTTTAATTTTTCACATTTTTCCATGAAAAGTGCCAATACCCCCCCCTTTGGGTTCTAGGTGAAAATCTCTCTCGACACAAATCAAACAAAAATGTTTCCATGGTGTGTATTGTTGTTCATTTTCATCAAATAAACAAAATAAAACCCAGAATAAATCATTAAAGACAAGAAATGAGCATAAAAGATGCCTCAGCGCAGGTGTTAATATTAGTAAAAGAGCCCAAATTTCAAAAAATATTGCGAAAAACAAGATTCTTCCATTATAGAGTGAATGTTTGAGGTGAATAGAAGGCATTTATTTCATTTTAAGAAATTTTAATTTTTCACATTTTTCCATGAAAAGTGCCAATACCCCCCCTTTGGGTTCTACATGAAAATCACACTCGACACAAATCAAACAAAAATGTTTCCATGGTGTGTCTTGTTGTTCATTTTCATCAAATAAAAAAAATAAAACCCAGAATAATCATTAAAGACAGGAAATGAGCATAAAAGATGCCTCACCGCAAGTGTTAATGTTAGTAAAAGGGCCCAAATTTCAAAAAATATTGCGAAAAACAACAATCTTCCATTATAGAGTGAATGTTTGAGGTGTATAGAAGGCATTTATTTCATTTTTAGAAATTTAATTTTTCACATTTTTCCATGAAAAGTGCCAATACCCCCCCCCCTTTAGGTTCTAGGTGAAATTCTAACTTGACACAAATCAAACAAAAATGTTTCCATGGTGTGTCTTGTTGTTTATTTTCATCAAATAAAAAAAATAAAACCCAGAGTTAATCATTAAAGACAAGAAATGAGCATAAAAGATGCCTCAGCGCAAGTGTTAATGTTGGTAAAAGAGCCCAAATTTCAAAAAATATTGCAAAAAACACCAATCTTCCATTATAGAGTGAATGTTTGAGGTGTATAGAAGGCATTTATTTAATTTTTAGAAATTTTAATTTTTCACATTTTTCCATGAAAAGTGCGCATTGCCCCCCCTTTGGGTTCTAGCTGAAATTCTCACTCGACACAATTCAAACAAAAATGTTTCCATGGTTTGTATTGTTGTTCATTTTCATCAAATAAACAAAATAAAACCCAGAATAAATCATTAAACACAAGAAATGAGCATAAAAGATGCCTCAGCGCAAGTGTTAATGTTAGTAAAAGAGCCCAAATTTCAAAAAATATTGCGAAAAACTACAATCTTCCATTATAGAGTGAATGTTTGAGGTGTATAGAAGGCATTTTATTCATTTTTAGAAATTTTAATTTTTCACATTTTTCCATGAAAAGTGCCAATACCCCCCTCATTGGGTTCTGGGTGAAAATCTCACTCGACACAAATCAAACAAAAATGTTTCCATGGTGTGTATTGTTGTTCATTTTCATCAAATAAACAAAATGAAGCCCAAAATAAATCATTAAACACAAGAAATGAGCATAAAAGATGCTTCCGCGCATGTGTAAATGTTAGTAAAAGAGCCCAAAATTTCAAAAATATTGCGAAAAATCACAATCTTCTGTTTTAGAGTTAATGTTTGAGGTTTATAGAAGGAATTTATTTCATTTTAGAAATTTTAATTTTCACATTTCTCCATGAAAAGTGCCCATACCCTCCCCCCCATTGGGTTCTGCGTGAAAATCTCACTTGACACAAATAAAACAAAAATGTTTCCATGGTGTGTATTGTTGTTCATTTTTATCAAATAAACAAAATAAAACCCAGAATAAATCCTGAAAGACAACATATGAGCATAAAAGATGCTTCCGCGCAAGTGCAAATGTTAGTAAAAGAGCCCAAATTTCCAAAAATATTGCGAAAAACCACAATCTTCTGTTTTAGAGTGAATGTTTGAGGTGTATAGAGGACATTTATTTCATTTTTAGAAATTTTAATTTTTCGCATTTCTCCATGAAAAATGCCATTACCCCCCTCTTTGGGGTCTGGGTGAAAATCTCACTCGACATTAATCAAACAAAAATGTTTCCATGGTTTGTTATTAGTAATGTCAGAAATTAGTTACAACATTCGGGCGTCTGAAAAGTTTCCCATCTATCAAAGATGCAACACATTTTATTCGGAAATGTTTGAGGTTGGAAACTTTTCAAACTTGTCGACTCTTAATTAGGAAAAGCCCTAACCTCAATGCCTAAAAGCTTCCACCTTGTAACCCGAGATGAATTTCCTATTTAGCCACGACAAAGACGTTCTTATGCAAAGACTGTTTATGGACTTCAAATGCATTCATGGAAACTAAATCGAAATAAATGACACAATAAATGAAAATAAAATACACTTAATGCGCATTGCTTTACTAAGATCATTGATGACATAAAATCATCTGGATTACCTAAAATTATGAGGAAGTGATTTTAGCGGGGAGAGACCAAAGTGTCTCTTATACTAAATTGAATCTAAATTCGAGGAACAGGCTGACAGCGACTTAAAGAATAATTAATTAAGTATTTTTAGGATGTACGAAAATAATTATTAGATAAATAGGATTTCAATCGATTTCCAAGGTTAACCTTGCCTTACGATTCTTACTCAAGGTGAATTCGAGGTATACTACCTTGATCAAAAATTTCCCGGAATTTATTCAGAAAATTAAAAATACAAGTTTATTCATCTAAATCTATATTGTCCCCTTCAAAGTAATCCCCATCGACTGCAACACACTTATGCCAGCGCTTGATCCAATCCTCGAAACATTTTTTATATTCGGTTTTCGGTATGTCCATCAGTGCTTCCTGCGATTTTTCCATTACTTCCTCTCGGCTGCTAAAACGCGTTCCCCGTAATGGTTTTTTAACTCGATTGAACAGAAAGAAGTCACAGGGAGCCAAATCAGGTGAATTCGGTGGCTGTTGGATGGTATTTGTTGCATTTTTCGTCAAAAAATTACGAATAATGATAGCACTGTGCGACGGTGCGTTATCATGGTGCAAAATCCACGAGTTTTCTGCCCACATTTCTGGTCTCTTTCGGCGAATTGCTTCACGCAAACGTCTCATAACGCCCAAATAATACTCTTTGTTTACTGTCTGGCCTTCTGGCAAAAATTCATGATGCACTACACCGTTGTAATCCATGAAAACCGTCAGCATTGCCTTCTTTTTTGACTGAAAACGACGTGGTTTTTTTGGTCTCGGCTCATTTGGTGAACGCCATTCACTTGCTTGATGTCTGGATTGCGTGTCGTACTGATAAACCCACGTCTCGTCTCCAGTAATGATCCTTTTGATGAATGTGGGATCGGATTCAGCCTCGCAAATCATGTCTTTTGCGACGTCAACACGGTCTCTTTTTTGCATGAAATTGAGGTCTTTCGGCACCAACTTTGCTGCTACACGACGGAAACCCAAATCATTAACCACAATGTCTTGGGCGGATCCATAGGCAATGTTCAAGTCCTCCGCTATTTCTCTGATGGTTAATTTGCGGTTATTGACCAACATTTCTTTTACTTTATCAATTTTTTCACCGACTTTCGATGTCGATGGTCTGCCACTGCGTTCATCATCTTCGATTGACTCACGACCACTTCTGAACCGCTCGTGCCACTGGTAAACGACCGTTTTTTTTAGAGAATCGTTGCCGAAACACTTTTCCAACATTTCCAACGTCCGTGCGCCACTAAATCCGTTTTTTACGCAAAATTTAATACAAGTTCGTTGTTGCAAATTTAAATCCATTTCTGCAATTGTAAAAAATCGCCAACACACACAGAGATAGATGTACTCTTGGCTACGTAACTTTTGCAAATGTCAAGTTATGACACTAAGATTTAAAGGGAATATCAACAACAGATGTACCAATTTAACAAAAAAACAGAACTCAAATCGGAACGATGGGAGCGCCACACGGTGGTTATTCCGGGAACTTTTTGATCAAGGTAGTAATTCTTACTTTAAAAATATTTCTGTTTTCTAAATAATATCTCCTTGGTAAATTTGATTGAAATTCCAATGACCGGCATAGACGTTCACCTAATACTTTAACAAATAATGCCAGTAAATATTTTTAAGAAGATATGTCAGAAGAATTATGTCAGTAAATTATTACGACGAAATAAACAGATAATATAACCATCCTATTAATCGCGAAAAGGTCACACCATCAAACAATAGATTTTATTAATTGACGCACTCTTGGAAAGTAAATTGAATTAAATAATAAATATTTTAGAAAAACTCAATGTTAACGATATTGTTGTTACATGGATTACACAAATTTATGATACATTTTATGGGGAGATAATAATCTCGTACCTCTTATGCTAAATGTGATGAGAATCCAAGTAATAGGCTTATAGCGACTCGCAGAATAATTAAAAAATAATCATAAGGTGTACCTTACTAATTATTAAAAAGGATTCAACGTGAATTAATATAATTCTTATTTATACAAATACCACTTAACACTTACACGTGTCCACTACGTGATATTTAATCGAAATTCTAACAACAGGCTAATAGACGTTCATCAAGAAATTACACAAGTGATGTCAGCAAAAATGCTGTAGTTATTAGGAAGATATTCACAATACCTCTATGTGATTCTGTCTTGTAGATCACCCCTAGATCATCTATCCGATCAAGCAGGATAGCTGGCGAAACTATTGTGCTTTTAAACGACATACGCGGACGCAGCCCGAAAAATGGGGAAATCACGGACACGTGAAAAGTCGAAAAAATATTTTTTTAAATGCGAATTGACCCTATGCTCCAGATTGTGGACATGCTGACGTAATATTCCCTTAAGTACGTAAATTTATAAGAGTGATATTATCAGAGAGAAGAAATAATATCCACTAATCTAATACTATATGCAATCTAAAGTCGATTAACGTGCTTACTACCGGTAGAATAGCATAAAAGTAATGTAAGGGAGTACGTAACTAAGTCGTCTTTATTAATTAGGTTCCGAATGAAAACCGAAGAGCTAAGTCACCTTCCGATGCTTACCTAAAGTGAATCTTTCTTATTTTACTTATGCCACTGGAAACTGTTGTAGTAATACTTAAATGCATAGTAATACGTAATACGAAAATAAGTTTGCAAAAATTGAGAAGATTTCACCTAATGTCTAAGGGCTTCCGTCTCGTAACCCAATAGGGATTACATGCCAAAACACTTGAACCACGACGACGCCGCTCCTATGCGAAGAATGGTTATGGAAATGGGCCACTCATGGAATGTACATCTGTGCCTTTTGAACTCGGAACATTGATAAAATCCTCAGTTATCTACATATCACCCTGAATATGAAACGTCACCTACTTACCACGATTTCCACCAGCTCTCGATTTCTAACTCCTTGGCTGGGTTATTCCGTGGTCCTCCTACTATCACGACTTCTTCCCATGGAGTCAGAAGATTGAGTTCTTTCCGATCCATCCCGTTTGGAATTTCTCCCCAGTTCCTCATTCACCTCTTGAATTCCCTGGAACAAATTTCAAGAGGAATATCATCAGAGAAAACGAAAATCAATCTTCGAGTGGATTAGGGAAATAAAAACCAGAACAGCTAAAACAAAGAAAAGGATGTTCAGGACTCAGTTCACGACTTCTTAGTTCGGCATTGAAAGCACGACGCATCCAAAAGCACAAGGAATAGTTTTAAATAAAATAACGATATTACATTTCAAAGAATTTGGGAAAATGATTACGCACTAATTAGAACACTCAACAGAAAGCCTCTAACAGGTAAATATATCGAACCCTCACGCGCGTGGTAAGAATCAAATAATCTTATCACTCCCTATGCAGATGCACAAAATCGAAGTTAACTGTTTTGAAAGAACTGCGTGCCATTAACGCGAAATTCGAGCCACAATTGTTAATTTAATCAAAAAACTTTCATTGAGAACTATTGTATGCCTATTGCTTGATTGCTTTCATGAGCAGTGTTCTAAGTTTGGGCTTCATGCATGGATGGAGCTTCTTACCTCCGATCGCTGCGAAGAGTCGTCGCCGAGTGAGGGCGGGTTGTGAAAAAGTAGTGTCCTCACAAATGAACAAATGACGTATGACGACGACGAAGAAACGTAATACAAGGGGGTGGGGGATGAACAAGTATTGTTCAAGTCAAACTTTCTGAAGTCGTTAGCAGGGAATTGAAAAGAGGTCACGGCTGCTAATCCTGTATACCACACTACACAAGATCTAATGCAGAGGTCTCCTCATTTAACTCGCGGGATCGATGTCAAATGGGTCAGCTGGAGTATTACCTTAAGCGAGGGGGAGCCGCGTACCGCGAATGCCAGTTTAATTCCATGACTCATGAGATTGGCCGGTGGGCCTCACACACCGTGTGATAGGAATGGAATGGGGGACTTGGGATGGGAGGGGTTATAGCTTTCGTTCGCTGCAAAGACAGGGAGGGGGTTAAAGCAGCGAGGCCATTAGACAAGCGTAGTAGACCCATTTCCCCGGAGAAATATTAAATAAATGTGTCCTACTTGTGAAATGGTTAACCTTTCACACTTTCACTAGGCTCTAGTCCTTCTGTTCAGTCGCGATCGTTCAATGCGTCAACGGGTCGGGGTAGACTTTGCGTCAAGTGGCCTTGTCAAGTGTTTTCTACACTGTGTACCAAGGAGCCATTTTGGCGTTTGACTCAGGGAATCGGATACAACATTGGCCTGTTTACATAATGGAAGATATTACACAAATATTACTAATGAATAGTAAATGCTGCAGGGTTTCCTCTTGATTCAATTTTGAAATTCACAAAAGTCGGGATGCGATGTCACTACTGTTTCAAAGTATGAAATTCCATTCCGTTCACTTACCCTTATATGACTCATATAATAATAACTTAACTTTAGAATTCATGCCTTTTTTGGTTCTTTGTTTATAAGTCACCAGCAGAAATATGGAATAAGAAATGCCCTGCCTGTAACTGTTGTTATGACTTCACCTTTTCAAGGGAAGTCCATAAATTGTGAATTGGAACCGCCGATGTTTTGGAAATAAAGCTACATACCCATTAGGCTGGCATAAATGACCTCAAGAGCATGGACTGTGTATGAATGAAAATATTTAAGGAGGATTGATGGCCTGGTGAAAAAGGAAGATAAATGCAGAATCCTTAACACTTTAATTATAAAAATACCAAAGTCGCTGTTTTAGACTGGGACATGATTTAATCAGTGAAATGATAATTAAAATACCTGTCACTAAAATGAGATATGCCTGAACATTACCCCAGAGGTAGGTGTTAAACCAAATTAAAAAGTAATTTTGACTATGAAATGACCACTCGGAGGAATCAACCGATTCTGCAGAAGACAGGGATTAATAATTTCCAAATCTTGCTTTGACACCACAAATGGCATGGATGTACAATGAAGGTAACTCGGAAATGGATCAGTTAGATTATAAGCTTTATATTGAGAAACAGTGAGATAATTTCACACAATTTCCTAGGAGTTAGATGCAGACTCTGATCACAATTTAGTAATTATGAAAAGTAATATTTCACTTCTGATTCAAAAATTCAAGGCAAGGAAGGTAATGTAGGAAATGGATTGTTAAAGCATTTACTGGATTGATGAACACAGGAAATCAGGCAGCAGAAGAAAGTATGAGTGAGGAAAGAACCTGAGAACTATCAAGACAAAGTGGGAATATATACAGCCTACAGGAAAAGTATAGGAACTGGTAGGTGAAAAGAACAAGAAAACAATAGATTATGGAGAAGATAATTAAAAAGATAGAAAACCAGAATAAAACTAGGAAGTAAGATGGGAAAATTGTAATCTAAGATAGGTCAAAAATATGAGTTGAACCACCCAAGATCATAAAGAGGGGAAAATAATACAGAGAAGCTTTTATGAATATGATAAAGAAATTAAACGAGCAAGATCATGACGACATAGTATATGACATGTATAGAATTATTTATTTCAAGACTGAATTGATGGAAAGACAGAAAGAGCATTCAGAAAATTGGAAACAAAGAAGTCCATTTGGTTTGACAACATTCCTGTGAAACTATCAAAGAGTTAATTTAAGTGCAAGAAGGAAAGCTTTTCTTAACCATTTCGTGGAATTTATGAAGGATGAATTTGCCAAGAAGACTTTGTTAAATCAGCATTAGTTCCTCTTCCAGAAAGGGGAAAGGCTATAAATATATGTAAGGAATACAGGGCAATTAGGTCCGATTTGAAATGCACCCTGTAATTTTTGTTATGGGCTTAGCCAAAGCATATGTCATGAGGCAGTTTTCATCGGAAGACTGTGAAATGGATGTGGATATCATCCCAAAAACCTGAAGCAGTACAAAAAGACAGGGAGGTTTATTTCACCCTCAATTGCATTTACTCATTTAAAAATTATCTACTGACACATTACTTAATTTTAGAGATTTGTTGGGGTCATCAACAACTACATGGAAAAGAGAACAACTACGTATAAGGACAATGATCATATTGATTCAAGAACTGGGAAGGTTATGCTTGATTTAATGAGGTGCCAAGTAAAAAGTATAGTCAAAGAAAGAGATGATGTATTTTTATGCACCTAATACTTTGATAAGGCATTCCAGCAAGTTAATTGGATACAATTATGAATGGAGATTGAAGTACACTAGAGGAATTAACATCTTATCTGCTAGCCATATATTTCCTAGAAAGCACAGGAGAAAGAAGTGTGTATGGATGACGAAGAGAAAAGGGGGAAGTTGAGGGAGTCAGAGTGGCCAATATAGCCTGATCTTTTCAATTTTATTGAGTAATGAGCATATCATGGGAGGGCTGATGTCAAAGTGAGCAGGGAACTCTAGTTTTAGCTAGCCAGGCTGCCGTCAGTCAACAATTATTTCTTAACACCATACAGCACAGAATCAGGGATCATTTATGGTAAGAATTAATCTTAAGGAATTCACAGCAATGACCTGTAGAAATACGATGACTGAAATAACCAGTAGTGTTGAGGAAAAGGAATTGGAAGCTCACCTATTTTGGAAGTTATTTGGAAGAGGTGGGCAGAGCAGTATGGACAGAAAAGAATTACGTAAGGTTACAATACATTTTGGATATATTTTCAAATAGGCGTCAGCTGTTAGGCACATTAATGAAAGAATCAAAGAAAATACCAGATGAAGTTTTGCCCACTTTAATGCCTCAGAAAATTGTTTGTTTGAGCATGAGGATAGATTGAATATCAATTGGATGCTTTTGCTGCAGAGATGAAAAAAGATAAAAATGGGCAGAAAAAATTATACATACTCAAATTATACATATTACATGGTGATTTACATGCTCTACTCATCTGTCTATAATGCAGTCATCAAAACAGTCTTCTTTGGGAATGTAAATTATTTGGTAGACTGTTTACATAAATTTGGAAAAGTAATGGCCCTTGAACACTGCCTTGTGGAACTCCTACTAAAACGCTCGCTACTTTGGAAAATGTATCCCCCAATTTTACTTTTTGAGTTCTGCCTCTAAGAATATTTTTTATCCATTGTTTTACCCTCAAGTCCAATGGTAACGAATCCAACTTTAACAATAATTTATCGTGAGGCACTTGGTCAACACCTGCCAAAAAATCAACTATTACTGCATCAACATCTTTCAAAAATATATTTTCCCGCATTATTTCCTAATGTAAACATCATTGCTTAAATGGTGTCGGGGTCGGCTTCAACACTATTCAAATCTTTGCGTCATGTGGCCTATATGTCATGAAATAAAAAAAGTAGTCCCACTGTAACAGCTCTCGCGGACGGACGTATCTAGTCACAGTCAGACAGGAAGAGATTTTAGCGGGGAGAGAACAAAGAGTCTCTTATACTAAATTGAATCTAAATTAGAGGAACAGGCTAACAGCGACTCAAAGAATAATTAATTAAGTATTCTTAGGATGTACGATAGGAATTATTAGATAAATAGGATTTCAATCGATATCAAAGGTTAACCTTGCCTTACGATTCTTACTCAAGGTGAATGCGAGATATCATTCTTACTTTAAAAATATTTCTGTTTTCTAAATAATATCTCCTTGGTAAATTTGATTGAAATTCCAATGACCGGCTAAGACGTTCACCTAATACTTTAACAAATAATGCCAGTAAATATTTTTAAGAAGATATGTCAGAAGAATTATGTCAGTAAGTTATTACGACGAAATAAACAGATAATATAACCATCCTATTAAACGCGAAAAGGTCACACCATCAAACAATAGATTTTATTAATTGACGCACTCTTGGAAAGTAAATTGAATTAAATAATAAATATTTTAGAAAAACTCAATGTTAACGATATTGTTGTTACATGGATTACACAAATTTATGAGACATTTTATGGGGAGATAATAATCTCGTACCTCTTATGCTAAATGTGATGAGAATCCAAGTAATAGGCTTATAGCGACTCGCAGAATAATTAAAAAATAATCATAAGGTGTACCTTACTAATTATTAAAAAGGATTCAACGTGAATTAATATAATTCTTATTTATACAAATACCACTTAACACTTACACGTGTCCACTACGTGATATTTAATCGAAATTCTAACGACAGGCTAATAGACGTTCATCAAGAAATTACACAAGTGATGTCAGCAAAAATGCTGTAGTTATTAGGAAGATATTCACAATACCTCTATGTGATTCTGTCTTGTAGATCACCCCTAGATCATCTATCCGATCAAGCAGGATAGCTGGCGAAACTATTGTGCTTTTAAACGACATACGCGGACGCAGCCCGAAAAATGGGGAAATCACGGACACGTGAAAAGTCGAAAAAATATTTTTTTTAAATGCGAATTGACCCTATGCTCCAGATTGTGGACATGCTGACGTAATATTCCCTTAAGTACGTAAATTTATAAGAGTGATATTATCAGAGGGAAGAAATAACATCCACTAATCTAATACTATATGCAATCTAAAGTCGATTAACGTGCTTACTACCGGTAGAATAGCATAAAAGTAATCTAAGGGAGTACGTAACTAAGTCGTCTTTATTAATTAGGTTCCGAATGAAAACCGAAGAGCTAAGTCACCTTCCGATTCTTACCTAAAGTGAATCTTTCTTATTTTACTTATGCCACTGGAAACTGTTGTAGTAATACTGAAATGCATAGTAATACGTAATACGAAAATAAGTTTGCAAAAATTGAGAAGATTTCACCTAATGTCTAAGGGCTTCCATCTCGTAACCCAATAGGGATTACATGCCAAAAAACTTGAACCACGACGACGCCGCTCCTATGCGAAGAATGGTTATGGAAATGGGCCACTCATGGAATGTACATCTGTGCCTTTTGAACTCGCAACATTGATAAAATCCTCAGTTATCTACATATCACCCTGAATATGAAACGTCACCTACTTACCACGATTTCCACCAGCTCTCGATTTCTAACTCCTTGGCTGGGTTATTCCGTGGTCCTCCTACTATCACGACTTCTTCCCATGGAGTCAGAAGATTGAGTTCTTTCCGATCCATCCCGTTTGGAATTTCTCCCCAGTTCCTCATTCACCTCTTGAATTCCCTGGAACAAATTTCAAGAGGAATATCATCAGAGAAAACGAAAATCAATCTTCGAGTGGATTAGGGAAATAAAAACCAGAACAGCTAAAACAAAGAAAAGGATGTTCAGGACTCAGTTCACGACTTCTTAGTTCGGCATTGAAAGCACGACGCATCCAAAAGCACAAGGAATAGTTTTAAATAAAATAACGATATTACATTTCAAAGAATTTGGGAAAATGATTACGCACTAATTAGAACACTCAACAGAAAGCCTCTAACAGGTAAATATATCGAACCCTCACGCGCGTGGTAAGAATCAAATAATCTTATCACTCCCTATGCAGATGCACAAAATCGAAGTTAACTGTTTTGAAAGAACTGCGTGCCATTAACGCGAAATTCGAGCCACAATTGTTAATTTAATCAAAAAACTTTCATTGAGAACTATTGTATGCCTATTGCTTGATTGCTTTCATGAGCAGTGTTCTAAGTTTGGGCTTCATGCATGGATGGAGCTTCTTACCTCCGATCGCTGCGAAGAGTCGTCGCCGAGTGAGGGCGAGTTGTGAAAAAGTAGTGTCCTCACAAATGAACAAATGACGTATGACGACGACGAAGAAACGTAATACAAGGGGGTGGGGGATGAACAAGTATTGTTCAAGTCAAACTTTCTGAAGTCGTTAGCAGGGAATTGAAAAGAGGTCACGGCTGCTAATCCTGTATACCACACTACACAAGATCTAATGCAGAGGTCTCCTCATTTAACTCGCGGGATCGATGTCAAATGGGTCAGCTGGAGTATTACCTTAAGCGAGGGGGAGCCGCGTACCGCGAATGCCAGTTTAATTCCATGACTCATGAGATTGGCCGGTGGGCCTCACACTGTGTGATAGGAATGGAATGGGGGAGTTGGGATGGGAGGGGTTCAGGCTGTCGTTCCCTGCAAAGACCGGGGGGGGGGATTATGCAGCGAGGCCATTGGGCAAGCGTAGTAGGCCAATTACGCCGGAAAAATATTTAAGTTGTTTATCTGCTGCAAAATGAGATACGTCCAGGAATCAGTACCAGATCAACTACTAATTTTAACCAAGAAATGACCACTTGAAGAAATCAATTGAATAGACAGGTATTAATAGCAACCAAAACTTGGTTTGATACCACAAATGGGATAGGTTTACATGGGAGGCTACTCAGAAATGGATTCGTTAGATTGTCAATCTGTTATTGAGAAACAGAAAAATACATTTACACTTGTTCATGGGAGTGGATCCGATAACAATTTAGTAATAGAGTACTATTTTGCATCTGATTGAATCAGTACAATGAGGGAGGAGATTTTAAGGCAGCAGGTGACTAAAAATGGTAACTGAAGGAAAGAAGCTGGGAACCATCGAGAAGAATTGGGGATATATATAAATGGGAATATAGCTTCTGCCTCCTGCATGGGAATGGACAGGGGTATGAGAAAAGGACAAGAAAGACAAAGGATTATGGACTGAATGATTAGAAACATAGAAATGTGGAAAAATGTTAGGAAGTAAGAAAGGAAAATTGTAGCAAACAAACAAAGCTAAGTCAAGAATATATGAGTTGAGCCAAAAGATATCAGGTAGTTGAAAGGAATACAGTGCTTTTATAAGGAAATTAAACAAGCAACATCATGATAAAAAATGGTGTACATAGAATAGTTTATTTCAAGGCTTAACTGATTAAATGGACGAAAGAACATGGAGGAAATTTTATTTATTTATTTAGCCTAAGTGCGAAAACAACACTCTGGCCTTTACATCGGACTATTAAAAAAGAATAACAATGGAGACGATTACAAACACCCAAGCCCTAGGTTGAAGAAACCCACCCAGGCGGGAATCGAACCCGCGACCCATGAATTGGCAGACGAGGAAGTTACCCCGCCGCCACCGAGACCAAGGGGGTAATGTCCTCGTGTTTTTAACAAAAAAATGCCATGGGGGTTGAGAACATTCCTGTTTTACACTTAAAAATATAAATAGTGCAGGAAGAAGATTTTTTTAAAAGTATTTATTGGCATTTACGAAGGATGAATTTGGCCAGAAGAATTTGGGATATCAGTGTTAGTCCCTATTCCGAAAAGGGAAAAGGCTATAAATATATGTTTTGTATTCATCGCAATAAGCCTGATTTTGCTTGCGGCTTAAAATAGTTTTTATGGTCTCAGTCATAGCATTTATGAGGCAGGATTGGCTGGAAGACAAATTGATTTGGATAATATCCCAAAAAAGTAGCAGACGTGGAAAAAGACTATTGAAAAATGAAGTTTGATTTCACATACCAAAGCATTTACTCATTTTAAAACTATCTATTAACATATTACTTTAGGTGAGAGATTAGCTGGGGTCATCAACCATTGACTAAAGAAGAGAGCAAATGAGTATAAAGGCTATGAACAGTTTGAATCAGGAACTTGGAAGAGTATGTGTGACACCATGTCAGTAATGAGGTATCAAGTGAACACGAGCATATGATCAGGAGCGAGGGTGTATTTTAATGCACCTTGTACTTTTATAAAGCATTCAATCAAGTAAACTGGGTACACATAAAAATGAAGGTAGGAGTATCCTAGAGGGATTCACATCTTATCTGCTACCCATACATTTTCTGAAATGCAAAGAAGAATAACGTAAACAAAATCACATGGAGAGAAAGATGGAAGGGATGAAGCCAGGGATAGCCAATATAGCCGAATCTATTCAATATTTAGGTGTAGTAAGTTGTGCACACATCATGGGAGGCTGATGAAATAAGTGGGGAACCCATCAATCATGTGTGTGGATATTCAAATATTAGTTAGCCATCTTACCAACAGGAAACAATTATTTATTATCACAGCACAGAATCAGTGTTATTTTATGGTGAGGATTAATCTTCAAAAAATAGCAGTAAAGAGAATCTGTAGAAATAGGATGATTAAAATGAACATTCAGGGACAAAAATTGGAAACTCACCTTTTCTGGAATTCATTTCAAAGAGGGGGGCAGAGCAGCAAGGAGAGAAAAAAAACTTACGTATGGTGGGGAGTGGGTTGGGTGTAAAATGGGTGAGAGTTGATGACAGGCATATTAATGAAATAATTAAATAAAATACTAGTTTTGTCTATCTCATTGTCGAGTATGCCTGGACCAAAGATATCTTCCTCTACATCATATTCCTCTTCTGTCTAACTTTCTTGGTCTAAGTTCTCAATTATACTTTTTTCTACATATATTTTAGACCAACAAACATAGACATAGAAAAGGAACATGATGTGGAGGAAGATATCTTAGGTCCAGGGATACTAGACAATGAGAGAGAAAGGGAGATGAAATTAAATAAGGCCGTGGGGGTGGATGACATTCCTGCTGAACTACTGAAATGTTTAGGAAAATGAGGGAGGAAGACTCTATATGGGCTTTTTTGTAGTATTTATGAGGAAGTAATCTGGCCGGAAGACTTTGTGAGATCAACTTTAGTTCCTATTCGGGAAAAGGTAAAGGCTACATCATGTGAGGACTACAGGACGATAAGTTTGATATCCCATGCAGCTAAAGTTGTTCTCAGGATCATAACCAAAAGGATCGAGTAGGGCAAAGAGGCTTTCACAAGGAGGAGGGAGTTGATGACAGGGACGTTGAGTAAGGATATTAAGAAAAGACTCATAAAAACTTTGATAAGGAGCGTGTGTGTGCCGAGGAGGAGACATGTACGGCATGAAAACTTGATCATTGAAGCAGGAGGATAGACGTAGATTGGAGGCTTTTGAAATATGGGTGCGGGGAAGAACGGAGAAGGTGAAATAGACAGACAAGAAAACAAATAAGAAAGTACTTGGTATGGTGGGCAAAGATCTTGTTGGGAGAAATCCTATAAAGGCAGGAAAATGGATGAAGGGGGTATTGACCGGCAGTGAGATGTTGAAGACTGGGGGAGAATGTTAGGCAAACGAGGAAAGGGAAGGAACAGGATAGGGATGTTGGACAGGATGAAGGAAGGAGGAAAATACTCAGAGATGAAGAGGGACATGGTGTAGAGTAGGATACTGGATTTTGTATTTTGTTAGGAATCACAAAATATTTATTTAGTAGCTGTGGCCATCCAAAAACCTACCTCAACCGGTAGATTAACTAATAATAATAAGAAATGCAATTTTAGTCATTTTTAACACCAAATTTGCATAATATCTCACGTCCGGAGACTTTGTTCTCTTTCCTCAGGAATGTTTGCACCCCGTGTGCCTATCTAAAAGAGTAAAATATATTTTTCCAAATTATTCACTAATGTAATCGTCATTGCTTCTTAATTTTCAATTACTTGTGTAGTCTTCTTCATGCTTGCTCATTGGATATTTTCTTTCAAATTCAAGTAAAATTTTTCGGGCACCAGTTCTTTGTGGGAAACCAAAAGCAGCTTAGGATACCTAATTATATAACTTGTTTATCTGGACAGATTCAGCTTAATTGAACTAGTTGACCTCAAAGTACATGCCTTAACTGACGACACACCTTTGACAACGTTTCTTCCAGCTCTCGCACCCTACCAGGGAAACAGTCACAAGGATCCTCTTCAGGTCTGCCATGCAATTAGATTTAATGACCGCAATAGAGTCGAATTGGCACCCTTTGATGGTTGATTTTAACTTTAGAACCAAAAAATGTTTGAAGGAGCCACGTCTGGAGAGTAGGGTGGCTACGGGATCATGGAAGTTACGGTTCTGGCGAAACACTCTGTCACGATCAGTGCCATGTTAGCCGGCACTTTATTGTGGTGGAAATACCATGCATCATTTCTCGGCATGTCTGGCATCTATCGGCAAACTGCAACCCTCGGCCCCTTCATTACATTCAAGCAGAAATCTTCATTGATGGCTTGACCTTGAGGGTCATATTCATAATGAATCAGCCCTTGCCAACCAAAGAAACACACCAGCATGACCTCCACATCAGACGGGGACATACGAGCTTTCTTTGGTCGCGGAGATTCAAGACCTTTTCACTGAGAAGACAGGGCCTTTGTCATCATAACCATTAACCAAAGTTTTGTCAGCGGTTAAGATGGCTTTAAGAAACTTTGGGTCAGCATTGGCTCCATCCAAGAGTTCCCGACTAATGCCCACACGTTTTCGTCTCTGTTCATCAGTCAGAACCAGCGGGACGAATTTTGATGCGATGCACGTCATGCCCAAAATGTCTGTCAAAATTGTCATGTGGGCATTTTTCTGCACCAAATTGTTCAAAATTTGACATGGTTGGGGTCAGTTGAAGTTGAAGGTGTTCACGAATCTTCATCTGTTGAGGTTCTGCCCGACTAATAATGACTGTACCACTCAAAACACTGGCTTCGACCCATAGCTTCATTAACAAAGGCTTGCTGAATCATTCCCAATGTCTCTGTAGCACTTTTGCCAAGTTTGAAACAAAATTTCACTCACACACGCTGTTCCTCTAGCTCCTTCATTGCTGCCATTATACACAACGATAAAAAGATTAAGACACGTACCACTGCTGCTGTGCAACGATTCCATGTAAACAAATGCACCACCTCTTGTTTTAGCCGTCAGCTGTGTTGCTAGATGGCGCAATGTCTCATTTCGATCCGTTGAATGGTTTGCGCAGAATAAAATCAGTTCGGTCTTCTTTTGATCACACCTTGTAGAATGCCATTAGAGTGGCATGCTTCCAGACTGATTAATTTTTGAGAGACTCTTCTTAAAATTACTGTGGACACGGGTATGTAAATATTTGGATTTATTCAATTTTTATTACATAACCCTCATCGTCATTGTTTCAACAATCTGAATATTTTTGTACAACATAAATGTGCGCTTTATTGATTAGCAATTACAGTATTTACCCTGCAACATTGCATGAATAGATGTACACAGATGAATCAATACAAACTACCACGTGGTTTTGTGGATATATTGCTCATGTAATCCATCTGTATACGCCAGAAAAGCATGAAAGCATTGGTCTGTTAACAAGTATATTATTTAACCAATAGTTTCAACACAGAAAATATCTTTAAAAGCTGATGGAACCCATTACTATAGGTTTAAAAAAGAATTAAACCCTTTGGCAAATGTACAATCTATTTCCTATTGTGTGTAGGCCAATTAAATACCCTGTAAAATTATTCTTCCATTCACTATTGAAATTTGAGTCTGTGAATACATTAAACCTTCCGAACAAGTCATAAATAACAATCCAGTCTACCAATCCAATCCACTCAATTCTACCCAAAAACTATGAAGCTGCCCCAAGAAAAAGTCAGGAGAGACTGCTGATACATGGAAATCAGTTATCATAGGTGATCAGATTTATGATTTTTCACACCTCTAAATAAAGGTTGCAGCAACAAAACTTCTTTTTTTTTGAAACACTTGGCGTTTGAAAACAGGGTTTATGTTGCCGCGCCCTCCATTATACCATGATTGCATTTAGAATGATGTCCAAGTTCTAATTTATTTATGGTGCATAACTTCCATTACACTCTTTCTCTAATTCTGGCTACAATGCTCTTTTTTGAATCTCAGATTCAACCATACTCGTGTGAATGATCGCACGTGAATAACAAACTATGAATTTAAGAAAAGTGGTAAATATTTTACCGCAATTCTTCATGCAGTTGTTATTTAAAGCAATGACTCTTAAATGAGCAAACAGTCAGGAATGACAACTCATAAAACACTTGGATAAAATGGCATAGCTTGGACTGGTGAAGCCATGCTCGGCCCTTTCCACTAAAACCTGTGAAAATGAAGAATATATATAATTATTATTCGTCATCATATAAGAATTGAGGTCCCTTACACATTTCTGAAATGATTTGCTCCATAACTATGATTTCAACATCTCCAACTGTGAAAGCTACTAAATCATCATTCTCGCATTCAAATGAGACCCTTCAATCAAAGTAACAGCATTCAATTGGAAAATGACTAACTCTGTGACTCTGAAGGAAATACTAATCAACACAGCAACCCTTGCAGTCCTAACAGCACCTCCACTGTAAGATGCAACTGGGCTACATTGTGTGCATTTACGACTCCTTTGGGAATTTTTCCATGAAGAGCTGTCAATGAAGCATTAAAACTATATTGCTTCCCACTGGCTGCAAACATAAATTTATAGAAGTTCGTAATAATGGCAACCATTTCCTATGGCTTGCTTTAGTTACTTCATTTTGAATATACTACACTAGATTGTAAAAAATTACGATAAACTTAGTAGAATATCCAACATATATATATATATATATATATCAAACCTCTTGCATAAATTGGAAAAATGTCTCTTAAGGAGTGATATTGAAACTATCATTGCCTCCATCGTACTACAGTACGAGAGATTATGTCAATAAAACTTGTTGGATTAAGTGCAGAGGAGATAGATTTAAGATGTCATTTTTTTCAACAAAAAATAAGGGATTAGAATACCAAGGCAAAAAGCAGAGGATGGTGAAAGGGAGGGAGGTTGGTGCCATCCCTTGTTTGATGGTCAGGAGAGGGTAAGTTACCACATAATTCCCATTCTTAATTTCTTCACATCTTTAATTTTATCAAGTAATAATTTATATTATATTTAAAAAACCTCACAAATTTTTACTGAGCTCACGTAAATAACTCATGTATACTTCAAAATAATATATCATTAAACTCTTGCTTAGCCATAAGACTTACCCTGACAGTGTTAATTCACACATATACATTTGTATTGATACATCTCGCATATAAAATTATTAAAATGTGATGTAATGAGCAGAGAATAAACAGGTCTAGTAATCTCAAGAGATATGAAGGAAAATATAAATAATAAAGATTTTAATTATTATTATTATTCCTCATGTTTTGCAGATAAATACAACATTAATATTCCCTTTACCTACTTTCAAAAATTTAAACATATATTATTCATTAAATTTAACGAAAACTAGTTCAACTGAGTACAACTTTGATACTTCAAAAAAACAATTCCTTGCAAGGTTGCGCATTGACAGGAGATCCAGTAACTAAAACAATTTTCCAAATTTCGTAATTAAAAAAGGCAAAATATCATTCTCTACATTGGTGATGCACAGAAATGGTGCTTCAAGTGGTACAAAGTTCAACCGGTAAAGTGAAATGGCATCATTATTAGTGATGATGCAATTTCACTGGCATAGACTACACAGATGAATGGCAGTTTGCTTAACCATGTACCATTAATTTAAATCATATATAAATCAATAAAATACCATCAGTCAAAGAAGGAAGCAATCTTCTGATTAAAATACTGGTGATATTGTTGATAGTGAATATTCATTATGAAAGCACACCAAGGATGCAAGGTTTGAATGAAAAGTTTTGGAAAATGAGATTTATTTGAAATATTGCTATGATGCCTCGATTCAATGAAGTAAATCGCTTGAGCATCGACACATTTTGCCAGCAGCTTTTCCATGACTCAAAAGCTCCCTGGTCAGCAGATTCCGGAAGGTCCTTCGGGGTACAGGCATGCAAGCCTCTTTTGATGGCACTCAGGGTCCCAACATTGTGTCCTTTGGGGGAGGATTTCACTTTTGGGAATATGAAATGAACTCCCCAGTAAATTGCTGCATTTCCATAATACTCTGCCATTGTGCATCACAGGTATTTCCCGCAATGGCCACCTAAAGTGTCCTGAGCCCTAATCCCTTTATTGCCTGATGTAAGGGGTTCTTGGTTGAGAACATATTCTTAACCCCCCAACACTTTTCTCAGTCCATGGTACGTCGCAGTCGGCAGGCCTCATTTGCAGATTGACATGAGCCGTACGTCCTGCTCCACTCTCTTGCTTTCTAATGTTTTTCTGCAGCGCCATTGAATTTTTTTAATACTACCCTTGCCCTTGGCCTCAAAATGAGATGAGTGAATTATTTGCTTTGCCCTCAGGTTCCGTTTATCTTTATTACTTGAAATGATCTCACTTTCAATTTTCTCCGGAACCATTCATGCATCATTCTTTCTTTTCCTTTTGTCATAACAGTTGGGAGGGCAAAAGGCCTCACCACCATCTAGTCTCAGTTGTTTCATATCTTTCTTGAGAGAGAGAAGCAAAAAAACCTCAACTATAGCACTCAATGGATTCCAAAAGGGATAACAGTTTTTTGAGTGAAGATGATCTAGAGATTTTATAAGAAGATTTGGACGTAAAAAGTTAAGTGAGCAGTGTATCTGATAATTCAAGTTCAAGCAAGGAAGTTTGGTTGAGAGGCACTTGGTTGAAGAGATACGGCCCACCAGGAAGAACCCAGGCCACAAAGAAATTGTCAGGTGCACTCTTCATGAGGTAAAAGGCAAGATACAGCATATTGACTCGACCCGACGGAAATGTGGGTATGAGTTTAGAGAGTTGTTTAAAATAATATCATACAAAACTGAAATTTTAGAACGGAGGTTCGAAACTTAAAGGCAAGTGAAGAAGTGAAAATATGAAATATTATGCAAGTAAAAGTTTTACTTAATGGAATAAGAAATTTAACATAGGGTTAATTTTTTTAATTTTAGAGTATATATTTAAAAAAAATACAAATTATTATCTGCCATGCTGCAGACGGAAAGATGCCAAAAAATTGAATACTGCAGGTAAGGCACAAGTATTTAAATTCCTATAGCGGCTAAAAGGGTTAACATGGAATTGAGGAGACCAAAACTCGTTAAATCCTTTAGAATGATGTAGAAATTTGAGTGCCACTGAATGCATATTTGTTTCTTTCATTAAACTTGCACATTTCTCTGTCCCTTCCTGTGAAATACCTATCTCCAATCAGCTTGCAAATCCTTGTTTTGATCACACCATCGTGATCACCCTTTCTTTTATAACCTACATCATTAACACCACTGTGCACCAATTCTTGTGAGGATCGAGGTCCTGTGCTGGCTATCGTACCAGCTTCCCACCCTTCAGGGCCTGGGTTCAAATCACAGGGGCATCCAATATTCTTCAGAGGTAACTCAATCGCTACCCGAGGTGCTTTGTGGTTGAGGCACTTTGAGTGAGCATGCCATCAGTCTGATGAGATGTTAAGCCGTGGACACCTGGCGCCTTTTGATAAGAGTAAGCTAATGTCGATGCCGAGTTTCTCTCCACCCTTCATCCTCACCTGTGCATATATCTCATGGCACAAATAACCTTAGCTGTCGATTGCCTCCCCTAAACACCACTACTATTACCAGTTCTTATTATAGATATTATGCCCTGATACTTGACAAATATCCTTTAATATAACACTAAGATAAAAGGAAAGCCAGCAGTGCAAAGGCACTTCAAAACAATTAGTTTAACTTACCTAACATCAAATGGTGCTTCAGGAGAAGGCTTATGGGGGATGATCAGAACACTGTCTCACGCTTAACTATGTGGAGTTGATCCATATTCAAAGGAATGACAGCAAAAACTCTGCAATTCCACAATTCCCTTTTCCTCAAGTTTCTTATAGATAGCATCCTTTTCTCAAAAGCAATCTCTCTGGCTGACCATATCATCCGAGGTTATTCATACCACTCCATATAGCAACCTTGTCAGTTCCTTGAACTTACCTTGACTGCATTTCTCACAAACTTGATGAAGGACACTGTCTCAGGCTGCAGAATTCCTCCATATTCCAAGTGAATGTAGAAGAAACTCTGCCATTTCCAAAACTTCCTCCATTCCTTGGAGAGGGGCGACCAGTTTCATTTCAGGAAGGGGAGGGGCACACCTGATGCAATACCAGTGGTGAGCTTGCATGCAGAAAGGGTCATTTATTAAAAGTAGGATTCAGAGCTCTTAGTGTAGGAGATAAGGGTATAAAATTATTTTTGTTAACCAAATGAAAACATGCCCCCCCTCACCTTATAGTTTTATGGATTTCTTATCACTCTCTGCCATACAATTCAGTTTCTCATGATTCTGTCGATTGGAGAAATATAACACTTGGGTATTTAGAAATAATATTTGAAATGATTCACCATGAATTTCAACTTAGGAATCCCCAACCAGTGGCTGAAAGCCCTGCCCACTCAGTTACCATGGCACCCAGAGATGCAGTGGAATGAAGCAATCATTTCCCAATGGATCTCACTTATTTCAGTTACAGTATTTCCCATACCATACATGGAGAGATAGAACGATCGATAGAGGTCTTTATCTGGGAAAAATTGAGACCAAATGGTCCCTTCTTCCATTTACTCAACACCATTTACTAATATTCTAATGGCCATAGAATTTATAAGTACATGCACACACAATACCTATACAAGTGCTCAAACTTTGATAAACATAGAGAAAGAGAGAGACAAACTGCACTCAGATTTGCAAATCTTAATAACTATAATTATTATGCACATACATATACACACATACACAAAGTAAATTACAGTGGAGAAAGAAAACGCGAGGCATGGCTTACCTGGTTAAGACCCACACAGGAAAAACACTCACATTGAAAAAGTGAGCATAAAAGATGTGTGCAAAAAACCTATGAATTAGAGGAATGACCACAATATGAGCCTTTCCCTGGGCTGGTTATGGTTTCTCAGAGAGGAGAAGCGGGATCCCAGAGAGGCTGGCTTGCCCAGGAATCAATTGCGGGCCCTCTGGTCAGCAATCCAATGCTCTACCCCTATACAGGATATGGTGCTTACATCTGGGCAAACTAAACTGTTGTTTAAAAGCAAATTTATTTTTACAAAATACAAATGTAAATGAAAAACATGCAAGTAGTTTCTGTCAAGAGTAACATCACTCAACGTAATTTCCTATAGCTGCAATGACTGCCTCCCAACTTGTCCTGAATTGATTGCGCACTCAATTTAAAACAATTCGCAAATGTTGCTACGATAACGGTGCATAGGGATACACCTCATCTTATTGATAACTCCATTGACTACGCTGCAAACATACATAACATAATAGTCAAAGGGGTTCAAGTCCGGGCTACTCTGGGGCCGGAACTCTTTCGACCAGAACATGTCAATGTTAACTGAGAGCCAGTTTGGACTGAATGACTTGCTTGAGCTAATGCAACGTCCTGTTGAAAGACATATTGTCTTCCCGAGGCCACAGTTACCATCCACGGTTTCACGACACTCTTCAAAATTTGCAGATGGACTTCTTTGGCGATAGTTTATCCCTTTTCAAATAAATGTGGCAGCATGATATCATCCTCATTGACACAATATCTGGGACGTGAACACTAGCTGGAAATTTTGTTGGAGCAAAATCGGGATATCCTCGGGGTCCTGGGCAAGCCAGCAATCATTTCTACAGTTGACCTTTGTGTCAATGCTGAAAATGTTTTCATCAAAAAAGAAGCAGCTTTATTTTTTAGAGAACACAACGGCAGGGTGCAGTGAGCGATCCACTTTGTTCTGCCAGCATCAGACAGCATGAGCTGCACCATTTTGTGCATGACTTGTATCGCAGGTCCTCCTCTGCCATCCAATGCATTGTTTGCTGACTGACATTTAATTCTGACGCCAATTTCCTCAGTGCCCACCCTGGGATCTCTGAAAACTGCACCTGAGCCTTCTTGATGACTGCCGCAGTTCGTGACATATGTTTCCTTGAATGAAGTTCCCTTGCCGGATTAGCAAAACCTTCCAAAGGCCTCTCTGTAGCATTATGCTTTGCCACAATATTATAAACAGTTGATCTGGGATACCCGAAGAATCGGGCAATTTCACTGGGCCAATGCCCAGCACAAACACTTTCCATAATAGCGGCTCTTCAATTGTACTCTGCAAGGTTACATTACATCTCAGCCATTTTGAGGTTATGACTGTTCACTAGATGCCTATAGATTTCAAGAATGCCAATCACAACCTCCAGTGGAACTATGATATGCTGAGAAATTCAAAATAAATTTGCCTGGAGGTAACCACTGCACCCTGTATGTCCCCTACCTCTCAATAGATATATACATATATGAATGAACCCCCATGAACTACAACCTTGATGTGGTGGAAGGGCTTGAGCTTTCCGATGACCCCTCGAGTTTTTATGGCGGGAGTAATGATTATTTTGAACACCCATTCCAGATAGGTTGAGGCTTAGTAGCCAGGCAAAGGGTAATCCACGCAGCATCTGTTGCTCAGTAGAGGGGGCTGCAAAGGCATATGACCCCAGTGGGGCATCCATTGAGTGATGGTGTCACATTGAAAACAATGTTGAGGAAGGCATTGGTAAACCACCTCAATCATAATTCCTAAGAATATAATGGACGAAATATAGAATATGAATCCTGGACACTACTGGACTCAGCCCAATTGGCTGTGTGTCATGCCTGGCAGTGGAATATGCAACACTTCATTGGTCATTATCTCACCAAACCCTTACAAAAGAAAACCAAGGATCAGGACAGAAGACACAGAAGACCAATTCAGTTAGAATAGGAATTTGTAATGTCAGGACAATATTGAGGATAGGAAAATTAGAGAATATTAAGCGAGTGATGGAAAGAGGATACATAGATATTTTAGGTTTGTGCGAAGTGAGACGGAAGGAGAGCTGGGATAACTGGAGTGATACTTACTGAGAAATATACAGCCAAGGGGACGAGAGCCAACGAGGGATTACCATAATAATGAATAAAGAGGTAGGAAGAAGCATAGTCAACATTGAACAAGCAACAGATGGAATATTACCAGTAGAGATGAAAGCAGAACTGACGAACTTGGTCATTGTTCAGGTATACATACCACCGAGCAATCATAAGGAGGAAGAAGACAATACGATATATGATCAGTTAGAGGACATAATCGCATATGTTCCAGCATGAAAATATTTGAGTGTGATGGAGGATTGGAATTCGACAATGGGCTATACATGGAAAATGCCAGGTCACTTAGAAAGGTATCAGTTTGATTATGCTATGGTTAGACACAGATACAGAAAAAGTGCAATCAACTTGCACAATTTCCCGGGAGCGGATGTGGCCTATGACCAAAATTAAGTTGCTATGAAATGCTTCAATTTCAAAAGATAAAGCAGGGGCGGCGAGTTAGGAAGTGGAATGTAGAAGCATTAAATGGATTGACAAAGAAGGACTACCAGCAGGCTGCAGAGAAAATAATGGAGAATGGTAAAGAGCTGAGTATTATCGAACAAACATGGGAATTTATCAAGAAAGGGTTATCGAAAGCAACAAAGGAAATTATAGGATCCATTAACATGAAAGGAACTATGAAACCATGTAAATACAGAGTTAGGCAAAATGAAGTACAAAGAGTTAAACAATAAATTGAGGTGGGCAACAAATAGAGCAAAAGAAGCATGGTAGAAGATGCAGTGCGAGGATATGAAAAGTTTGCAGAGGAAGGGAGAAATTGGTGAGCTATATAATAAGATCAAAACACTAATGGGAAGTAAGAAGATCTGGGTTAACAGTTGTAGATAGGTCAGGTAGGGTAATAGTTGACACAGAAAAGATCCAAGAGATATGGAAAGAATAAAGAGAAGCACTGTATTAAAAAAGAAATTAGGCCAAGGTTAGACATTGAAAATGACCATGATGTAAATGAAGATAGCTTAGGTCCAGCCATACTCAATGGTAAGTTAGAAAAGGCATTAAGGGAGATGAAACCAAATAATGCCAAGGGGGTAGAAAACATTCCTGTAGAACGACTAAAACGCTTAGAAAAATATGGGAGGAAAAGCTTATATTAACTATTTTCTAGTATCTATTAGGAAGGAATCTGGCCAGAGGATATTTTGAGATGAGCATTAGTTCCTATTCTTAAAAAGGTAAAGGCTACATCATGTGATGACTGCAGAACAATAAGTTTGATATCCCACACAGCTAAATTTGTTATCAGGATCATCAACAAAAGGATAGAGAGTAGGGCAAATGATCACTTAGGGGATGATCAGTTTGTGATTAGGAAGGGGAGAGGTATGAGTTATGTCATTACAGTAATGAGATCAGTCAGCCAAGGGGCTGCAAGCATTGCTGAGTGAATTGGAAATTCAGTGCGACATGCATGGGATGAAAATCAATATTAATAAAACAAAGATTATTCAGTTTTCTAGAAAGAAGATGGCTAAGCTAAACATTAAAATAGGAGGGCAAAAACTAGACCTGGTAGAACAGTTTACGTATCTCGGATGTGTTTTGGACCAACACAGTCAAAGTAGTAGAGCCTGAGGAGAAGAATTGCACTAGGCAAAGAGGCTTTCAAAAGGAGAAGGGAGTTAATGACAGGGATGTTGAGTAAGGATATTAAGAAGAGACTCGTAAGAGCTTTAATATGGAGCTTAGCTATGTACGGCGCGGCAACGTGGTCATAGAAGCAGGAGGATAGACTTAAATTGGAGGCTTTTGAAATGCAGGTGTGGAGAAGAATGGATATGATGAAATGGACAGAGAAGAAAACATAAGAGGAAGTACTTGGTATGGTGGGCGAAGAGAGGGGTTTGTTGGGTGAGATCCTATGGAAGAAGGAAAAGTGGATGAAGGGGGTATTGACTGGCAGTGGGATGTTGAAGACTGTAATAGAGGGGAGAATGTTAGGCAAACGAGGAAAGGGAAGGAACAGGATAGGGATGTTGGACGGAATTAAGGGAGGAAGAAAGTACTCAGAGATGAAGAGGGACCTGGTGTAGAGTGTGTTGCTGGATTTTGTGTTTTGTTAGGAGAGGCAATTGAATTATTTGGTATCCATTACTAAAAAAGAAAGAAAGACTCGTACTTTTCCACAGATTTTATTATACGGTACAACGCGTTTCACCGACTTGGGGCATCATCAGTTACATATTTGCAAAACAGACAGAGCAAGCATATATACCCTCAGGATAGAGTGGGGGCAGGGAGGGTTGGAAGGATTTGAGGGGGGTGGGGGCTCGCAGGTGCGTTGATGGATTATTTTGACCATTTCCAGGCTAGTTTCTCGGAGAGGAGTGGGGAGGGGTATGGGAATAATTGCTCATTACAAAGTGTCATGTTGGGGTTCACCAAGTGCCTTCTAATCCCTAATTGCTCGAGAGCGTCCATTTTTAATCCTTTTGGGAGTGTGTGTAATATCTCTGGGACAAAGTCACTGCTGTGGTTGAATTCTAGTAAATGCTTGGCAAAGAGAGAGTTGTTATTCTGATTTTTGTGACATCTAGCGTGTTCCTTGACTCGTAACTTGATATTCCTGCCGGTCTGACCGACATAGACGCTGTTGCAATCCTCGCATTTCAGTTTATAAATGCCTGATTTGAGAAGGCTATCCTGGGTGTCTTTTCCATTGGCTAGAAGTTTGGAGAGGGTTATGAGTGGGTAGAAGGCTGCTTTGAGTGAGGTGGGTAGGCAGTTGGAAATCCTATATGAAAGATCTCCCAGACACGGGATTGAGCACCGCTTAAAAACTTTAGATACTGCGGGCTGTGATACGAAAATGCTTTTTATGGCCATTGCTTTTTGTTTTTTCCGTAGTAATGTGTCAACTAGTTTGGGTTTGAGACCATTGTTGGTAGCTATATTAGTGATATTCACGAGTTCAATTTTGAAGTTTTTGGGGGAAAGGGGGATGTGTAGGAGGCGGTGGATCATGGAGTGGAGGGCTGCGTGTTTGTGAGAAAAGTGGTGTGCGGAATCATTAGAAATTATATGGTCTGTATATGTGGGTTTCCTATAAATTGCAAATTCGTGTCTATTATCCCTAATTGTGATTGTCAAGTCGAGGAAGTTGATGGTGCCGTTGACGTCTTTTTCCATGGAGAAGGAGATATTCCGATGAAGAGTGTTTAGGAAATTAAGGAAGGAGTCTAACTGTCGGTTGGTTCCGGTCCATAGGCATAGTCCACGTAACGAAACCAATAGCCCACGTTTTTGTTATGCTGATTGTCAGCATTAAAAAGATGTTCTTCTACAGAATTGAGGAAGACTTCGGCTAGGAAGGGGGTCAGTGGGGAACCCATAGCTAACCCATCCGTTTGGCTGTAAAGGGTGTGGTTGAAACTAAAATAATTCTGGTTAACTGTCATTTTGATGAGGGGGACCAATTCGTCTGAGATATTTTGGGCAATGGTGGAATCCTTGAGTAGTTCTTCCACCCTAAGCAAAGTTTCCGATATTGGTACGCAAGTAAATAAATTGCTAATGTCGAAGGAGACTAGCCTCGCTTTTTCCGGGACATCAATATCTTTCAATTTTCGGGCTAGCTCTATAGAGTTTTTAACTCCATATTTAGGTTTAAAACCTGTGGGATCTCGGAGCAATACGTCTAATTTTCGTGCCAGAAGGTGTGAAGGGGCGGACACAGCTGAGATGACAGGCCAAATAGGTATTGCTTTTTTGTGTAATTTGGGGAGTCCGTACAACCTGGGGGCGGAGGGGTTCATTTGGATTAAACTAAATTTTTCCCTAGCATTTAAAAACTTACACTTGGACACTGCACGTTTCACTTCACTTTGGAAACTCGCGGTTGGGTCTTTGGATAACGGAGTAATAGGATTGTTGTTGATGAACTCAAGGCACTTTTCCACATACACTCGTTTATCCAACACTGCGACACTAGATCCCTTGTCAGCTTTCTGGATGATGAGGTCTTCCTTGCCAATAGTCTCCAATAGTAATAGTTTCTTTTTTAGTAATGGATATTAATTACTTCCACGAGGTGAAGCCTGAAACAATAGAATTATTTGGTAGTTTGCCCATCCAAAAACCTACCTTAACTGGTATATTACCTAATAATAATATATTTATAAATGTATATATACATATACATACATATATACATACATATATATACATACATATACATATATATACACAATCAAACACGAAATCCCGCCAAACAGCGAATAAATACTCATATATACAGAAACAGATATAAGGAAAAGGGATAGGAACACACATAAAGGACGAACACAATAGAGGTGGGGAAGGCAGAATCGAACGGACCACAAGAGTAAAAATATTTCCTTGACCGGGACTCGAACACCGGATCTTTCCACTTGCCGGGCGGATGCTCTTAACCACTTGAGCTATCAAGGAAACGTAATTTTCTCTGAGATCCGTGGGTCTAATATGTCGCAAAGCGCCCCGATTCTTTAGCCAAGAGATGGCGTCAGGGGACTCTTTCACCCACCAAAGGAGAGGATATATTTTTACTCTTGTGATCCGTTCGATTCTGCCTTTCCCACCTCTATTGTGTTCGTCCTTTATGTGTTTCCTATCCCTTTTCCTTATATCTGTTTCTGTATATATGAGTACATATATATACATATACATATATATATATACATATACATATATATATATATACACATATATATACACACACACACATACACACACACACACACACACACATATATATATATACATACATATATATATATATATATACATATATATATACACATATATACATATATATATACACATATATATACACATATATATACACATATATATACACATATATATACATATATATATATATATATATATATATATATATATATATATATTCAAACACGAAATCCCGCCAAACGGCAAATAAATACTCATATATACAGAAACAGATATAAGGAAATATTTTTACTCTTGTGATCCGTTCGATTCCGCCTTCCCCACCTCTATTGTGTTCGTCCTTTATATGTGTTCCTATCCCTTTTCCTTATATCTGTTTCTGTATATATGAGTATTTATTCGCCGTTTGGTGGGATTTCGTGTTTGAATGTGTATTTGGCCAATGTGGCTCATCTCTTTCTTCTGGCTATGCGTGCCACAAAACGCACTGTTCCTTTCCGGTATGATGTTGTATGAATTCTAACCCACTGTCCTTTCCTTTCCTTGTGTATTGTCTATTTCTCCTTTGGTGGGTGAAACAGCCCCCTGATGCCATCTCTTGGCTGAAAGAATCGGGGCGCTTGGCGACATATTAGACCCACGGATCTCAGGGTAAATTGACTATCCTCGATAGCTCAAGTGGTTAAGAGCATCCGCCCGGCAAGTGGAAAGATCCGGTGTTCGTGTCCCGGTTGAGGAAATATTTTTACTCTTGTGATCCGTTCGATTCCGCCTTCCCCACCTCTATTGTGTTCGTCCTTTATATGTGTTCCCATCCCTTTTCCTTATATCCGTTTCTGTATATATGAGTATATATATATATATATATATATATATATATATATATACATATATATATATATATAAGTATATATACAAATATAAATATACCTGGTTCCTGCTCTATGGAAAAAATGCGCCGTAAACTAGAGCAATCTTGTTACCATAATGTAGATTACAATTTTGTCCATTAGCGGCGTTAGTTGCCACAGACCCAGTGAGCCATCTGTGCTAGGCGCACCTTTTAACTGTGCATATGGTGCCTGTTATGTTAGTTTTTGTTGTCCTTGTGTTTACTGTTTGTCGAAAATGGAAAAATATGAAATCACGGAACAATGAATTAACTTCAAGTTTTTTATGAAGTTCGGTAAAAGTTATCAAGAAATTTCTGTAATAATGACAGCTGCTTACGGTTATAATACTCTGAAGCAAACATCAGTTTTCGATTGGATTAAGGGTTTTAAAGATGGCTGACAAGACGTCACAGGATGATGCAAGGCCGGGACGACCTTCAACCAACTGTGTTGATGATAACATTAATCGTGTGAGGTCCCTTGTCCTTATCATCCGTCAAAAAACTGTCCAAATGATATCTGATCAACTGAATTCAGGAATCAACAGTGCACAATATTTCAAGGGAACATGATGGATGGATCATTTACCATGACAATGCACCTGCATATTCAGCTTTGATTGTTCACCAGTTTCCGGTAAAAAATTCAATCACCATCCTTGATCATATGAGGGAAGATGTGGACACAATAAAGCAAGAAATTAGGAGTCAACTAAAAAACCTGAAGAGAGGCAAGGACTTCCAAGGGTGCTTTAGACACTGGAGAAGAAGATGGAATAAGTGCAAAGCAAACGAATGAAGAATTCTTTGAAGGGGACAATATGAAAATATTAGCAGAAAATTTGAAAGAGAACCTGAAAACACTTTGGTCGTACCTCATAGAAGTTCATAGAAATTATTGAACAGCTAGTTAAATCACAAATGATAATGGCAAAAGAGCAAAGAGCAGTTTGTATAAGGCCAACTTATTCAATTCCTTCTCTCAAAACATCCTCATCCAAGTCTTACTGCATGTCTCCCATAGCTTTGAAGTTCATTCTCTCTGCCTGACGCCCAAAATGGAGGAACCAAGCAATTACAAACCTATTTCTCTTGCATTCATATCATGCAAGATTATGGAACATATAGTTGCTATTTCCAGAGTGGGACACCTCGATAGTTGCGAGTTGTTGAATAACCAGCACAGTTTCCAAGAGGGTAAATCCTACAAAACAAAACTTCCACTTTTTGTTCACAATATGCTTATTTTGGGATTGAGCCATGTTCCAGTGGGCATGGTTTTTTCAGATTTTAAGATAGCTTCCGACAAAGTATCTCACACAAAACTACCAATCTCTTTTAATCATATAGACACAAAAAAAAGTCTTTGAAATCAAGACTGAAATTCTTCAGAATCTGTTTTACAATGTAAAATTGTTTTACTTAGGCACATAGTTACACAAATAGTGAAAAAACTGAATATATGTAAACGTACATATACTGAGTATATGTAAATATCGGCTACAACACATAAAACAAAACCATAAACACAGTAATCAACCCGAAGGTCGGTTTAGTAGATGATGGTAGAGATCACCCCGTACTAAGCCCTATACGGCGTGTGAAAATTCACACATCAGGGTAGTAGGGCCTGTGCCGGTTATGGTTTCCCAGGAAGACCTGGTACCCGAAAAATCACTTTAGCTTGGGTGGAGCTGCAGGTGCCCAGAGTGCCTTGCCAGGGAATCGAACTTGGGACCCTCCGGTCAGCAGTCCATCGCTCTACCCACTGGACTACCGTGACCCACCTACCACATATGTTGCAATGAAATGAAATTGGTATTGGAATGGGAGTAAATATAGTTGGAATAAATGTATATATGGCATTTAAATAAAATTATAGAACTCCCACCGTGAACAATGAGAGTGCCATATTACAATGAATTCTCAGGGATGGCAAAGAGAGAACATCCAAGATACACTGAAAAAGAGGCATTGGTTACGTCCCAACTAATGGCCATTATGCACCAGAACACCACAGTGGACACTCATGCCGTGCTTAATCAAAAATATATATCAGATCACCAAGATTAGACAGCCTAAATACTTCCCACAGACACAAACTGTGATGCGATGGTAAACAGGTACTTACTTTTGTGTTGAAATGCATTTTCTCCTATTTGCCACAGCAGTGATCACGTGGCAACCAAAACGACAGAAGGATTGCTACTCAATGCTTCCAAATGTGACTCACTGCCGTATGCAAACTTATCTGACATGAGTGGCAATCAGCCAAGTCTAAGAGAGGGACTGTTATGTTCTGAAGAAGCAAGGCCAAGGCATGCACAGACTCATACTCTTCATAGAAGATGGTGGATGCAGGGATGGGCTTTCGTGTCTACCTTCACTCAAATAATGTCACAGCAACATCAACTCATCCTGAAATATATATTTGGCATTAGAGAAAAATAGCTTACAAAGCTATCAAGGGCTACTTAAGGGCATTTGGATCAAGGGAACTCGTTCCAAGACTCTCCCTTTAATCATATATGAAAAATGTATCTCCCCATTAATGTATTTCCTGATGCACACATTCCCACCCCCTACACATGATACCACGTCACACCATATGTCCCAAAATCAATAAAGAAAACTGCTATTATTTCCTCTACAAAATTGCATAAGCATGCTCTAAATTTTTAAATTATTACAAACCTGCCATATTGCCATACATCCAATTGTCTTCTGTATCATCTTGAGGTTTTGGTGACAAGTGCCATAGTGTGGTGGTGTCTAGTGCAGGGTGGCCAAAGGTATATAAGTTTGGAGAGCCGACGTGCTGGAGGTGTAACCCTTAACTGGTCCCACAAACGACAGTGCTATATAAATGGAGAAGACATAGAAAGCTCACCATTTTCCTTTGTTTGGGTGTGGAATCTTAAGGATGGATTCTCATATGTCCCCTATGTGACAAGTGAGAAGGAGGGAGAGACAATGAAGGTCTCTCTCCCTGCCTCTTTCAACAGTTTTGTCTGCTGCTTCTCTGAGAGAACTAACGCCTGCCTAGAACATAATATGCTGATTGATGGAACTCCAAGTAATTTCCAAAGCAAAAGGGACGCAAGAAAACCCCAAGGAATTAATAGACATCTGCCATCCTGAGTTTTGCCCTACACTGACTCCTAATCAAAGCTTTGAAGCAGCACCAGTCAATCCTCTCATCTCAGCTCCCGTGAATAGATCTCAATTGGTTTTGAAAGTATGGATTTCAATTACACAGTACTCACAAACGCTCACACACACACACACAGCCACACACACACACAAATTCAGAAGATGACAGAGCACAGGTGATGGGCAGGTGATGCCACGTCCCATTAATCTGCCCTCTTGGCCAAATTTTCTAACGGTAAGTCATTCAATTTCTTTAGCCCATACAAATCTTACTTGTTTTCATACAAATAAGACTGTACTTTTCCTTTTACTACTTTACTTTTTAGTATGGCCATTAAATACTTCCACCAAGTGAAGCCTGAAACAGTAGAATACATACTTTTCTTTTGTTTATTCCAATTTATGACCTATTAGATACGTTGGTAAAATCAATGTTTCTCTGGTTTTATATGGCACATGGCCTGATTGAGGTTACTTTTTGATTCCCATTTAACATTGAAAATTTCCATGGGGAAAACCGAATAACTGAAGGTATTTTACATAAATGTAAATATGGTTTTTAGGCAGCATGAGTGTCCTTCAGGGAGGCCTTTATTCCAGCAAGGGGCTGATTTGATTCAGCTGATTGGGCAGAACTGTAATTGGTGAGTAATCTTTCCATTCAGGCAAAGGGCCTAGTGAATAGATAGATGATGCTATCAAAGGTCATGAGACAAGTTTATTATGCATCATTGGAATGGGTTTGATCTGAACTCTGTAGCCAGTTGCCCACAATCCAGGGAGCAGGGCTCACCACAGGTAAAAACAACTTTGGTTCTTAACGTTAAGGGAGAGAGAAGAACACCAAAAACCTTGTGAATAACTAGCCAGCAGTAAATGATACCATTTAACGTCCAGGGGCAGCCTTTCAGAAACATTCTCCCACCAGTGGTTCCTCACAGCAGTCTGGTGCCTTCTCTTCACTAACTTCCTAGCTTTTTCCACATTCCCATTAAATTCACTCCTAATTAATGACCTCCCCCAAGCCAACATGAGCTTTCTTTTTATTATTTGTAAAAGAAGATATACCATTCAAAAAGGATCGCACTACTATCATTGATTTAGAAATTTTCAGGAACACCTAAGCAACTGAATTTAGTTTTTTTTGTTGTGGGCACAAAATGAATCAGTTAATGTAGCAAAATTTATTTTTCAGTTTTTTTGTCCAGAATCATTAACCTGATGTACTGACTTAGTGTATAATCCTCAGCACAGTGTAAACACACATGAGAGACATTACTACAAGAAGTATATTACTCATATAACAAAAGACATCTGAACGCAACCATTTCAGAGTGTAAAAATCATTCGCCTTGACGGGGATTCGAACCCAGATCCCTTAATGTCCATGCGAGTGCTATAGCCAGTTATGCTATCGAGGTGTCCTCTTAAGCTCTGAAATTTCGGAAATGATTTTTACTCTCTGAAAATGTTGTATTGAAATGAATATTAGCCGATGACTACTTTAAAAGTTACCGTTGCGGCATCTTCCGCAGTTTCTTGGAATTTGCCAAAAGACATCTGAATGCCATCGCATTAATATATGCTGAAGGATAGGAAAACATGACCCCACCAACATGGAAATTAAAGAAATAGCAGGAAGGCTACATTATTTATTTTCTTTCTCGTTAGTAAATTTTACCTCAGGATTGGATATGTATTTACTGATTCTGTTAAGAAAATGAATGTCTTATTAATTTGGAGATTTAATGAGGATTCCACAAGGATAGAAATATGCATTGATACAACCATTCACCTTGGCCTACCTAAATGATTCCTTTGAAATGCCATCTCAAATAACTTTGTGGGCTACAAGGAAAAATCCAAAGTAATGTTATCTGTTTATTTAATATTCAAAATGTTCATTTAAGTACAGAATCACTTACATTGGACTAAATAATAGTAAATAAATGTTAGATATTATAGAAATATATCAAAAGTGATAGCATTAGATATATAATGACTCAAAATGTTTAGCGATGGCGGCAGTGAGTGACAATGAAATTGCTACAATGGAAGACATGGTGCTTTGATGGCAGAGCACCCTATGACCCTACAACCTGAAGCATCTTAGATGAAACACTTTCTATACACTTAAACCATTCAACCTATTCCAGTTTATTAATTATTTTTTTAATATTTAACTTGGCTTCCCTCTATCTCTATAACTAAATGAGTTATTTTACATTTATTTTCATCCCATACCTATCACACCTGACCGTCCAATGCACTCAGCAGAGATTGCGAACCCTGGGCTGACCGGCAAACAAAAGCTTGGTCATCAGCAAACCTAACTGATTATATTGAATTCCATACTGACCTTGATTCCAATCTCCAGTTCTTCCCATAGTGCCTCTTTTAATATTTCCCCCACATACACATTGAACAGCACACGGGTGATACAACCCTGCCTCACTCCTCTTCCTAACACTGCACATCCGGGCCTTCCGTCCACCCCTCACACCTGAGCAGTCTGAGATACATACACTTTCAAGGATAAGTCTCCTATTTCTACTATCTATTCACATACACAAATACATCCTGACTGTAATCTATGCCCGTTTCTATTAGTTACCCCATTACTGCCAGGCCATAGCACATGTCTCTCCTCTTCCTGGGCACAAAAATCATCTGCCCCGCTCTCTTTCCTTTTGTTGATGACCCTGAGAACCACTTCAGCTGTTTTAGGAAATTAAATTTGTTGTTCTTTAGTCATCACATATTCCATCCCTTCCAATTTTCGGACCAGGGACACTAACCGCTCGGACATCTTCCAGTAAAATTCCTTGATCATGAACACCATTGCAGAACTCCATAAAAACCCTTCCTCCCAAGCTATTGAGTAGTTCTATGAGAATGTTATCTAACTCCAATCCTCAATTAATTCAATGCCCTTTCTTGAGCCATTAAACCTATCCTACTTTATCTTCTGTGTCTAAGCTTTGGGCCTACTGTCTTTTCATACAGTTCTTCTGTGAATTCTTTCCATTTCTTCATTCATTCAGTAATTGAGTGTTTTGAGTCCATTCAATAATTTTTCTTGAATTATCTTTGATGATTTGTACCGATATTACGTTCTTACTTCCTGGCAGTCCTTTCACATTCCTGCACAGAGCACCCATTTCCCCCTTACTTTATCAACTTTCACATCCCCACACAATCTTTGTCCATGCTTCTTTAGCTCTGTTGGTTTCCCACTTAAATCTGCCATTGAATTCTTTGTTCTCTTTCCTACCCATCTCTGCATTTACATTCTTCTCTTCTCTTGTTCTTAATCATATCACCTGCAATCCTTTGTCTTCTTGTCCTCTTCCCGCTCCTCAAGATTGGTTTATGGCTTTCAAATTCATTTCCTTATTTTATGATAAGTTACACCCATGAGAATGACTGACATTAGGCTAAGACTAAGTGAGGACCTCTTTATTGGAATTCAATGCTCTGGAAGACAATGGCACTACGTGCCAGCCTGTATCTAACGTGGTGTAATGAGCACTTTAAAATCAGTGTTTCCTCATCACAGCCACAATTTGCTCTGCATCTACTGCAAATGCTTCCTTTGTTCTGCCAGGTCACCAGAAGAGAAAGTGTAATGCTCTCATTACGAAGAATAGAATCCTGTGGAGAGAAAACCAACAATGTGATGCAAAATTTCAATGAATATTACAAAAATGGTTAAATATCTCACAAAACACACGGGAAAACGCTCATTTAGCTCATGAGATAATTAATAGATAAAACAAAGAGCAAAAAAGGTTCCACAATAGTGGTATGTCATGAATGAATTCTACATTAGGATTTGATATTTTACTAACAGACGTCTTATGCAGTCATCTCTGAATCCATTCCTTTGAACAAGCCATCACTTGCGAGGTTGTCTCTGGCTATTTTGAGTGAAAACTGTGAAAGAGTACGGAGGGAAAAGATTAGATAGAGTAAGAATTGATCTGCCCCGCATTTTGCTTAGCCGTTTCCCCCAGAAGCAGACACAGATAGAGAATTTTAACTCATCGAACAGATAATGACATCATCAAAGAAGTACCTACCTTTCCCTCTCTTTCAAACCCCATCTGCTCCTACCGATGTAGGCCCACTGCCACCTGAGATGGAATTGGCCGTTAGAGTGGCCGTGTCAGTCATCAGGTGAGAGGTGGTGATGCTTACATCATTGAAACCTTTTGAGCTGGGCTAAAATAATGGAGGATGATTAATTCTCACCAAGTGGGTGGGATTCGATCATATTAGAGTTCCATGAGTGCACGCCCCTTTGAAAATTCCAATGGATCCGCATTGGCTACTGGGCCGGCTTCATTCTCAGTCTTTGGTGATGGGGTCACCCTTGGCCATGCAAGGAAGACAGAGAATGAAATGGGAAAGGGAGTTCCAAAATGAGAATATACAACCGATGATACAGGAATTCATATAGCAGCATGGAATTCATAATTATTAGGATTAAAGATAATAAATGATGAATTGTTCAATTTTTGCTGGTATACAAATGAATGCCTTTCATCTTCATTCCTAAATCATAAGATTGATAAATGAGTCAGTGCCTCAATCACATCAACGAGTGTCCACAAATGATCACCCGCCTGACATCCAAATGTCTCTTCCTATCCTGTATACCGAAATCCAATCCGCAATCCAACGTAATGGCGACATTCTACTGTCACAAAACTTGAGAGTGGGATCTTCAGGTTGACTCTTCCTCATCCTAATTTCCAGTTACTATCTTCTAAAACTGGATCTGGGTCCAGGCATTTCTGGGACAGACCCGTTATTGTTCAGTAATGTGCTATAACTTAACACTTGTCAAGAAGAATGAAAAAATCAAATTGATCTTGAAGATATGGTTAAAGCACGTCTAGACTGACTAAATCATGTAAAAATGCATCCATTTATCACACTTACAAGACCCCTTCGCGAAAGAAACTGAGGACATTTATCATTATTTACCGACGTCCACTTTACATATATTTTGCTGACGACTTTGAAAAAAGAACATAATTTTTCAATATTCAATTGTTCCCGGCTAAACTTTGTGGACATTCATTTTAATTAAATGAAATATACAATGTATCTTTCCACTGTCCTTAAGGTCAGAGGAAAGATACATTGCATTCTTCATTTAATTAAACATTTTTTTTTTAAAGATTCACTTGAGCAACATCACATTGCATCAGCCAGACTTCCTGCACTCAGCTTCAGATGCTCTGCACTGCACATATGTCCTATGGTATCTCTGGGTTCATAAAGGGTTCAATGAGGGAAGAACAATCACCTGAAGGGAGAGTGAACCCTAAATATAACTCCTGGCCCTCCAAGTCTGGGGTTAGGCATAGGGCTAGCAACCCTACCCTTCAAAAATTCACTCGCTATGAAACCAATAAACATGCTTCGGATAGATAAGCATGGATTTTATAGGTATCGACCTGGCAAACAGACAAGGACAACAAATTCATGAAAATTATCAACATGGAATGTTAGAACATTGTTGATACCGGGTAGAATGATTGAAGTTGCCGATGAAATGCTTAAAAATGGTTTGGATATTACAGCCCCACAGGAGGTGAGATGGGTAGGAAATGGTAGAATTGATGAGAAGAATTTTACAGTAGCACACAGTGGGCTCAGCTTGCTCTGTCACTCAACATGCTGATAAAGAACACATGATTTGAGCATTAAAATATTCACTAAGGTGCCAGGAAAATACCTGGGACAGGAATTGTGAATCAAATAATCATGTGCTGGTATCCAGGAGACATTCCTCTTCTATATTGGACATAATGTCTGCACAAGGACCGATTTGTGATTCTGATGATCACTATCTAGTGAGAGTGCATTTTAATGAACGACTGGCACTCTTGGGTATGCTCAATAGACCAGGAGGGGTTAAATGGAATAATTACATTTTAAGAGAACCTGGGCAAGCTTTGAGGTACAGAAATTAAATAGGTAGAAAGTTAACAAGGAATGAGGAAGAACAGACGGAGCAATAGTCTGTGGAATATCAATGGCAAGAATTAAACAATGTGTTTTGTCAACTGCAAAGGACATAATAGGTAAAACGAAAGTAAAAGGCATGCAGATTGGTTCGATAATGAGAGCAAACTTGCTATACAGGAAAATAACAAGGATAGATACAATATGTTACAAAAGGAGACTAGATTAACAAGAGAGAAGTATAGGAAGAGCAGGAAAGAAGCTGATAAATTACTATAAAAGAAAAAAAAAGAGTGCTTAAAAATCAGATGAAGGCTGTAGAAGAGCTCCATAACGCTAAAGAAAGCAAAAAGTTCAACCAACCAGTAAAATGCATGACTAAAAGCTAACAACCATGATGCACTCCCGTAGAAATAAAAATGGTCAAGCCATTGGGGACAAAAATGAGATGATAGAAAAATGGGCTGAATATTTCAATGGCCTGCATATTAAGGAATTAACTCCACGGGTAGAAGAACAAAGTCACATAGAAAATCCGGAAGTGCTCACTCCAACAATAGAAGAAGTAATTGAAAGTATTGGAAAACAAAGGAATGACACAGCACCTGGAGAAGATGGAATAACAGCCAAATTAATTAAAAATGGAGGTCAAGATTTAAATAGAACATTACATCAGCTAATTTGTAGTATTTGTGAGTTGGGTGAGTTCCCAGAAGACTGCAAGACAGGATTGATTTGTCCAAATTATAAAAAAAGGTGACAAATATGATTGCAAAAACCATAGGTGTATTATATTACTGAATGTACCATATAAAATTTTCACCAGTCTTCTTCTAACATCCATAAGCACCTATGCTCAAGACATACTGGAAGAATATCAGTTTGGCTTTAGAGCTGGAAGAAGTACCATTGACCAGATATTATCGGTAAGGAAACAATGGAGAAGGATTGACCTACCTTGGAAAAATAAGGAGTCCAGTTCAAAATCAACAAGTTCTCAGTGTGACCATGAGTTTGGGCCTCAAATTGTTAACCTTTCCGGACATTCCTTTTCTAATAGTGAGACTTCTTTGCTAGAAAAGGGCTTAAGTACATACCTTAAATTCCTATTTCCGTTTAAGGCATTAAAAACCTGGTGGTTGACCTTGAAGTTGCCCTTCAGAAAGAAAACATGGCGTTTGAGCAAGCCTTTTCCCAGGAGCTCTGGAGAAATGCTATGAATATAACATTGACTTGAATATACTCTTCATTGACTGCAAAAAAGCTTTTGACAGAAAATCTCTTGTCTCAGGGGTAACTTTATGGAATTTGCATAACATATTGAAATGAAATAATTGACTTTGTAAATCCACACACTTTATTTAAAAATTTCATTTCATTTCAATATGTTATGCAAATTCCATAAAGTTGGGCCTGGGACAACAACTTTATTAAGTGCGCCAGTAACGAAGATAAGGAGGGTCTCTAGAGAAGACATTCCATCAAATACCAGAATGCGCCATTGAACATCATCTTCAAAAGTTGCTGCATCTCCCTTGGAGTTTTCCAAAATTCATCAACCTTCAGCATAAAAAACCCAATTCTCAGCAGGAAATTTCGCTATCAGAGTAGCCAAGAAAGCCTGGCTTACAAGGAAGATACACAAATGGTATGTTAAATCTAATGCTATATCCCATTATTTACTACTTTTATCCATGGAATTGTCCCATAAACTTCATTGAATCGAGTGTTTATACTTTCATAAAAATGTTCCCCAGACATGCAGTGCGATTTCCTTTCATAAAAGAGCAAAAATCAACCGTAAGCTTGACCTACTATGGAGAAATAAGGAGTCCAGTTCAAAATCAACAAGTTCTCAGGGTGACTGTAAGTTTGGGCCTCAAATTGTTAACCTTTCCAGGCATTCCTTTTCTAATAGTGAGATTTCTTTGCTAGAAAAGTTCTTAAGTACGTACCTTAAATTCCTATTTCCGTTTAAGGAATTAAAAACCTGGTGGTTGACCTTGAAGTTGCCCTTCAGAAAGAAATCATTGCGGTTGAGCAAGTTTTTTCCCAGGAGCTTATTAAAATCTCACAACTAGAAGTAAAAAAGAAAAAGCATTCTATCGAGTACGAGGCCTTGAAGTCGATTATACTGTACATTCAGTGACAGATAAAAATTTGATCATCCAAAAAGCAGATTAAGTCAGCGCAGCGGTTGTATTAGAACGAAACACCTACAACACGAAATGCAAATACTTTATCAGGGACAATAATACTGAAGTACTTCGTTCAGACCCAACCCACAAGTATCAACAAGATATTAAGAAAGTGATTAAATCCAGTGGTACAAATAGAAATTAAGGAAGATATAAATCCAGTCCAAATTTTCCACAGAATATGGTTTAGTGAATTAATTGGACCTTGTCAACAAACTAATGAAAGTGGTCATCCCGAGAAAGTGCATGCTTGTTTCCCTCGATGTACGCAACGTTTTCACCAACGTGACCCAACCCATGGAAGCTGTGAACCTCGCCCAAGACATCATCCTCCTAAAATCCAACCCATCGCCAGTTATAAGTGAACTCTGTGCATTGTTAAAGATGTGTGTTTCTCAAAATTATTTTATTTTTAATGGTTCATATTTCCAACAGCCCAATGGTTTAGCCATGGGCTTGCCCTAGCCCCCACTCCTGGACGGCATTTATAGGGATAATTTTGAAAAAATTTGTTCTCCTCAGCTCACCCTCTCATTAATAATGTATTTCGTTGGTTTAGATATGTAGACGATGTCTTCTGTGTGTGGACAGGTTTCGCAAGGCAACTAGATCAATTTCCAGCACATTTAAATTCTGTCAATTCTAATGTACAATTCACGCGTGAAAAAAAGGAAAAAGGTTCCCTGAATTTCCACGACTCATCCATTTGTAAAGACAAAGACCGGTTACAGTATTCTATTTTTAAGACCAAAATGTATTCGGACCAATCTATTCATTCCTCTTCAAGGCATTGCTTTGCCCAAAAGCTTTCGGCATTTCATGCAATGATCCACCGTTTAACCGCTATCCCTATGTCTACGTTAAATATAAATCAGGTTCTTTATGTAATTAAAACATTAGCAGTAAACAATGGCTATTCAGAAGATCTAATTAATAAACTTTACCGGAATGAACTTAGAAAAAAGTCCTATGCCACATTTACAACCCCGAACATTTAAAAGATCCCATTATTAAAAGTTTTCCTAGAGAAAAAATTAAATGTGCCTTTTACAGTGGTTCATGCCTTAAGAACCTCACCTCTCAAACTAAAGACAAGGTCCCCAAAAACGAGAGGAGTGGAGTGTATGAGTTAAAGTTCTCAGAGTGTAACACAAAGTATTTTGGGCAAGCAGGACTGAAATTCAAAGAGAGAATTCAAGAACACCTAACATGTTTAAAAAGTAAGACAATAACATCCCTCTTTGCAAAGCACCTCATTGAAGGTGACCACAACAGTGACTTTGCGACTAAAATTATTTATTTAGAAAATAAAGGTCAGAGGCATGATGCTTCGGAGCAGTTGGAAAGTTTGAAATGTGTCCGTTGCAAAGATGAACCTTTCAATGGAACTTTGTATCCCTCCAACTCCCTCCCCACTCCTAGACCTACCTACCACCCTTCCAAGTCAACGATTGACACCGAAAGATTTAATTCTCTTTTCTTCCCGGCTACATTGTAACCTTTTTACCCTTCCACCTTCCCTCTCTGACCAACCCTCCCTTCCCTTGATCAGATGGCATATCTACCAAGTTTGCTTCTATGAGGACCACCTGATGGTGACATTCAACCTTGAAACCTGGGTTGTGTTTTTAAAATAAAGTGTGTCAAATTACAAAGTCAATTATTTCATTTCATCTCATCTCAATAAGCTTTCGACAGCGTGAAAAGAAAGAGATGTTACCTGTGTTGAGAGGTTATGATATTCCTGATTAGACTGGTTCAATTGACATTGTAGAATCACAATGTAAAACCTTTATTGGGGGTAGAGCAAGTTGAGTATTTAATATGACCTCAGGGGTAAGACAAGGAGATGCTCTCTCAGCCATGTCATTGAGCCTGGCCCTACATAATACAATGAAAGAATTGAATTCAAGAGGGACCATTGTACATAAATCCCAGCAAGGATTCCCATGTGCAGACCATATAGCACTAATGACACGAAATGTGAATGGCCCGAAAGAAATGTTTAACATTTTAGAAAACACTGGTGAAGAAGTGGGGCTGAAGGTTAGTGAGGAGAAGACCAAATACTTGAAAATGTCAGCTTCTCAGAACAAGCGGGACCTGCAAAATATAATAATTGGGAATTATGAGTTAGAGGGTTTCAAGGAGCTAACCTATCTAGCAGTCCAACTTGACAATAAAAATAAGACATCCACGGAGATCAATGCAAGGGTAATGGAAGGTAACAAGGCATATTTTGCTAATGTCAAACTCCTCAAGTCAATGTAACTATCAAGGAATACAAAACTGAAGATCTATAGATTGCTTGCTAGACCTGTTTGAACTTATGGAGCTGAAGAAATGTACGTGGCAGGATGAAGAAACCCTAAGAAAATTGGAAAGAAAAATCATTAGGAGAATCTATGGCTCAATTAGAGAAGGAGAGAGATGGAGAATTAGAATGAACATGGAGATAAATGAACTACTAGAAGGGAAGGACATAGTTAAATTTGCCATGTCACCGTGGCTGGCATGATTGGGCCATGTAAAAAGGATGGAATGCCCAAACTGATACTTAATAGCAAGATGGAAGGGGTCAGAAGAAGAGGTAGGCCAAGGAGGAGATGGCTACAGGGTGCAGAGAATAATTTGAAGGCAATGGAAGTTACAAGATGGAAGGGTAAAGCAAGAACAAGAACTCTTGCATGGTGGCATAAGATAGAGGAAGCCAAAGCCCACACCAGGCTGTAGAGCTGCGAATGATGATGAGGAAGTTGAAGTGAGCTTTCAATGAGCAGCCAATGTTCCCAAAAAACAAAGTGACCTACACGATACCTATTCCCCAAGCCAAGTTAGTCGAGGGTGGCAAAGGGTGAGTGTTTGACATGAGTTTGACAATTCTTTAAAAGACCCCTCCAGAGCGAGATTAAATGACTAGGAGCATGTCTGATTATTATTCTGAAACACTCACTTCACTGCCCTTGGTTGTCATGTTCATAAGGACACCATAAAGACTGCAGACATGAATGAAAACAGGTACTTACTTTTGTGTTGAAATGCATTTTCTCCTATTTGCCACAGCAGTGATCACGTGGCAACCAAAACGAGAGAAGGATTGCTACTCAATGCTTCCAAATGTGACTCACTGCCGTATGCAAACTTATCTGACATGAGTGGCAATCAGCCAAGTCTAAGAGAGGGACTGTTATGTTCTGAAGAAGCAAGGCCAAGGCATGCACAGACTCATAATCTTCATAGAGGATGGTGGATGCAGGGATGGGCTTTCGTGTCTACCTTCACTCAAATAATGTCACAGCAACATCAACTCATCCTGAAATATATATTTGGCATTAGAGAAAAATAGCTTACAAAGCTATCAAGGGCTACTTAAGGGCATTTGGATCAAGGGAACTTGTTCCATGACCCTCCCTTTAATCATATATGAAAAATGTATCTCCCCATTAATGTATTTCCTGATGCAAACAAGTTAAACAATTAAAATCTGGCGATAAACAAAATATCAAAAACATTCTTTTCATGTTTACCATATGTCCTGGAATAAATTAAAAAAACTGCTAGTGTTCCCTCCACAACACGTACAAACATGCTCTAAATTTTTTAATTATCACAAGGGCCATATTACTCTCAATAACCCAAGGATTGAGACTACCTGATGTAATCGTTTAGTAAATCATCATTGCAGAACAAATGAGGTAGAACAATGAAACCAAGAGAATAAAATATCTGCTTTAATCCAGTATGAGTTCCAATTGGATATGAGAAAATTTTCTCCCAGATGAGTGCCATGAATCTTCACAAAACCATCAGAATGGAAATTTATGAACAATGTTCGACCCTGTTCATGAGCAATCAACAAGATTTTCTTCGCTGGTTTTGGTCCACGGATAAAATATAGGTCCACTACTATACCCCAGAGATGAAATAGTATTCGAAGCAGTGGAAACATGTTGATTCCTTTTCAAAACAATTGGTAGGCTACAAGAAAAAATCCAAAGTAGTGTAATCTGGGGTAAAATGTAAGGATACCTCCATTGTTTCCACAGATGAACTGAACAAATGTTTCAAATTTCAACGGAGGCCCATGATGCAATATTCTAATCAAATTTATGAAACTTGTTCCGAACATCCATTAAACACTATGATTACACAGCAACACAGTGAAATTTAAGGAAAAATTGGGCCTTCCCTTAGTTGAACCAGCTTGTAGACAGAAGGTGGTACTGATACCACGTGATTAAAACATGGGAGAACCCAAAATAAAGGCAGGATTAGGGCAGGGTTGTTCCATGTTGTTCGTGATGTTTAATGCTAATATTGAGAAGGCAATAGACAAAAATTAAGGAAGAAGTATTTGGTGGTGCACAAATATACGGAGAAAGGATAATATGTATTGAGTATTTTGTGAACATATTTAAGCAGCGGGATCTCTAGCAATGGAAAAAGCAAATGGGAGATAATAGCGCAAATAGAGCACAAATGAAAAACCATGCATCAAGAAATATATTGCATATCATTTTCATCTTTGAATTTGGAGTGGTCAAAAATACATGCAAGCATCCAATGCATTCACATTTACTAAATCCTGAAACATTCTGTGCTATATTTGACAAGAACAATCACAAGAGAAATCTCGAATGTACACACAAGTTTCTGAGCCATCAAACCTGAATCACAGCTTTAATGAAAGATTTCACTGAGAAACCTCCACAAGCATATTGACCACTTTGTCCTCCATGAGTGACACTCTAAATGAATACAGCTTTACTGTTCCCGAGAGCAAAAGTAATTTAATTTATCCCCAAGTGATATGCATTCAAATGCATATTAAGTGAATGACTCCATAAAAAAATTACTGTAGCAGTATGTCCCACAGTTTCTCGGAATATGCCAAAGGTAAACCACCCCTAGTATTTAAAGTTGGCTTAAACCCCATGGACTGCGGCTCAATGCGCACAACTACGAATGCCTGTGACATTGTATGCAAGGTATATCATCACAGCGTCTCGTACCTTTAAAGCCACTCAAATTTCAGAAGGTAAGGGGACACCTCGATAGCTTCACTGGCTAAAACAATTGGCTGGAAGTCGAGGGATCCGGATTTGAATCCCGGCAAAGGCAAATGATATTTACAAACAAATTTTTGCATTATAATATTAAAGAATATGTCTTTCAGTTTTGTGATATCCTTTCAATGAGTCTTCAGAAAATTTGTTATTTACTACAATTAAATTAATTTCTTATATTGAATGGCATTTAACTTGCACCTATTGTAAGTATTAACGGACTCCATAATTGCTCTCACCATAAGGTGGGAGTAATTACTATGTTTCTTATATGCTAACTGCTGCTTAGTTAAGCTAATGGGCAGGCAGGTGATCAAATTATCCGAGGAAATACTCTGATAAGTATCTCAGTAAAAATTCTTTTCATTTTGATCCACTAGAGTTGCATGCCAGGTAAAAATAGGTTGTGCCCCACACTTACTCTTCAGAAGTGCGGTTTTCATTATTTGAGAAAGTCCACAAGTGCATTTATATTTTCCTCACATGAATAAAACTTGTGTGTTTTCGTTAGAAAAACGAAGTCATCGATGACAACCGGTTTAATGATAAATTAATAAAAGACACTACACCCATAATTCTGATCGACTCAAAACAGCGCCAACACCCTGCAAACAAAACGATTTTCAACTACTTTCACTGGAAACGGAAAACGCTCAATGACAACAATCAGTGATTCAGTATATCCTCCTTATAAAAAATTAATGCCTAGTGTAAATCACTCCTACCATAAAACGATTACCTGATGAGATCATGGGTACTTTCCACCAGAGCCTTCACTCGATGTTGTTCCCATAGGCACACGTCTTTCATATAATGATTTCATATAATTCACTTATCCATCAACACACAGAATATTTAAAAAAGGATTGATTGGAATAATAAACTCCCGAGGGCATCCATTTGATTTGCCGAAATCAACTTCATTGAGCAACTGGCTCCTCCTCGTCATTACATGGTCTGAAAACGAATACGCCACATTAGTAATCACACTTATAATTGACGGAAGTTGATCAATAACCATCACAAATACTATTAGTTCGAATCACTTACTTGAATTCTCTACTTGCACGAAACGTGACCTTCGATATCTTGATCTTCAATCGACGACTCGTCAAACGGTCGCGGCCAAAATCAGCTGACATCAAGGTTCGCTTGAAAACCGTCAACTGTTTTCTTTCCGAGAACCTTTTAATTTTTTAAATATCTATGTGAAAACAAATCTTTACTTAGGGAATGCCAATTTTTGATAAGCTGCTCTTCCAAAGATGCATCCTTATTTTCTTGTACCTGGCTCTGCACTAAACAAAGAACTAATTTGGAATTGTGGCATTTTGCAAAGAATTGTGCCCTTATGAGAATTCTACATCAATAAATATAAAATTGGCATTCCCTAGGATTTTTGATTAATTGATTTGAATTTTAATGTTAGGTCCATTTTTTTATTCATAATTTCTGGTTTTAGAATAAAATTGGCATGAGATTCTCCGAAATATATAATTGCCAATGCGTAAAGCGGGGACCGGAAAGAAAACAGTTGACGGTCTTCAAGCGAACCTTGATGTCAGCTGATTCTTGCCGCGACCGTTTGACAAGTCGTCGATTGAAGATCAAGATCACGTTTCGTGCAAGTAGAGAATTCAAGTAAGTGATTCGAACTAATAGTATTTGTGATGGTTATTAATCAACTTCCATCAATTATAAGTGTGATTACTAATGTGGCGTACTTAAGCCCTTTTCTAGCAAAGAAATCTCACTATTAGAAAAGGAATGTCCGGAAAGATTAACAATTTGAGGCCCAAACTTATGGTCACACTGAGAACTTGTTGATTTTGAACTGGACTCCCTATTTTTCCATAGTAGGTCAAGCCTACGGTAGATTTTTGTTCTTTTATGAGTTACCCCTGAGACAAGAGATTTTCTGTCGAAAGCTTTATTGAAGTCAATGAAGAGTGTATTCAAGTCAACGTTATATTCATAGCATTTCTCCATTGTTTGCCTTACCGGTAATATCTGTTCAATGGTACGTCTACCAGCTCTAAAGTCACACTGATATTCTTCCAGTATGTCTTGAGCATAGGCGCTTATGGATGTTAGAAGAAGACTGGTGAACATTTTATATGGTACATTCAGTAATGTAATGCACCTATGGATTTTGCAATCATATTTGTCACCTTTTTTATAATTTGGACAAATCAATCCTGTCTTGCAGTCTTCTGGGAACTCACCCAACTCACAAATACTACAAATTAGCTGATGTAATGTTCTATTTAAATCTTGACCTCCATTTTTAATTAATTTGGCTGTTATTCCATCTTCTCCAGGTGCTGTGTCATTCCTTTGTTTTCCAATACTTTCAATTACTTCTTCTATTGTTGGAGTGAGCACTTCCGGATTTTCTATGTGACTTTGTTCTTCTACCCGTGGAGTTAATTCCTTAATATGCAGGCCATTGAAATATTCAGCCCATTTTTCTATCATCTCATTTTTGTCCCCAATGGCTTGACCATTTTTATTTCTACGGGAGTGCATCATGGTTGTTAGCTTTTAGTCATGCATTTTACTGGTTGGTTGAACTTTTTGCTTTCTTTAGCGTTATGGAGCTCTTCTACAGCCTTCATCTGATTTTTAAGCACTCTTTTTTTTTCTTTTATAGTAATTTATCAGCTTCTTTCCTGCTCTTCCTATACTTCTCTCTTGTTAATCTAGTCTCCTTTTGTAACATATTGTATCTATCCTTGTTATTTTCCTGTATAGCAAGTTTGCTCTCATTATCGAACCAATCTGCATGCCTTTTACTTTCGTTTTACCTATTATGTCCTTTGCAGTTGACAAAACACATTGTTTAATTCTTGCCATTGATATTCCACAGACTATTGCTCCGTCTGTTCTTCCTCATTCCTTGTTAACTTTCTACCTATTTAATTTCTGTACCTCAAAGCTTGCCCAGGTTCTCTTAAAATGTAATTATTCCATTTAACCCCTCCTGGTCTATTGAGCATACCCAAGAGTGCCAGTCGTTCATTAAAATGCACTCTCACTAGATAGTGATCATCAGAATCACAAATCGGTCCTTGTGCAGACATTATGTCCAATATAGAAGAGGAATGTCTCCTGGATACCAGCACATGATTATTTGATTCACAATTCCTGTCCCAGGTATTTTCCTGGCACCTTAGTGAATATTTTAATGCTCAAATCATGTGTTCTTTATCAGCATGTTGAGTGACAGAGCAAGCTGAGCCCACTGTGTGCTACTGTAAAATTCTTCTCATCAATTCTACCATTTCCTACCCATCTCACCTCCTGTGGGGCTGTAATATCCAAACCATTTTTAAGCATTTCATCGGCAACTTCAATCATTCTACCCGGTATCAACAATGTTCTAACATTCCATGTTGATAATTTTCATGAATTTGTTGTCCTTGTCTGTTTGCCAGGTCGATACCTATAAAATCCATGCTTATCTATCCGAAGCATGTTTATTGGTTTCATAGCGAGTGAATTTTTGAAGGGTAGGGTTGCTAGCCCTATGCCTAACCCCAGACTTGGAGGGCCAGGAGTTATATTTAGGGTTCACTCTCCCTTCAGGTGATTGTTCTTCCCTCATTGAACCCTTTATGAACCCAGAGATACCATAGGACATATGTGCAGTGCAGAGCATCTGAAGCTGAGTGCAGGAAGTCTGGCTGATGCAATGTGATGTTGCTCAAGTGAATCTTTAAAAAAAAAATGTTTAATTAAATGAAGAATGCAATGTATCTTTCCTCTGACCTTAAGGACAGTGGAAAGATACATTGTATATTTCATTTAATTAAAATGAATGTCCACAAAGTTTAGCCGGGAACAATTGAATATTGAAAAATTATGTTCTTTTTTCAAAGTCGTCAGCAAAATATATGTAAAGTGGACGTCGGTAAATAATGATAAATGTCCTCAGTTTCTTTCGCGAAGGGGTCTTGTAAGTGTGATAAATGGATGCATTTTTACATGATTTAGTCAGTCTAGACGTGCTTTAACCATATCTTCAAGATCAATTTGATTTTTTCATTCTTCTTGACAAGTGTTAAGTTATAGCACATTACTGAACAATAACGGGTCTGTCCCAGAAATGCCTGGACCCAGATCCAGTTTTAGAAGATAGTAACTGGAAATTAGGATGAGGAAGAGTCAACCTGAAGATCCCACTCTCAAGTTTTGTGACAGTAGAATGTCGCCATTACGTTGGATTGCGGATTGGATTTCGGTATACAGGATAGGAAGAGACATTTGGATGTCAGGCGGGTGATCATTTGTGGACACTCGTTGATGTGATTGAGGCACTGACTCATTTATCAATCTTATGATTTAGGAATGAAGATGAAAGGCATTCATTTGTATACCAGCAAAAATTGAACAATTCATCATTTATTATCTTTAATCCTAATAATTATGAATTCCATGCTGCTATATGAATTCCTGTATCATCGGTTGTATATTCTCATTTTGGAACTCCCTTTCCCATTTCATTCTCTGTCTTCCTTGCATGGCCAAGGGTGACCCCATCACCAAAGACTGAGAATGAAGCCGGCCCAGTAGCCAATGCGGATCCATTGGAATTTTCAAAGGGGCGTGCACTCATGGAACTCTAATATGATCGAATCCCACCCACTTGGTGAGAATTAATCATCCTCCATTATTTTAGCCCAGCTCAAAAGGTTTCAATGATGTAAGCATCACCACCTCTCACCTGATGACTGACACGGCCACTCTAACGGCCAATTCCATCTCAGGTGGCAGTGGGCCTACATCGGTAGGAGCAGATGGGGTTTGAAAGAGAGGGAAAGGTAGGTACTTCTTTGATGATGTCATTATCTGTTCGATGAGTTAAAATTCTCTATCTGTGTCTGCTTCTGGGGGAAACGGCTAAGCAAAATGCGGGGCAGATCAATTCTTACTCTATCTAATCTTTTCCCTCCGTACTCTTTCACAGTTTTCACTCAAAATAGCCAGAGACAACCTCGCAAGTGATGGCTTGTTCAAAGGAATGGATTCAGAGATGACTGCATAAGACGTCTGTTAGTAAAATATCAAATCCTAATGTAGAATTCATTCATGACATACCACTATTGTGGAACCTTTTTTGCTCTTTGTTTTATCTATTAATTATCTCATGAGCTAAATGAGCGTTTTCCCGTGTGTTTTGTGAGATATTTAACCATTTTTGTAATATTCATTGAAATTTTGCATCACATTGTTGGTTTTCTCTCCACAGGATTCTATTCTTCGTAATGAGAGCATTACACTTTCTCTTCTGGTGACCTGGCAGAACAAAGGAAGCATTTGCAGTAGATGCAGAGCAAATTGTGGCTGTGATGAGGAAACACTGATTTTAAAGTGCTCATTACACCACGTTAGATACAGGCTGGCACGTAGTGCCATTGTCTTCCAGAGCATTGAATTCCAATAAAGAGGTCCTCACTTAGTCTTAGCCTAATGTCAGTCATTCTCATGGGTGTAACTTATCATAAAATAAGGAAATGAATTTGAAAGCCATAAACCAATCTTGAGGAGCGGGAAGAGGACAAGAAGACAAAGGATTGCAGGTGATATGATTAAGAACAAGAGAAGAGAAGAATGTAAATGCAGAGATGGGTAGGAAAGAGAACAAAGAATTCAATGGCAGATTTAAGTGGGAAACCAACAGAGCTAAAGAAGCATGGACAAAGATTGTGTGGGGATGTGAAAGTTGATAAAGTAAGGGGGAAATGGGTGCTCTGTGCAGGAATGTGAAAGGACTGCCAGGAAGTAAGAACGTAATATCGGTACAAATCATCAAAGATAATTCAAGAAAAATTATTGAATGGACTCAAAACACTCAATTACTGAATGAATGAAGAAATGGAAAGAATTCACAGAAGAACTGTATGAAAAGACAGTAGGCCCAAAGCTTAGACACAGAAGATAAAGTAGGATAGGTTTAATGGCTCAAGAAAGGGCATTGAATTAATTGAGGATTGGAGTTAGATAACATTCTCATAGAACTACTCAATAGCTTGGGAGGAAGGGTTTTTATGGAGTTCTGCAATGGTGTTCATGATCAAGGAATTTTACTGGAAGATGTCCGAGCGGTTAGTGTCCCTGGTCCGAAAATTGGAAGGGATGGAATATGTGATGACTAAAGAACAACAAATTTAATTTCCTAAAACAGCTGAAGTGGTTCTCAGGGTCATCAACAAAAGGAAAGAGAGCGGGGCAGATGATTTTTGTGCCCAGGAAGAGGAGAGACATGTGCTATGGCCTGGCAGTAATGGGGTAACTAATAGAAACGGGCATAGATTACAGTCAGGATGTATTTGTGTATGTGAATAGATAGTAGAAATAGGAGACTTATCCTTGAAAGTGTATGTATCTCAGACTGCTCAGGTGTGAGGGGTGGACGGAAGGCCCGGATGTGCAGTGTTAGGAAGAGGAGTGAGGCAGGGTTGTATCACCCGTGTGCTGTTCAATGTGTATGTGGGGGAAATATTAAAAGAGGCACTATGGGAAGAACTGGAGATTGGAATCAAGGTCAGTATGGAATTCAATATAATCAGTTAGGTTTGCTGATGACCAAGCTTTTGTTTGCCGGTCAGCCCAGGGTTCGCAATCTCTGCTGAGTGCATTGGACGGTCAGGTGTGATAGGTATGGGATGAAAATAAATGTAAAATAACTCATTTAGTTATAGAGATAGAGGGAAGCCAAGTTAAATATTAAAAAAATAATTAATAAACTGGAATAGGTTGAATGGTTTAAGTGTATAGAAAGTGTTTCATCTAAGATGCTTCAGGTTGTAGGGTCATAGGGTGCTCTGCCATCAAAGCACCATGTCTTCCATTGTAGCAATTTCATTGTCACTCACTGCCGCCATCGCTAAACATTTTGAGTCATTATATATCTAATGCTATCACTTTTGATATATTTCTATAATATCTAACATTTATTTACTATTATTTAGTCCAATGTAAGTGATTCTGTACTTAAATGAACATTTTGAATATTAAATAAACAGATAACATTACTTTGGATTTTTCCTTGTAGCCCACAAAGTTATTTGAGATGGCATTTCAAAGGAATCATTTAGGTAGGCCAAGGTGAATGGTTGTATCAATGCATATTTCTATCCTTGTGGAATCCTCATTAAATCTCCAAATTAATAAGACATTCATTTTCTTAACAGAATCAGTAAATACATATCCAATCCTGAGGTAAAATTTACTAACGAGAAAGAAAATAAATAATGTAGCCTTCCTGCTATTTCTTTAATTTCCATGTTGGTGGGGTCATGTTTTCCTATCCTTCAGCATATATTAATGCGATGGCATTCAGATGTCTTTTGGCAAATTCCAAGAAACTGCGGAAGATGCCGCAACGGTAACTTTTAAAGTAGTCATCGGCCAATATTCATTTCAATACAACATTTTCAGAGAGTAAAAATCATTTCCGAAATTTCAGAGCTTAAGAGGACACCTCGATAGCATAACTGGCTATAGCACTCGCATGGACATTAAGGGATCTGGGTTCGAATCCCCGTCAAGGCGAATGATTTTTACACTCTGAAATGGTTGCGTTCAGATGTCTTTTGTTATATGAGTAATATACTTCTTGTAGTAATGTCTCTCATGTGTGTTTACACTGTGCTGAGGATTATACACTAAGTCAGTACATCAGGTTAATGATTCTGGACATAAAAACTGAAAAATAAATTTTGCTACATTAACTGATTCATTTTGTGCCCACAACAAAAAAAACTAAATTCAGTTGCTTAGGTGTTCCTGAAAATTTCTAAATCAATGATAGTAGTGCGATCCTTTTTGAATGGTATATCTTCTTTTACAAATAATAAAAAGAAAGCTCATGTTGGCTTGGGGGAGGTCATTAATTAGGAGTGAATTTAATGGGAATGTGGAAAAAGCTAGGAAGTTAGTGAAGAGAAGGCACCAGACTGCTGTGAGGAACCACTGGTGGGAGAATGTTTCTGAAAGGCTGCCCCTGGACGTTAAATGGTATCATTTACTGCTGGCTAGTTATTCACAAGGTTTTTGGTGTTCTTCTCTCTCCCTTAACGTTAAGAACCAAAGTTGTTTTTACCTGTGGTGAGCCCTGCTCCCTGGATTGTGGGCAACTGGCTACAGAGTTCAGATCAAACCCATTCCAATGATGCATAATAAACTTGTCTCATGACCTTTGATAGCATCATCTATCTATTCACTAGGCCCTTTGCCTGAATGGAAAGATTACTCACCAATTACAGTTCTGCCCAATCAGCTGAATCAAATCAGCCCCTTGCTGGAATAAAGGCCTCCCTGAAGGACACTCATGCTGCCTAAAAACCATATTTACATTTATGTAAAATACCTTCAGTTATTCGGTTTTCCCCATGGAAATTTTCAATGTTAAATGGGAATCAAAAAGTAACCTCAATCAGGCCATGTGCCATATAAAACCAGAGAAACATTGATTTTACCAACGTATCTAATAGGTCATAAATTGGAATAAACAAAAGAAAAGTATGTATTCTACTGTTTCAGGCTTCACTTGGTGGAAGTATTTAATGGCCATACTAAAAAGTAAAGTAGTAAAAGGAAAAGTACAGTCTTATTTGTATGAAAACAAGTAAGATTTGTATGGGCTAAAGAAATTGAATGACTTACCGTTAGAAAATTTGGCCAAGAGGGCAGATTAATGGGACGTGGCATCACCTGCCCATCACCTGTGCTCTGTCATCTTCTGAATTTGTGTGTGTGTGTGGCTGTGTGTGTGTGTGTGAGCGTTTGTGAGTACTGTGTAATTGAAATCCATACTTTCAAAACCAATTGAGATCTATTCACGGGAGCTGAGATGAGAGGATTGACTGGTGCTGCTTCAAAGCTTTGATTAGGAGTCAGTGTAGGGCAAAACTCAGGATGGCAGATGTCTATTAATTCCTTGGGGTTTTCTTGCGTCCCTTTTGCTTTGGAAATTACTTGGAGTTCCATCAATCAGCATATTATGTTCTAGGCAGGCGTTAGTTCTCTCAGAGAAGCAGCAGACAAAACTGTTGAAAGAGGCAGGGAGAGAGACCTTCATTGTCTCTCCCTCCTTCTCACTTGTCACATAGGGGACATATGAGAATCCATCCTTAAGATTCCACACCCAAACAAAGGAAAATGGTGAGCTTTCTATGTCTTCTCCATTTATATAGCACTGTCGTTTGTGGGACCAGTTAAGGGTTACACCTCCAGCACGTCGGCTCTCCAAACTTATATACCTTTGGCCACCCTGCACTAGACACCACCACACTATGGCACTTGTCACCAAAACCTCAAGATGATACAGAAGACAATTGGATGTATGGCAATATGGCAGGTTTGTAATAATTTAAAAATTTAGAGCATGCTTATGCAATTTTGTAGAGGAAATAATAGCAGTTTTCTTTATTGATTTTGGGACATATGGTGTGACGTGGTATCATGTGTAGGGGGTGGGAATGTGTGCATCAGGAAATACATTAATGGGGAGATACATTTTTCATATATGATTAAAGGGAGAGTCTTGGAACGAGTTCCCTTGATCCAAATGCCCTTAAGTAGCCCTTGATAGCTTTGTAAGCTATTTTTCTCTAATGCCAAATATATATTTCAGGATGAGTTGATGTTGCTGTGACATTATTTGAGTGAAGGTAGACACGAAAGCCCATCCCTGCATCCACCATCTTCTATGAAGAGTATGAGTCTGTGCATGCCTTGGCCTTGCTTCTTCAGAACATAACAGTCCCTCTCTTAGACTTGGCTGATTGCCACTCATGTCAGATAAGTTTGCATACGGCAGTGAGTCACATTTGGAAGCATTGAGTAGCAATCCTTCTGTCGTTTTGGTTGCCACGTGATCACTGCTGTGGCAAATAGGAGAAAATGCATTTCAACACAAAAGTAAGTACCTGTTTACCATCGCATCACAGTTTGTGTCTGTGGGAAGTATTTAGGCTGTCTAATCTTGGTGATCTGATATATATTTTTGATTAAGCACGGCATGAGTGTCCACTGTGGTGTTCTGGTGCATAATGGCCATTAGTTGGGACGTAACCAATGCCTCTTTTTCAGTGTATCTTGGATGTTCTCTCTTTGCCATCCCTGAGAATTCATTGTAATATGGCACTCTCATTGTTCACGGTGGGAGTTCTATAATTTTATTTAAATGCCATATATACATTTATTCCAACTATATTTACTCCCATTCCAATACCAATTTCATTTCATTGCAACATATGTGGTAGGTGGGTCACGGTAGTCCAGTGGGTAGAGCGATGGACTGCTGACCGGAGGGTCCCAAGTTCGATTCCCTGGCAAGGCACTCTGGGCACCTGCAGCTCCACCCAAGCTAAAGTGATTTTTCGGGTACCAGGTCTTCCTGGGAAACCATAACCGGCACAGGCCCTACTACCCTGATGTGTGAATTTTCACACGCCGTATAGGGCTTAGTACGGGGTGATCTCTACCATCATCTACTAAACCGACCTTCGGGTTGATTACTGTGTTTATGGTTTTGTTTTATGTGTTGTAGCCGATATTTACATATACTCAGTATATGTACGTTTACATATATTCAGTTTTTTCACTATTTGTGTAACTATGTGCCTAAGTAAAACAATTTTACATTGTAAAACAGATTCTGAAGAATTTCAGTCTTGATTTCAAAGACTTTTTTTTGTGTCTATATGATTAAAAGAGATTGGTAGTTTTGTGTGAGATACTTTGTCGGAAGCTATCTTAAAATCTGAAAAAACCATGCCCACTGGAACATGGCTCAATCCCAAAATAAGCATATTGTGAACAAAAAGTGGAAGTTTTGTTTTGTAGGATTTACCCTCTTGGAAACTGTGCTGGTTATTCAACAACTCGCAACTATCGAGGTGTCCCACTCTGGAAATAGCAACTATATGTTCCATAATCTTGCATGATATGAATGCAAGAGAAATAGGTTTGTAATTGCTTGGTTCCTCCATTTTGGGCGTCAGGCAGAGAGAATGAACTTCAAAGCTATGGGAGACATGCAGTAAGACTTGGATGAGGATGTTTTGAGAGAAGGAATTGAATAAGTTGGCCTTATACAAACTGCTCTTTGCTCTTTTGCCATTATCATTTGTGATTTAACTAGCTGTTCAATAATTTCTATGAACTTCTATGAGGTACGACCAAAGTGTTTTCAGGTTCTCTTTCAAATTTTCTGCTAATATTTTCATATTGTCCCCTTCAAAGAATTCTTCATTCGTTTGCTTTGCACTTATTCCATCTTCTTCTCCAGTGTCTAAAGCACCCTTGGAAGTCCTTGCCTCTCTTCAGGTTTTTTAGTTGACTCCTAATTTCTTGCTTTATTGTGTCCACATCTTCCCTCATATGATCAAGGATGGTGATTGAATTTTTTACCGGAAACTGGTGAACAATCAAAGCTGAATATGCAGGTGCATTGTCATGGTAAATGATCCATCCATCATGTTCCCTTGAAATATTGTGCACTGTTGATTCCTGAATTCAGTTGATCAGATATCATTTGGACAGTTTTTTGACGGATGATAAGGACAAGGGACCTCACACGATTAATGTTATCATCAACACAGTTGGTTGAAGGTCGTCCCGGCCTTGCATCATCCTGTGACGTCTTGTCAGCCATCTTTAAAACCCTTAATCCAATCGAAAACTGATGTTTGCTTCAGAGTATTATAACCGTAAGCAGCTGTCATTATTACAGAAATTTCTTGATAACTTTTACCGAACTTCATAAAAAACTTGAAGTTAATTCATTGTTCCGTGATTTCATATTTTTCCATTTTCGACAAACAGTAAACACAAGGACAACAAAAACTAACATAACAGGCACCATATGCACAGTTAAAAGGTGCGCCTAGCACAGATGGCTCACTGGGTCTGTGGCAACTAACGCCGCTAATGGACAAAATTGTAATCTACATTATGGTAACAAGATTGCTCTAGTTTACGGCGCATTTTTTCCATAGAGCAGGAACCAGGTATATTTATATTTGTATATATACTTATATATATATATATATGTATATATATATATATATATATATATATATATATATATACTCATATATACAGAAACGGATATAAGGAAAAGGGATGGGAACACATATAAAGGACGAACACAATAGAGGTGGGGAAGGCGGAATCGAACGGATCACAAGAGTAAAAATATTTCCTCAACCGGGACACGAACACCGGATCTTTCCACTTGCCGGGCGGATGCTCTTAACCACTTGAGCTATCGAGGATAGTCAATTTACCCTGAGATCCGTGGGTCTAATATGTCGCCAAGCGCCCCGATTCTTTCAGCCAAGAGATGGCATCAGGGGGCTGTTTCACCCACCAAAGGAGAAATAGACAATACACAAGGAAAGGAAAGGACAGTGGGTTAGAATTCATACAACATCATACCGGAAAGGAACAGTGCGTTTTGTGGCACGCATAGCCAGAAGAAAGAGATGAGCCACATTGGCCAAATACACATTCAAACACGAAATCCCACCAAACGGCGAATAAATACTCATATATACAGAAACAGATATAAGGAAAAGGGATAGGAACACATATAAAGGACGAACACAATAGAGGTGGGGAAGGCGGAATCGAACGGATCACAAGAGTAAAAATATTTCCTTATATCTGTTTCTGTATATATGAGTATTTATTTGCCGTTTGGCGGGATTTCGTGTTTGAATATATATATATATATATATATATATATATATATATATATATGTATATATATGTGTATATATATGTGTATATATATGTGTATATATATGTGTATATATATATGTATATATGTGTATATATATATGTATATATATATATATATATGTATGTATATATATATATGTGTGTGTGTGTGTGTGTGTGTATGTGTGTGTGTGTATATATATGTGTATATATATATATATGTATATGTATATATATATATGTATATGTATATATATGTACTCATATATACAGAAACAGATATAAGGAAAAGGGATAGGAAACACATAAAGGACGAACACAATAGAGGTGGGAAAGGCAGAATCGAACGGATCACAAGAGTAAAAATATATCCTCTCCTTTGGTGGGTGAAAGAGTCCCCTGACGCCATCTCTTGGCTAAAGAATCGGGGCGCTTTGCGACATATTAGACCCACGGATCTCAGAGAAAATTACGTTTCCTTGATAGCTCAAGTGGTTAAGAGCATCCGCCCGGCAAGTGGAAAGATCCGGTGTTCGAGTCCCGGTCAAGGAAATATTTTTACTCTTGTGGTCCGTTCGATTCTGCCTTCCCCACCTCTATTGTGTTCGTCCTTTATGTGTGTTCCTATCCCTTTTCCTTATATCTGTTTCTGTATATATGAGTATTTATTCGCTGTTTGGCGGGATTTCGTGTTTGATTGTGTATATATATGTATATGTATGTATATATATGTATGTATATATGTATGTATATGTATATATACATTTATAAATATATTATTATTAGGTAATATACCAGTTAAGGTAGGTTTTTGGATGGGCAAACTACCAAATAATTCTATTGTTTCAGGCTTCACCTCGTGGAAGTAATTAATATCCATTACTAAAAAAGAAACTATTACTATTGGAGACTATTGGCAAGGAAGACCTCATCATCCAGAAAGCTGACAAGGGATCTAGTGTCGCAGTGTTGGATAAACGAGTGTATGTGGAAAAGTGCCTTGAGTTCATCAACAACAATCCTATTACTCCGTTATCCAAAGACCCAACCGCGAGTTTCCAAAGTGAAGTGAAACGTGCAGTGTCCAAGTGTAAGTTTTTAAATGCTAGGGAAAAATTTAGTTTAATCCAAATGAACCCCTCCGCCCCCAGGTTGTACGGACTCCCCAAATTACACAAAAAAGCAATACCTATTTGGCCTGTCATCTCAGCTGTGTCCGCCCCTTCACACCTTCTGGCACGAAAATTAGACGTATTGCTCCGAGATCCCACAGGTTTTAAACCTAAATATGGAGTTAAAAACTCTATAGAGCTAGCCCGAAAATTGAAAGATATTGATGTCCCGGAAAAAGCGAGGCTAGTCTCCTTCGACATTAGCAATTTATTTACTTGCGTACCAATATCGGAAACTTTGCTTAGGGTGGAAGAACTACTCAAGGATTCCACCATTGCCCAAAATATCTCAGACGAATTGGTCCCCCTCATCAAAATGACAGTTAACCAGAATTATTTTAGTTTCAACCACACCCTTTACAGCCAAACGGATGGGTTAGCTATGGGTTCCCCACTGACCCCCTTCCTAGCCGAAGTCTTCCTCAATTCTGTAGAAGAACATCTTTTTAATGCTGACAATCAGCATAACAAAAACGTGGGCTATTGGTTTCGTTACGTGGACTATGCCTATGGACCGGAACCAACCGACAGTTAGACTCCTTCCTTAATTTCCTAAACACTCTTCATCGGAATATCTCCTTCTCCATGGAAAAAGACGTCAACGGCACCATCAACTTCCTCGACTTGACAATCACAATTAGGGATAATAGACACGAATTTGCAATTTATAGGAAACCCACATATACAGACCATATAATTTCTAATGATTCCGCACACCACTTTTCTCACAAACACGCAGCCCTCCACTCCATGATCCACCGCCTCCTACACATCCCCCTTTCCCCCAAAAACTTCAAAATTGAACTCGTGAATATCACTAATATAGCTACCAACAATGGTCTCAAACCCAAACTAGTTGACACATTACTACGGAAAAAACAAAAAGCAATGGCCATAAAAAGCATTTTCGTATCACAGCCCGCAGTATCTAAAGTTTTTAAGCGGTGCTCAATCCCGTGTCTGGGAGATCTTTCATATAGGATTTCCAACTGCCTACCCACCTCACTCAAAGCAGCCTTCTACCCACTCATAACCCTCTCCAAACTTCTAGCCAATGGAAAAGACACCCAGGATAGCCTTCTCAAATCAGGCATTTATAAACTGAAATGCGAGGATTGCAACAGCGTCTATGTCGGTCAGACCGGCAGGAATATCAAGTTACGAGTCAAGGAACACGCTAGATGTCACAAAAATCAGAATAACAACTCTCTCTTTGCCAAGCATTTACTAGAATTCAACCACAGCAGTGACTTTGTCCCAGAGATATTACACACACTCCCAAAAGGATTAAAAATGGACGCTCTCGAGCAATTAGGGATTAGAAGGCACTTGGTGAACCCCAACATGACACTTTGTAATGAGCAATTATTCCCATACCCCTCCCCACTCCTCTCCGAGAAACTAGCCTGGAAATGGTCAAAATAATCCATCAACGCACCTGCGAGCCCCCACCCCCCTCAAATCCTTCCAACCCTCCCTGCCCCCACTCTATCCTGAGGGTATATATGCTTGCTCTGTCTGTTTTGCAAATATGTAACTGATGATGCCCCAAGTCGGTGAAACGCGTTGTACCGTATAATAAAATCTGTGGAAAAGTACGAGTCTTTCTTTCTTTTTTAGTAATGGATACCAAATAATTCAATTGCCTCTCCTAACAAAACACAAAATCCAGCAACACACTCTACACCAGGTCCCTCTTCATCTCTGAGTACTTTCTTCCTCCCTTAATTCCGTCCAACATCCCTATCCTGTTCCTTCCCTTTCCTCGTTTGCCTAACATTCTCCCCTCTATTACAGTCTTCAACATCCCACTGCCAGTCAATACCCCCTTCATCCACTTTTCCTTCTTCCATAGGATCTCACCCAACAAACCCCTCTCTTCGCCCACCATACCAAGTACTTCCTCTTATGTTTTCTTCTCTGTCCATTTCATCATATCCATTCTTCTCCACACCTGCATTTCAAAAGCCTCCAATTTAAGTCTATCCTCCTGCTTCTATGACCACGTTGCCGCGCCGTACATAGCTAAGCTCCATATTAAAGCTCTTACGAGTCTCTTCTTAATATCCTTACTCAACATCCCTGTCATTAACTCCCTTCTCCTTTTGAAAGCCTCTTTGCCTAGTGCAATTCTTCTCCTCAGGCTCTACTACTTTGACTGTGTTGGTCCAAAACACATCCGAGATACGTAAACTGTTCTACCAGGTCTAGTTTTTGCCCTCCTATTTTAATGTTTAGCTTAGCCATCTTCTTTCTAGAAAACTGAATAATCTTTGTTTTATTAATATTGATTTTCATCCCATGCATGTCGCACTGAATTTCCAATTCACTCAGCAATGCTTGCAGCCCCTTGGCTGACTGATCTCATTACTGTAATGACATAACTCATACCTCTCCCCTTCCTAATCACAAACTGATCATCCCCTAAGTGATCATTTGCCCTACTCTCTATCCTTTTGTTGATGATCCTGATAACAAATTTAGCTGTGTGGGATATCAAACTTATTGTTCTGCAGTCATCACATGATGTAGCCTTTACCTTTTTAAGAATAGGAACTAATGCTCATCTCAAAATATCCTCTGGCCAGATTCCTTCCTAATAGATACTAGAAAATAGTTAATATAAGCTTTTCCTCCCATATTTTTCTAAGCGTTTTAGTCGTTCTACAGGAATGTTTTCTACCCCCTTGGCATTATTTGGTTTCATCTCCCTTAATGCCTTTTCTAACTTACCATTGAGTATGGCTGGACCTAAGCTATCTTCATTTACATCATGGTCATTTTCAATGTCTAACCTTGGCCTAATTTCTTTTTTAATACAGTGCTTCTCTTTATTCTTTCCATATCTCTTGGATCTTTTCTGTGTCAACTATTACCCTACCTGACCTATCTACAACTGTTAACCCAGATCTTCTTACTTCCCATTAGTGTTTTGATCTTATTATATAGCTCACCAATTTCTCCCTTCCTCTGCAAACTTTTCATATCCTCGCACTGCATCTTCTACCATGCTTCTTTTGCTCTATTTGTTGCCCACCTCAATTTATTGTTTAACTCTTTGTACTTCATTTTGCCTAACTCTGTATTTACATGGTTTCATAGTTCCTTTCATGTTAATGGATCCTATAATTTCCTTTGTTGCTTTCGATAACCCTTTCTTGATAAATTCCCATGTTTGTTCGATAATACTCAGCTCTTTACCATTCTCCATTATTTTCTCTGCAGCCTGCTGGTAGTCCTTCTTTGTCAATCCATTTAATGCTTCTACATTCCACTTCCTAACTCGCCGCCCCTGCTTTATCTTTTGAAATTGAAGCATTTCATAGCAACTTAATTTTGGTCATAGGCCACATCCGCTCCCGGGAAATTGTGCAAGTTGATTGCACTTTTTCTGTATCTGTGTCTAACCATAGCATAATCAAACTGATACCTTTCTAAGTGACCTGGCATTTTCCATGTATAGCCCATTGTCGAATTCCAATCCTCCATCACACTCAAATATTTTCATGCTGGAACATATGCGATTATGTCCTCTAACTGATCATATATCGTATTGTCTTCTTCCTCCTTATGATTGCTCGGTGGTATGTATACCTGAACAATGACCAAGTTCGTCAGTTCTGCTTTCATCTCTACTGGTAATATTCCATCTGTTGCTTGTTCAATGTTGACTATGCTTCTTCCTACCTCTTTATTCATTATTATGGTAATCCCTCGTTGGCTCTCGTCCCCTTGGCTGTATATTTCTCAGTAAGTATCACTCCAGTTATCCCAGCTCTCCTTCCGTCTCACTTCGCACAAACCTAAAATATCTATGTATCCTCTTTCCATCACTCGCTTAATATTCTCTAATTTTCCTATCCTCAATATTGTCCTGACATTACAAATTCCTATTCTAACTGAATTGGTCTTCTGTGTCTTCTGTCCTGATCCTTGGTTTTCTTTTGTAAGGGTTTGGTGAGATAATGACCAATGAAGTGTTGCATATTCCACTGCCAGGCATGACACACAGCCAATTGGGCTGAGTCCAGTAGTGTCCAGGATTCATATTCTATATTTCGTCCATTATATTCTTAGGAATTATGATTGAGGTGGTTTACCAATGCCTTCCTCAACATTGTTTTCAATGTGACACCATCACTCAATGGATGCCCCACTGGGGTCATATGCCTTTGCAGCCCCCTCTACTGAGCAACAGATGCTGCGTGGATTACCCTTTGCCTGGCTACTAAGCCTCAACCTATCTGGAATGGGTGTTCAAAATAATCATTACTCCCGCCATAAAAACTCGAGGGGTCATCGGAAAGCTCAAGCCCTTCCACCACATCAAGGTTGTAGTTCATGGGGGTTCATTCATATATGTATATATCTATTGAGAGGTAGGGGACATACAGGGTGCAGTGGTTACCTCCAGGCAAATTTATTTTGAATTTCTCAGCATATCATAGTTCCACTGGAGGTTGTGATTGGCATTCTTGAAATCTATAGGCATCTAGTGAACAGTCATAACCTCAAAATGGCTGAGATGTAATGTAACCTTGCAGAGTACAATTGAAGAGCCGCTATTATGGAAAGTGTTTGTGCTGGGCATTGGCCCAGTGAAATTGCCCGATTCTTCGGGTATCCCAGATCAACTGTTTATAATATTGTGGCAAAGCATAATGCTACAGAGAGGCCTTTGGAAGGTTTTGCTAATCCGGCAAGGGAACTTCATTCAAGGAAACATATGTCACGAACTGCGGCAGTCATCAAGAAGGCTCAGGTGCAGTTTTCAGAGATCCCAGGGTGGGCACTGAGGAAATTGGCGTCAGAATTAAATGTCAGTCAGCAAACAATGCATTGGATGGCAGAGGAGGACCTGCGATACAAGTCATGCACAAAATGGTGCAGCTCATGCTGTCTGATGCTGGCAGAACAAAGTGGATCGCTCACTGCACCCTGCCGTTGTGTTCTCTAAAAAATAAAGCTGCTTCTTTTTTGATGAAAACATTTTCAGCATTGACACAAAGGTCAACTGTAGAAATGATTGCTGGCTTGCCCAGGACCCCGAGGATATCCCGATTTTGCTCCAACAAAATTTCCAGCTAGTGTTCACGTCCCAGATATTGTGTCAATGAGGATGATATCATGCTGCCACATTTATTTGAAAAGGGATAAACTATCGCCAAAGAAGTCCATCTGCAAATTTTGAAGAGTGTCGTGAAACCGTGGATGGTAACTGTGGCCTCGGGAAGACAATATGTCTTTCAACAGGACGTTGCATTAGCTCAAGCAAGTCATTCAGTCCAAACTGGCTCTCAGTTAACATTGACATGTTCTGGTCGAAAGAGTTCCGGCCCCAGAGTAGCCCGGACTTGAACCCCTTTGACTATTATGTTATGTATGTTTGCAGCGTAGTCAATGGAGTTATCAATAAGATGAGGTGTATCCCTATGCACCGTTATCGTAGCAACATTTGCGAATTGTTTTAAATTGAGTGCGCAATCAATTCAGGACAAGTTGGGAGGCAGTCATTGCAGCTATAGGAAATTACGTTGAGTGATGTTACTCTTGACAGAAACTACTTGCATGTTTTTCATTTACATTTGTATTTTGTAAAAATAAATTTGCTTTTAAACAACAGTTTAGTTTGCCCAGATGTAAGCACCATATCCTGTATAGGGGTAGAGCATTGGATTGCTGACCAGAGGGCCCGCAATTGATTCCTGGGCAAGCCAGCCTCTCTGGGATCCCGCTTCTCCTCTCTGAGAAACCATAACCAGCCCAGGGAAAGGCTCCTATTGTGGTCATTCCTCTAATTCATAGGTTTTTTGCACACATCTTTTATGCTCACTTTTTCAATGTGAGTGTTTTTCCTGTGTGGGTCTTAACCAGGTAAGCCATGCCTCGCGTTTTCTTTCTCCACTGTAATTTACTTTGTGTATGTGTGTATATGTATGTGCATAATAATTATAGTTATTAAGATTTGCAAATCTGAGTGCAGTTTGTCTCTCTCTTTCTCTATGTTTATCAAAGTTTGAGCACTTGTATAGGTATTGTGTGTGCATGTACTTATAAATTCTATGGCCATTAGAATATTAGTAAATGGTGTTGAGTAAATGGAAGAAGGGACCATTTGGTCTCAATTTTTCCCAGATAAAGACCTCTATCGATCGTTCTATCTCTCCATGTATGGTATGGGAAATACTGTAACTGAAATAAGTGAGATCCATTGGGAAATGATTGCTTCATTCCACTGCATCTCTGGGTGCCATGGTAACTGAGTGGGCAGGGCTTTCAGCCACTGGTTGGGGATTCCTAAGTTGAAATTCATGGTGAATCATTTCAAATATTATTTCTAAATACCCAAGTGTTATATTTCTCCAATCGACAGAATCATGAGAAACTGAATTGTATGGCAGAGAGTGATAAGAAATCCATAAAACTATAAGGTGAGGGGGGGCATGTTTTCATTTGGTTAACAAAAATAATTTTATACCCTTATCTCCTACACTAAGAGCTCTGAATCCTACTTTTAATAAATGACCCTTTCTGCATGCAAGCTCACCACTGGTATTGCATCAGGTGTGCCCCTCCCCTTCCTGAAATGAAACTGGTCGCCCCTCTCCAAGGAATGGAGGAAGTTTTGGAAATGGCAGAGTTTCTTCTACATTCACTTGGAATATGGAGGAATTCTGCAGCCTGAGACAGTGTCCTTCATCAAGTTTGTGAGAAATGCAGTCAAGGTAAGTTCAAGGAACTGACAAGGTTGCTATATGGAGTGGTATGAATAACCTCGGATGATATGGTCAGCCAGAGAGATTGCTTTTGAGAAAAGGATGCTATCTATAAGAAACTTGAGGAAAAGGGAATTGTGGAATTGCAGAGTTTTTGCTGTCATTCCTTTGAATATGGATCAACTCCACATAGTTAAGCGTGAGACAGTGTTCTGATCATCCCCCATAAGCCTTCTCCTGAAGCACCATTTGATGTTAGGTAAGTTAAACTAATTGTTTTGAAGTGCCTTTGCACTGCTGGCTTTCCTTTTATCTTAGTGTTATATTAAAGGATATTTGTCAAGTATCAGGGCATAATATCTATAATAAGAACTGGTAATAGTAGTGGTGTTTAGGGGAGGCAATCGACAGCTAAGGTTATTTGTGCCATGAGATATATGCACAGGTGAGGATGAAGGGTGGAGAGAAACTCGGCATCGACATTAGCTTACTCTTATCAAAAGGCGCCAGGTGTCCACGGCTTAACATCTCATCAGACTGATGGCATGCTCACTCAAAGTGCCTCAACCACAAAGCACCTCGGGTAGCGATTGAGTTACCTCTGAAGAATATTGGATGCCCCTGTGATTTGAACCCAGGCCCTGAAGGGTGGGAAGCTGGTACGATAGCCAGCACAGGACCTCGATCCTCACAAGAATTGGTGCACAGTGGTGTTAATGATGTAGGTTATAAAAGAAAGGGTGATCACGATGGTGTGATCAAAACAAGGATTTGCAAGCTGATTGGAGATAGGTATTTCACAGGAAGGGACAGAGAAATGTGCAAGTTTAATGAAAGAAACAAATATGCATTCAGTGGCACTCGAATTTCTACATCATTCTAAAGGATTTAACGAGTTTTGGTCTCCTCAATTCCATGTTAACCCTTTTAGCCGCTATAGGAATTTAAATACTTGTGCCTTACCTGCAGTATTCAATTTTTTGGCATCTTTCCGTCTGCAGCATGGCAGATAATAATTTGTATTTTTTTAAATATATACTCTAAAATTAAAAAAATTAACCCTATGTTAAATTTCTTATTCCATTAAGTAAAACTTTTACTTGCATAATATTTCATATTTTCACTTCTTCACTTGCCTTTAAGTTTCGAACCTCCGTTCTAAAATTTCAGTTTTGTATGATATTATTTTAAACAACTCTCTAAACTCATACCCACATTTCCGTCGGGTCGAGTCAATATGCTGTATCTTGCCTTTTACCTCATGAAGAGTGCACCTGACAATTTCTTTGTGGCCTGGGTTCTTCCTGGTGGGCCGTATCTCTTCAACCAAGTGCCTCTCAACCAAACTTCCTTGCTTGAACTTGAATTATCAGATACACTGCTCACTTAACTTTTTACGTCCAAATCTTCTTATAAAATCTCTAGATCATCTTCACTCAAAAAACTGTTATCCCTTTTGGAATCCATTGAGTGCTATAGTTGAGGTTTTTTTGCTTCTCTCTCTCAAGAAAGATATGAAACAACTGAGACTAGATGGTGGTGAGGCCTTTTGCCCTCCCAACTGTTATGACAAAAGGAAAAGAAAGAATGATGCATGAATGGTTCCGGAGAAAATTGAAAGTGAGATCATTTCAAGTAATAAAGATAAACGGAACCTGAGGGCAAAGCAAATAATTCACTCATCTCATTTTGAGGCCAAGGGCAAGGGTAGTATTAAAAAAATTCAATGGCGCTGCAGAAAAACATTAGAAAGCAAGAGAGTGGAGCAGGACGTACGGCTCATGTCAATCTGCAAATGAGGCCTGCCGACTGCGACGTACCATGGACTGAGAAAAGTGTTGGGGGGTTAAGAATATGTTCTCAACCAAGAACCCCTTACATCAGGCAATAAAGGGATTAGGGCTCAGGACACTTTAGGTGGCCATTGCGGGAAATACCTGTGATGCACAATGGCAGAGTATTATGGAAATGCAGCAATTTACTGGGGAGTTCATTTCATATTCCCAAAAGTGAAATCCTCCCCCAAAGGACACAATGTTGGGACCCTGAGTGCCATCAAAAGAGGCTTGCATGCCTGTACCCCGAAGGACCTTCCGGAATCTGCTGACCAGGGAGCTTTTGAGTCATGGAAAAGCTGCTGGCAAAATGTGTCGATGCTCAAGCGATTTACTTCATTGAATCGAGGCATCATAGCAATATTTCAAATAAATCTCATTTTCCAAAACTTTTCATTCAAACCTTGCATCCTTGGTGTGCTTTCATAATGAATATTCACTATCAACAATATCACCAGTATTTTAATCAGAAGATTGCTTCCTTCTTTGACTGATGGTATTTTATTGATTTATATATGATTTAAATTAATGGTACATGGTTAAGCAAACTGCCATTCATCTGTGTAGTCTATGCCAGTGAAATTGCATCATCACTAATAATGATGCCATTTCACTTTACCGGTTGAACTTTGTACCACTTGAAGCACCATTTCTGTGCATCACCAATGTAGAGAATGATATTTTGCCTTTTTTAATTACGAAATTTGGAAAATTGTTTTAGTTACTGGATCTCCTGTCAATGCGCAACCTTGCAAGGAATTGTTTTTTTGAAGTATCAAAGTTGTACTCAGTTGAACTAGTTTTCGTTAAATTTAATGAATAATATATGTTTAAATTTTTGAAAGTAGGTAAAGGGAATATTAATGTTGTATTTATCTGCAAAACATGAGGAATAATAATAATAATTAAAATCTTTATTATTTATATTTTCCTTCATATCTCTTGAGATTACTAGACCTGTTTATTCTCTGCTCATTACATCACATTTTAATAATTTTATATGCGAGATGTATCAATACAAATGTATATGTGTGAATTAACACTGTCAGGGTAAGTCTTATGGCTAAGCAAGAGTTTAATGATATATTATTTTGAAGTATACATGAGTTATTTACGTGAGCTCAGTAAAAATTTGTGAGGTTTTTTAAATATAATATAAATTATTACTTGATAAAATTAAAGATGTGAAGAAATTAAGAATGGGAATTATGTGGTAACTTACCCTCTCCTGACCATCAAACAAGGGATGGCACCAACCTCCCTCCCTTTCACCATCCTCTGCTTTTTGCCTTGGTATTCTAATCCCTTATTTTTTGTTGAAAAAAATGACATCTTAAATCTATCTCCTCTGCACTTAATCCAACAAGTTTTATTGACATAATCTCTCGTACTGTAGTACGATGGAGGCAATGATAGTTTCAATATCACTCCTTAAGAGACATTTTTCCAATTTATGCAAGAGGTTTGATATATATATATATATATATATATGTTGGATATTCTACTAAGTTTATCGTAATTTTTTACAATCTAGTGTAGTATATTCAAAATGAAGTAACTAAAGCAAGCCATAGGAAATGGTTGCCATTATTACGAACTTCTATAAATTTATGTTTGCAGCCAGTGGGAAGCAATATAGTTTTAATGCTTCATTGACAGCTCTTCATGGAAAAATTCCCAAAGGAGTCGTAAATGCACACAATGTAGCCCAGTTGCATCTTACAGTGGAGGTGCTGTTAGGACTGCAAGGGTTGCTGTGTTGATTAGTATTTCCTTCAGAGTCACAGAGTTAGTCATTTTCCAATTGAATGCTGTTACTTTGATTGAAGGGTCTCATTTGAATGCGAGAATGATGATTTAGTAGCTTTCACAGTTGGAGATGTTGAAATCATAGTTATGGAGCAAATCATTTCAGAAATGTGTAAGGGACCTCAATTCTTATATGATGACGAATAATAATTATATATATTCTTCATTTTCACAGGTTTTAGTGGAAAGGGCCGAGCATGGCTTCACCAGTCCAAGCTATGCCATTTTATCCAAGTGTTTTATGAGTTGTCATTCCTGACTGTTTGCTCATTTAAGAGTCATTGCTTTAAATAACAACTGCATGAAGAATTGCGGTAAAATATTTACCACTTTTCTTAAATTCATAGTTTGTTATTCACGTGCGATCATTCACACGAGTATGGTTGAATCTGAGATTCAAAAAAGAGCATTGTAGCCAGAATTAGAGAAAGAGTGTAATGGAAGTTATGCACCATAAATAAATTAGAACTTGGACATCATTCTAAATGCAATCATGGTATAATGGAGGGCGCGGCAACATAAACCCTGTTTTCAAACGCCAAGTGTTTCAAAAAAAAAGAAGTTTTGTTGCTGCAACCTTTATTTAGAGGTGTGAAAAATCATAAATCTGATCACCTATGATAACTGATTTCCATGTATCAGCAGTCTCTCCTGACTTTTTCTTGGGGCAGCTTCATAGTTTTTGGGTAGAATTGAGTGGATTGGATTGGTAGACTGGATTGTTATTTATGACTTGTTCGGAAGGTTTAATGTATTCACAGACTCAAATTTCAATAGTGAATGGAAGAATAATTTTACAGGGTATTTAATTGGCCTACACACAATAGGAAATAGATTGTACATTTGCCAAAGGGTTTAATTCTTTTTTAAACCTATAGTAATGGGTTCCATCAGCTTTTAAAGATATTTTCTGTGTTGAAACTATTGGTTAAATAATATACTTGTTAACAGACCAATGCTTTCATGCTTTTCTGGCGTATACAGATGGATTACATGAGCAATATATCCACAAAACCACGTGGTAGTTTGTATTGATTCATCTGTGTACATCTATTCATGCAATGTTGCAGGGTAAATACTGTAATTGCTAATCAATAAAGCGCACATTTATGTTGTACAAAAATATTCAGATTGTTGAAACAATGACGATGAGGGTTATGTAATAAAAATTGAATAAATCCAAATATTTACATACCCGTGTCCACAGTAATTTTAAGAAGAGTCTCTCAAAAATTAATCAGTCTGGAAGCATGCCACTCTAATGGCATTCTACAAGGTGTGATCAAAAGAAGACCGAACTGATTTTATTCTGCGCAAACCATTCAACGGATCGAAATGAGACATTGCGCCATCTAGCAACACAGCTGACGGCTAAAACATGAGGTGGTGCATTTGTTTACATGGAATCGTTGCACAGCAGCAGTGGTACGTGTCTTAATCTTTTTATCGTTGTGTATAATGGCAGCAATGAAGGAGCTAGAGGAACAGCGTGTGTGAGTGAAATTTTGTTTCAAACTTGGCAAAAGTGCTACAGAGACATTGGGAATGATTCAGCAAGCCTTTGTTAATGAAGCTATGGGTCGAAGCCAGTGTTTTGAGTGGTACAGTCATTATTAGTCGGGCAGAACCTCAACAGATGAAGATTCGTGAACACCTTCAACTTCAACTGACCCCAACCATGTCAAATTTTGAACAATTTGGTGCAGAAAAATGCCCACATGACAATTTTGACAGACATTTTGGGCATGACGTGCATCGCATCAAAATTCGTCCCGCTGGTTCTGACTGATGAACAGAGACGAAAACGTGTGGGCATTAGTCGGGAACTCTTGGATGGAGCCAATGCTGACCCAAAGTTTCTTAAAGCCATCTTAACCGCTGACAAAACTTTGGTTAATGGTTATGATGACAAAGGCCCTGTCTTCTCAGTGAAAAGGTCTTGAATCTCCGCGACCAAAGAAAGCTCGTATGTCCCCGTCTGATGTGGAGGTCATGCTGGTGTGTTTCTTTGGTTGGCAAGGGCTGATTCATTATGAATATGACCCTCAAGGTCAAGCCATCAATGAAGATTTCTGCTTGAATGTAATGAAGGGGCCGAGGGTTGCAGTTTGCCGATAGATGCCAGACATGCCGAGAAATGATGCATGGTATTTCCACCACAATAAAGTGCCGGCTAACATGGCACTGATCGTGACAGAGTGTTTCGCCAGAACCGTAACTTCCATGATCCCGTAGCCACCCTACTCTCCAGACGTGGCTCCTTCAAACATTTTTTGGTTCTAAAGTTAAAATCAACCATCAAAGGGTGCCAATTCGACTCTATTGCGGTCATTAAATCTAATTGCATGGCAGACCTGAAGAGGATCCTTGTGACTGTTTCCCTGGTAGGGTGCAAGAGCTGGAAGAAACGTTGTCAAAGGTGTGTCGTCAGTTAAGGCATGTACTTTGAGGTCAACTAGTTCAATTAAGCTGAATCTGTCCAGATAAACAAGTTATATAATTAGGTATCCTAAGCTGCTTTTGGTTTCCCACAAAGAACTGGTGCCCGAAAAATTTTACTTGAATTTGAAAGAAAATATCCAATGAGCAAGCATGAAGAAGACTACACAAGTAATTGAAAATTAAGAAGCAATGACGATTACATTAGTGAATAATTTGGAAAAATATATTTTACTCTTTTAGATAGGCACACGGGGTGCAAACATTCCTGAGGAAAGAGAACAAAGTCTCCGGACGTGAGATATTATGCAAATTTGGTGTTAAAAATGACTAAAATTGCATTTCTTATTATTATTAGTTAATCTACCGGTTGAGGTAGGTTTTTGGATGGCCACAGCTACTAAATAAATATTTTGTGATTCCTAACAAAATACAAAATCCAGTATCCTACTCTACACCATGTCCCTCTTCATCTCTGAGTATTTTCCTCCTTCCTTCATCCTGTCCAACATCCCTATCCTGTTCCTTCCCTTTCCTCGTTTGCCTAACATTCTCCCCCAGTCTTCAACATCTCACTGCCGGTCAATACCCCCTTCATCCATTTTCCTGCCTTTATAGGATTTCTCCCAACAAGATCTTTGCCCACCATACCAAGTACTTTCTTATTTGTTTTCTTGTCTGTCTATTTCACCTTCTCCGTTCTTCCCCGCACCCATATTTCAAAAGCCTCCAATCTACGTCTATCCTCCTGCTTCAATGATCAAGTTTTCATGCCGTACATGTCTCCTCCTCGGCACACACACGCTCCTTATCAAAGTTTTTATGAGTCTTTTCTTAATATCCTTACTCAACGTCCCTGTCATCAACTCCCTCCTCCTTGTGAAAGCCTCTTTGCCCTACTCGATCCTTTTGGTTATGATCCTGAGAACAACTTTAGCTGCATGGGATATCAAACTTATCGTCCTGTAGTCCTCACATGATGTAGCCTTTACCTTTTCCCGAATAGGAACTAAAGTTGATCTCACAAAGTCTTCCGGCCAGATTACTTCCTCATAAATACTACAAAAAAGCCCATATAGAGTCTTCCTCCCTCATTTTCCTAAACATTTCAGTAGTTCAGCAGGAATGTCATCCACCCCCACGGCCTTATTTAATTTCATCTCCCTTTCTCTCTCATTGTCTAGTATCCCTGGACCTAAGATATCTTCCTCCACATCATGTTCCTTTTCTATGTCTATGTTTGTTGGTCTAAAATATATGTAGAAAAAAGTATAATTGAGAACTTAGACCAAGAAAGTTAGACAGAAGAGGAATATGATGTAGAGGAAGATATCTTTGGTCCAGGCATACTCGACAATGAGATAGACAAAACTAGTATTTTATTTAATTATTTCATTAATATGCCTGTCATCAACTCTCACCCATTTTACACCCAACCCACTCCCCACCATACGTAAGTTTTTTTTCTCTCCTTGCTGCTCTGCCCCCCTCTTTGAAATGAATTCCAGAAAAGGTGAGTTTCCAATTTTTGTCCCTGAATGTTCATTTTAATCATCCTATTTCTACAGATTCTCTTTACTGCTATTTTTTGAAGATTAATCCTCACCATAAAATAACACTGATTCTGTGCTGTGATAATAAATAATTGTTTCCTGTTGGTAAGATGGCTAACTAATATTTGAATATCCACACACATGATTGATGGGTTCCCCACTTATTTCATCAGCCTCCCATGATGTGTGCACAACTTACTACACCTAAATATTGAATAGATTCGGCTATATTGGCTATCCCTGGCTTCATCCCTTCCATCTTTCTCTCCATGTGATTTTGTTTACGTTATTCTTCTTTGCATTTCAGAAAATGTATGGGTAGCAGATAAGATGTGAATCCCTCTATGATACTCCTACCTTCATTTTTATGTGTACCCAGTTTACTTGATTGAATGCTTTATAAAAGTACAAGGTGCATTAAAATACACCCTCGCTCCTGATCATATGCTCGTGTTCACTTGATACCTCATTACTGACATGGTGTCACACATACTCTTCCAAGTTCCTGATTCAAACTGTTCATAGCCTTTATACTCATTTGCTCTCTTCTTTAGTCAATGGTTGATGACCCCAGCTAATCTCTCACCTAAAGTAATATGTTAATAGATAGTTTTAAAATGAGTAAATGCTTTGGTATGTGAAATCAAACTTCATTTTTCAATAGTCTTTTTCCACGTCTGCTACTTTTTTGGGATATTATCCAAATCAATTTGTCTTCCAGCCAATCCTGCCTCATAAATGCTATGACTGAGACCATAAAAACTATTTTAAGCCGCAAGCAAAATCAGGCTTATTGCGATGAATACAAAACATATATTTATAGCCTTTTCCCTTTTCGGAATAGGGACTAACACTGATATCCCAAATTCTTCTGGCCAAATTCATCCTTCGTAAATGCCAATAAATACTTTTAAAAAAATCTTCTTCCTGCACTATTTATATTTTTAAGTGTAAAACAGGAATGTTCTCAACCCCCATGGCATTTTTTTGTTAAAAACACGAGGACATTACCCCCTTGGTCTCGGTGGCGGCGGGGTAACTTCCTCGTCTGCCAATTCATGGGTCGCGGGTTCGATTCCCGCCTGGGTGGGTTTCTTCAACCTAGGGCTTGGGTGTTTGTAATCGTCTCCATTGTTATTCTTTTTTAATAGTCCGATGTAAAGGCCAGAGTGTTGTTTTCGCACTTAGGCTAAATAAATAAATAAAATTTCCTCCATGTTCTTTCGTCCATTTAATCAGTTAAGCCTTGAAATAAACTATTCTATGTACACCATTTTTTATCATGATGTTGCTTGTTTAATTTCCTTATAAAAGCACTGTATTCCTTTCAACTACCTGATATCTTTTGGCTCAACTCATATATTCTTGACTTAGCTTTGTTTGTTTGCTACAATTTTCCTTTCTTACTTCCTAACATTTTTCCACATTTCTATGTTTCTAATCATTCAGTCCATAATCCTTTGTCTTTCTTGTCCTTTTCTCATACCCCTGTCCATTCCCATGCAGGAGGCAGAAGCTATATTCCCATTTATATATATCCCCAATTCTTCTCGATGGTTCCCAGCTTCTTTCCTTCAGTTACCATTTTTAGTCACCTGCTGCCTTAAAATCTCCTCCCTCATTGTACTGATTCAATCAGATGCAAAATAGTACTCTATTACTAAATTGTTATCGGATCCACTCCCATGAACAAGTGTAAATGTATTTTTCTGTTTCTCAATAACAGATTGACAATCTAACGAATCCATTTCTGAGTAGCCTCCCATGTAAACCTATCCCATTTGTGGTATCAAACCAAGTTTTGGTTGCTATTAATACCTGTCTATTCAATTGATTTCTTCAAGTGGTCATTTCTTGGTTAAAATTAGTAGTTGATCTGGTACTGATTCCTGGACGTATCTCATTTTGCAGCAGATAAACAACTTAAATATTTTTCCGGCGTAATTGGCCTACTACGCTTGCCCAATGGCCTCGCTGCATAATCCCCCCCCCCCGGTCTTTGCAGGGAACGACAGCCTGAACCCCTCCCATCCCAACTCCCCCATTCCATTCCTATCACACAGTGTGAGGCCCACCGGCCAATCTCATGAGTCATGGAATTAAACTGGCATTCGCGGTACGCGGCTCCCCCTCGCTTAAGGTAATACTCCAGCTGACCCATTTGACATCGATCCCGCGAGTTAAATGAGGAGACCTCTGCATTAGATCTTGTGTAGTGTGGTATACAGGATTAGCAGCCGTGACCTCTTTTCAATTCCCTGCTAACGACTTCAGAAAGTTTGACTTGAACAATACTTGTTCATCCCCCACCCCCTTGTATTACGTTTCTTCGTCGTCGTCATACGTCATTTGTTCATTTGTGAGGACACTACTTTTTCACAACTCGCCCTCACTCGGCGACGACTCTTCGCAGCGATCGGAGGTAAGAAGCTCCATCCATGCATGAAGCCCAAACTTAGAACACTGCTCATGAAAGCAATCAAGCAATAGGCATACAATAGTTCTCAATGAAAGTTTTTTGATTAAATTAACAATTGTGGCTCGAATTTCGCGTTAATGGCACGCAGTTCTTTCAAAACAGTTAACTTCGATTTTGTGCATCTGCATAGGGAGTGATAAGATTATTTGATTCTTACCACGCGCGTGAGGGTTCGATATATTTACCTGTTAGAGGCTTTCTGTTGAGTGTTCTAATTAGTGCGTAATCATTTTCCCAAATTCTTTGAAATGTAATATCGTTATTTTATTTAAAACTATTCCTTGTGCTTTTGGATGCGTCGTGCTTTCAATGCCGAACTAAGAAGTCGTGAACTGAGTCCTGAACATCCTTTTCTTTGTTTTAGCTGTTCTGGTTTTTATTTCCCTAATCCACTCGAAGATTGATTTTCGTTTTCTCTGATGATATTCCTCTTGAAATTTGTTCCAGGGAATTCAAGAGGTGAATGAGGAACTGGGGAGAAATTCCAAACGGGATGGATCGGAAAGAATCTCACTCCATGGGAAGAAGTCGTGATAGTAGGACCACGGAATAACCCAGCCAAGGAGTTAGAAATCGAGAGCTGGTGGAAATCGTGGTAAGTAGGTGACGTTTCATATTCAGGGTGATATGTAGATAACTGAGGATTTTATCAATGTTCCGAGTTCAAAAGGCACAGATGTACATTCCATGAGTGGCCCATTTCCATAACCATTCTTCGCATAGGAGCGGCGTCGTCGTGGTTCAAGTTTTTTGGCATGTAATCCCTATTGGGTTACGAGATGGAAGCCCTTAGACATTAGGTGAAATCTTCTCAATTTTTGCAAACTTATTTTCGTATTACGTATTACTATGCATTTCAGTATTACTACAACAGTTTCCAGTGGCATAAGTAAAATAAGAAAGATTCACTTTAGGTAAGAATCGGAAGGTGACTTAGCTCTTCGGTTTTCATTCGGAACCTAATTAATAAAGACGACTTAGTTACGTACTCCCTTAGATTACTTTTATGCTATTCTACCGGTAGTAAGCACGTTAATCGACTTTAGATTGCATATAGTATTAGATTAGTGGATGTTATTTCTTCCCTCTGATAATATCACTCTTATAAATTTACGTACTTAAGCGAATATTACGTCAGCATGTCCACAATCTGGAGCATGCGGTCATTTCGCATTTTTAAAAAATATTTTTTCGCCTTTTCACGTGTCCGTGATTTCCCCATTTTTCGGGCTGCGTCCGCGTATGTCGTTTAAAAGCACAACAGTTTCGCCAGCTATCCTGCTTGATCGGATAGATGACCTAGGGGTGATCTACAAGACAGAATCACATAGAGGTATTGTGAATATCTTCCTAATAACTACAGCAATTTTTGCTGACATCACTTGTGTAATTTCTTTATGAACGTCTATTAGCCTGTCGTTAGAATTTCGATTAAATATCACGTAGTGGACACGTGTAAGTGTTAAGTGGTATTTGTATAAATAAGAATTATATTAATTCACGTTGAATCCTTTTTAATAATTAGTAAGGTACACCTTATGATTATTTTTTAATTATTCTGCGAGTCGCTATAAGCCTATTACTCGGATTCTCATTACATTTAACATAAGAGGTACGAGATTATTATCTCCCCATAAAATGTCTCATAAATTTGTGTAATCCATGTAACAACAATATCGTTAACAATGCGTTTTTCTAAAATATTTTTTAATTAATTCAATTTACTTTCCAAGAGTGCGTCAATTTATAAAAACTATTGATTGATGGTGTGACCTTTTCGCGGTTAATAGGATGGTTATATTATCTGTTTATTTCGTCGTAATAACTTACTGACATAACTCTTCTGACATATCTTCTTAAAAATTTTTACTGGCATAATTCGTTTAAGTATTAGGTGAACGTCTTAGCCGGTCATTCGAATTTCAATCAAATTTACCACATTAATACTATTTAGAAAACAGAAATATTTTTAAAGTAAGAATGATACCTCGCATTCACCTTGAGTAAGAATCGTAAGGCAAGGTTAACCTTTGATATCGATTGAAATCCTATTTATCTAATAATTACTACCGTACATCATAAGAATACTTAATTAATTATTCTTTGAGTCGCTGTTAGCATGTTCCTCGAATTTAGATTCAATTTAGTATAAGAGACACTTTAGTCTCTCCCCGCTAAAATCACTTCCTCATAATTTTAGGTAATCCAGATGATTTTATGTCATCAATGATCTTAGTAAAGCAATGCGCATTAAGTGTATTTTATTTTCATTTATTGTGTCATTTATTTCGATTTAGTTTCCATGAATGCATTTGAAGTCCATAAACAGTCTTTGCATAAGAACGTCTTTGTCGTGGCTAAATAGGAAATTCATCTCGGGTTACAAGGTGGAAGCTTTTAGGCATTCAGGTTAGGGTTTTTCCTAATTAAGAGTCGACAAGTTTGAAAAGTTTCCAACCTCAAACATTTCCGAAAAAATGTATTGCATCTTTGATAGATGGGAAACTTTTCAGACGCCCGAATGTTGTAACTAATTTCTGACATTATTCGTCAAATTAGTCGGTGAACCTCCATTCGAACTCCCCCAAAAATCGCTGTCTCATATTTTAACGCATTCTTAGTCGGCAAATACTTATGAAAACAGTTATCTAAATTAATTAACTAGCATTTCCAACATACGATTTGGTTTTTACTGATATATTACTATTGGCATATACTTCCCATGAGTGCATTATTCCACAACTATTTTTTGTATAGGGGCGTTGCTGTCGCAGCTGAATAGGAATGATATGTTCCGAAGAAACTGCGGGAGATGCCGCGACAGTAACTTTTAACACAGTCATCCGCTAATGTGCATTTCAAGGCAAGAGTTTAAAAATCATTCGCCTTGACTGGGATGTATTTCCTCCTGGGTTACAAGGCTGAAGCACTTGCACATTTGGTGAATTTCTTTAATTACCACTAACCTATTTACTGACGTTACATAGTTTCGTTAAACTCTATTAGCCAGTCATTCGAATTTCGAATCAAGTTTACATAAGGGACATTTGTCGATTTCCGGTGGTTGTTGTTAATGAAATATTTGTAAAAACTTCTATAACCGAAGCTCTTAGACTTTTAGTGAATTTGTTCCTTATTACCTTCTAATTTACTTACGGACATTACTCGTTTAAATTTCGGTAAACGCCTATTCTAGAACGAAATTTTGTCAGCGTCAATTGGTTTTGGTTAAATAGAAATGATACTTAATATGCTTTGAAGGAAGGAATCGTAAGGTGAAGTAGCTCTTTCATATTGATTGATATCCTATTCAATAATTATTTACTGACTTCCTCCCAGGGGCGTATTTACCTGGGAGGAAGTCAGTGAAATACGCCTTGGCGTAGGGTGTCAGCTCCCAGGGAGGGCGGCATAAGTCCGGGAATTTTTATTTCATCGGTTTTTTCAATTTTTTTTAATCCGAACATAATGATTCAAAATCCCGCGCGTTTTTTATTTTAGAAAAAAGGTTCCACCTTATGCCGCCAGGAGCGAGAATCCTGTGTTTACATTAGTCATTGTCTTGCGAATGATCACGCTATTGCTTTTTTTGCTAGTTCCTGTTGCTAGGCGCGAGGACCTTGTGGACACATTGAATTTGGTTCGCATTATTTAAACACAAGCTCTGAATTGTGAAAATTAGTTCCTTAAGGGGGCGGCAGACATTGACCATATATAGCGTAGGGCGGCAAATGGGGTTAATACGCCCCTGATTCCTCCAATTACTTTTCAAATGATTATGCGAGGTCTTATTAGCAAATTATTCGAACTAAGATTACTTTTAAAATATGAGGCACATTCTTAAATCCCCTCAACATCACTGTAAGTATTCTAGGTAACATGATCTCAGCAATTATCTTAATTAATGCTCATTTTTAAAAAACAAGTTTTTAAATTAAATCCAATTCGTAAATCATTCCAAAACCATTCTCCCCATGTGAATGTAGTTGTCGCGGTAAAATGCAATGGATATGCAATTGCTCTTGTATTACAGGACGAATGCGCTAAAACATTTATAGAATTTCTTCTTTATAACTTACAGACATCACGCGTTTAATTATTCGGAGAACGTCTATTAGCTGGTCATTCGAAATCCGATTAATTTTAGGAAGCAGATAATCGTTAGTTTTCAGTGGTTTTTGTTTGGTATTACCTAATTAACCTATAGGTAAAAATCGTACTATTTGTTGTTTTTCATGTCTGCAAGACTATCATTCGAATTTCGATTGAATTATACATGAGGGACATTTTTCATTCACCAGTGCGATTTGTTAATAAAGAATCACACGAGGGGGACCCCAAAAGTAACGGGAATTTGGCTGCGGGGCTTTATTTGGCCAGTTGTACGTCAGGCTCACTTCGTTGCCACTTGCGTAAGTATGCGCAGCGCCGTCGCTGTGACTAGATCGGTCCGTCCGCGAGAGCTGTTTCAGTGAAACTACTTTTTTATTTCATGTTGTGTGAATTTAACTCGAGAGGCCACATGACGCAAAGATTTGAATAATTTTGAAGCCGACCCCGACCCGTCGACGCATTGACCTATCGCGACTGTACAAAAGGACAAGAGCAAAGTGAAAGTGTGAAAAGGTTTTTCGTTTAATGAGTAGGGCACATTTATTTAATATTTCTCCGGAGTAATGGGTCTACTGCCCTTGTCCAATGGCCTCGCTGCGCAATTCCCCCCTCCCCCTCACTCTGCGCCGACTCTTCGCAGCGGTCGGAGGTAATATTTAATGGTATTTCTATACAATGATAGTTCAGCTTGAAGTAAGAACTGTTAGGTAAAGTAGCACTTTGATATTGATAGTAATCCTTTTTAATAAGATCCTGGGAACAACTTTAGTGTCACGGGAAAGCAAACTTATTGTTCTGCAATCCTCACATGCCTTTACCTTTTATGAAACAGGAACCAATGCTGATCTCATATAACATTCTGGCTATATTCCTTCCTCTCAGATACTATGAATCAGTCCATACATTGTCTCTTCCTACCACATTTTTGTAAACCTTTTGGTAGTTCCACAGAAATGCTGTCTACTCACACGGCCTCATTTGATTTCATCCCCCCTAATGTCCTTTCTATAACATTGTCTATTATGCATGGACCTAGGCTACAGGCTGTATGCTCATCTACGTCATCTTCCCTTTCTATGTCTAAGCTTGTTAGCCTATGTTCTTTACCATACCGTTCTTCTTACATCCAAAACATACTTAAAAACACTTTCTTTTATTTATGGCATGCACCAGTTTGTACAGTTATGTTAGAATACTCTGGAAGCACAGACACAGCATGTGTGGCTGCCATTAGTGCCGCTGGTGCCTTTCCATCATAAATTGGTCTTTTTCCTTCAAATGGTCACATTTCTTTGATATCCAGGCTTGGGATAACTCGAGCTGCTTGGAAGGGCATTGCATCTGCAGTGAACTGATACGCTGAAAATTGTCGTATCTTGTACCACACTCCAGCTCCATTAATCCTCGGCCATAAATGAGACATTCAGATGTAATCTGGTTGCCAGCGCAATGATGAATGGGGCCAGTATGTTGCTTTTCATGTTGTTTGATTTGGGTAAATGTAATCTGCTTAGTGGCATTCAATCTTTGTCCCTTTGGCTGTGGACTACTTAATTCTATTGTATTCTTTGCTTGACTTAAATTTGTTACTAAACATATGATGAAGTGATTTTTGCCATCTTAATTTGTCTCTTGCCTTCAGAGTTAGTTTGTGGAATATGCCTAAAATGAGCCAAGATGAAACCAAAAGGGAACCACCATATTAAATGAAAGTTTGAGCCAAATATCTCTTGAACTCAGTATGGAACAGTGCAACTAGGGGCATGAATTGATTGCATGATAGCTTCTTTGGAAAAAATATGGCATTTAATGAATTTTTTCACAGGAAAATTTTTAACATCAGCAATAGTACATTTTGCTTGTGTAAGATATTTTTTGTCATTTTATCTCTTATATAATTGCATACATGTAACATTGTTTAAAGCTTAGTGTTCATGAGTATTAATGTTGGATATTTTGTTTTAAAATTTTTAATCCTTGATTATTGGATATTTTGTTTAAAATTTTTAATCCTTGATTAAAAATTTGAAAACTATATCCAATGAGCATGAAGAAGACTACTCAAGTCATTGAAAATAAAGTAGCAATGATTTTTACATTAGTAAATAATGCGGGAAAATATATTTTTGAAAGATGTTGATGCGAAAATAGTTGATTTTTTGGCAGGTTTCGACCAAGTGCCTCACGATAAATTATTGTTAAAGTTGCATTCGTTACCATTGGACTTGAGGGTAAAACAATGGATAAAAAATATTCTTAGAGGCAGAACTCAAAAAGTAAAATTGGGGGATACATTTTCCAAAGTAGCGAGCGTTTTAGCAGGAGTTCCACAAGGCAGTGTTCAAGGGCCATCACTTTTCCAAATTTATGTAAACAGTCTACCAAATAATTTACATTCCCAAAGAAGACTGTTTTGATGACTGCATTATAGACAGATGAGTAGAGCATGTAAATCACCATGTAATATGTATAATTTGAGTATGTATAATTTTTTCTGCCCATTTTTATCTTTTTTCATCTCTGCAGCAAAAGCATCCAATTGATATTCAATCTATCCTCATGCTCAAACAAACAATTTTCTGAGACATTAAAGTGGGCAAAACTTCATCTGGTATTTTCTTTGATTCTTTCATTAATGTGCCTAACAGCTGACGCCTATTTGAAAATATATCCAAAATGTATTGTAACCTTACGTAATTCTTTTCTGTCCATACTGCTCTGCCCACCTCTTCCAAATAACTTCCAAAATAGGTGAGCTTCCAATTCCTTTTCCTCAACACTACTGGTTATTTCAGTCATCGTATTTCTACAGGTCATTGCTGTGAATTCCTTAAGATTAATTCTTACCATAAATGAACCCTGATTCTGTGCTGTATGGTGTTAAGAAATAATTGTTGCCTGATGGCAGCCATATTGTGTCATTTATTTCAATTTAGTTTCCATGAATGCATTTGAAGTCCATAAACAGTCTTTGCATAAGAACGTCTTTGTCGTGGCTAAATAGGAAATTCATCTCGGGTTACAAGGTGGAAGCTTTTAGGCATTCAGGTTAGGGTTTTTCCTAATTAAGAGTCGACAAGTTTGAAAAGTTTCCAACCTCAAACATTTCCGAAAAAATGTATTGCATCTTTGATAGATGGGAAACTTTTCAGACGCCCGAATGTTGTAACTAATTTCTGACATTATTCGTCAAATTAGTCGGTGAACCTCCATTCGAACTCCCCCAAAAATCGCTGTCTCATATTTTAACGCATTCTTAGTCGGCAAATACTTATGAAAACAGTTATCTAAATTAATTAACTAGCATTTCCAACATACGATTTGGTTTTTACTGATATATTACTATTGGCATATACTTCCCATGAGTGCATTATTCCACAACTATTTTTTGTATAGGGGCGTTGCTGTCGCAGCTGAATAGGAATGATATGTTCCAAAGAAACTGCGGGAGATGCCGCAACAGTAACTTTTAACACAGTCATCCGCTAATGTGCATTTCAAGGCAAGAGTTTAAAAATCATTTGCCTTGACTGGGATGTATTTCCTCCTGGGTTAAAAGGCTGAAGCACTTACACATTTGGTGAATTTCTTTAATTACCACTAACCTATTTACTGACGTTACATAGGTTCGTTAAACTCTATTAGCCAGTCATTCGAATTTCGAATCAAGTTTACATAAGGGACATTTGTCGATTTCCGGTGGTTGTTATTAATTAAATATTTTTAAAAACTTCTACAACCTAAGCTCTTAGGCATTTAGTGAATATGTTCTTTATTACCTTCTAATATACTTACGGACATTACTCGTTTAAATTTCGGTAAACGCCTATTCTCGAATGAAATTTTGTTAGCGTCAAGTGGTATTGGTTAAATAAAAATGATACTTAATACGCCTTGAAGGAAGGAATCCAAAGGTGAAGACGTTCTTTCTTCTTGATTGAAATCCTTTTTATTAATTACATACTAACTTTCTCCCAGGGGCGTATTTACCAGTACGCAACTTACGCCTTGGCGTAGGGCGGCAGCTCCCAGGGAGGGCGGCATAAGTCCGGGAATTTTTATTTCATCAGTTGTTTCAATTTTGTTAATGCAAACATATTGATTCAAAATCCCGCGTGTTATATTTTTTAGAAAAAAGGTTCCACCAAAGGCTGCCAGGAGCGAGAATCCTGTGTTTAAATTAGTCATCGTCCTGCGAATGATCACGCTATTGCTTTTATCGCTAGTTCCTGTTGCTAGGCACGAGGTCCTTGTGGACACATTGAATTCGGTTCGCATTATTCAAACACAAGCTCTGAATTGTGAAAATTAATTCCTTAAGGGGGCGGCAGACATTGACTATATATAGCGTAGAGCGGCAAATGGGTTCAATACGCCCCTGCTTCCTCCAATTACTTTTCAAATGATTATGCGAGGTCTTATTAGCTCGTTATTCGAACTAAGATTATATTTAATGCATGAGGCACATTCTTATCCCCCGTCAAAATTTCTGTAAGTACTCTAGGAAACATGACCTCCGAATCATCTTAATAAATATCTCTGATAAAATCACTCTTATGAATTTACGGACTTTAGGCAATATTAAGTCAACTTTTAAAAACTTAATATATTTTCGAATAACTTTTCATCAGTCCATCTTTTACAATTATTCGCATAGGTTCCTTTTTGCGGTTACTAGGATGGATATAATATTCATCTCCGGTTGCAAGACGGAAGCACATAGTTTTATTCTACTTTGTACCTAATGACTAATTAACATAATGACTTATATTACTAGTTAATTTATTTGTTGAATATTTATTAGCCAGTCATTAGATTTGCCATTAAATTTAGCAAGTAGGTATTATTTAGTTACCAGAAATAGTTGTTAAATGAGAATGTCATTTAATTCACAAGAAAGAATAATATGGGGAAGTAGCTCTATGATTTGATTGAAATCCTTTTTAGTTATTACAAACCTACTCTCTCAGATTGATTTTTAATCTATTCTGCTAGTCCTTATCAGCCAGTTTCCCAAATTTGGATTACAGTTGACATTAAAAGTACTTTCCTCTCCCTCTATGTAAATGCTGGCTCATATATATATTACCTACGCTTTGTAATTTAGAGTAAAAAATTATCTAAATTAATTAATGCTCATTTCTGACAACCTTGTTATTTTTATCGATTTAAATTCCCTGAGTAAATCATTCCAAAACCATTCCTCGCTCAGGAGAAACTTTGTCGGGTTGATGTGTGTATGCAGTGACTGATTATGAAACTGTTAAAATATTAGGAATTTAAATTGACACAGAACTTAACCGGGAGACTCGCATCAGTCCGACCTGTAATAAACTGAGAAGAGGTGCATATATGTTAAGAAAGCTCAACTTTCTCATTTCCAATGAGTATTGTTTAATACTTCATCATGCCTTCTTTCAATGTCATTTGAATTATGGTGTTGCGTTATGGGGCCATTCCCCACATTTTAAACAAATTTTGCAACTACAAAAGAGAGCTATTCGCTCCCCACCACATGATTCCTGCAAGCAAGATTAATCTGAATCATGACTGTATCTAGTTCATATATCTTTAAGGCTCTCATTCATTCGAGAGTCAATATACAATCTTACCCATTAAGAACTATTATCCAAAACAACTCCACAAGAGATAAATCACTAAATGGATATTTATCATAAATAAATTGATTGGTAATCTTATTGCAATCACCTTTCGTGTAAAACGTCAGTAATATAATCTTCCCCACTCTTTCTTTTACCGCAAATTATAAGAATACCCGCAGGAGACATTTTAATATAACAAAGTGATAAAATGCACAACTGAATTAGTCGTGATTCTTGACAATGCATTGCTAAAAACTAGCAAGATATCTCAAAAACTGATCCTTGCATTTCATTCCAGCTAAGAGTCGAAACACGTCACTAGAAAATAAACAGCATGATTTATAAAGAAATGTCAATATATTTTTTTTAAACTCACGCCCATAGAGCACATGACAAACAATTAAGAAGCAAAAAGGCAATTCCCGCTCATGCAATGTGATAAAGAGAAGAGATTGATATTTTCAAAATGCTAAGTTTGCAGTTCCATGTACATCCGAAACGCGTCAGCAGCGGCCAAGTAGATGCATTTCCAGTAGTTATATGACCTCATTGCAAAGAAAAGAAGTAATCAATAATTTTATCATAACTACTGCTATTTATTTTCATAGCTACTTATTAAAATAGCATTTCACAATTCTCGAAATTTTAGTTCCTCGCAAGACTTCCATGTCATGCAAATCTTTTGCTTTCATATGATTTATACTGGACAATAAAACAGCCTACTC